>NW_027149829.1:304953-609906 GCF_031143425.1 Pleurodeles waltl
GTGACAATGGGATGTGAGGTCAATGCGCTGGCGTGGCACACCGCGGCGGGCGGCGGGCGAAGACCGCGGCGCGAAGCCGCATTGGTTAACATTGAAGCCTATGGGTTTCAGGAGCCAATGGCGAAGGGCGCCGGCGGTGGCGGGACGCACCGCCGCGGTACGCACCGCCGCGGAAGTGACCGCCATTTTCTATCTACTTATCCACTTGCGACTTGAACTTTCACAGGAGAGGACCTATACTGCAAGTGTTGCTGTGACCTCGGTCTGGAAGGGACAATGGCTGCTGCGCCTGGGGAAAGGGCCCCTGCCTTCACTGGAGAGGAGTTGGAGAAACTTGTGGATGGGGTCCTCCCCCAGTATGCGCTACTCTACGGTCCTCCAGACCAACAAGTGAGTTTAATTCAATCTGGATTTGGGGCCACTGGCTGGCTTGGGGGCCTGGCGGGGATGGGTGGCATGTTGGGCCTGGCGGGGGGCATGGCGGGGGGCCTGGCGGGGATGGGGGGCATGTTGGGCCTGGCGGGGGGCATGGCGGGGGGCCTGGCGGGGATGGGGGGCATGTTGGGCATGGCGGGGGGCCTGGCGGGGATGGGGGGCATGTTGGGCCTGGCGGGGGGCATGGCGGGGGGCCTGGCGGGGATGGGGGGCATGTTGGGCCTGGCGGGGGGCATGGCGGGGGGCCTGGCGGGGATGGGGGGCATGTTGGGCATGGCGGGGGGCCTGGCGGGGATGGGGGGCATGTTGGGCATGGCGGGGGCATGGCGGGGGGCCTGGCGGGGATGGGGGGCATGTTGGGCCTGGCGGGGGCATGGCGGGGGGCCTGGCGGGGATGGGGGGCATGTTGGGCATGGCGGGGGGCCTGGCGGGGATGGGGGGCATGTTGGGCATGGCGGGGGGCCTGGCGGGGATGGGGGGCATGTTGGGTCTGGCGAGGGGCATGGCGGGGGGCCTGGCGGGGATGGGGGGCATGTTGGGCCTGGCGGGGGGCATGGCGGGGGGCCTGGCGGGGATGGGGGGCATGTTGGGCATGGCGGGGGGCCTGGCGGGGATGGGGGGCATGTTGGGCATGGCGGGGGGCCTGGCGGGGATGGGGGGCGTTGGGCCACTGGCAAGGAAAATGCTGACAAACTTGAACGTGGTATTTCTCCCTCCCTGTACGTGTCACATAGGTCCGCGCCCATGAGAAGATCGGTATTTGGCGTGCCATCGCCAAGGAAGTCCGGACCCTGGGGGTCCACCATCGACGGGGCACCCACTGCCGCAAGAGGTGGGAGGACATCCGCCGCGGGACCAAGAAGACCGCAGAGTCTCTGCTGGGGATGGCCTCCCAACGTAGGCGGGGTGCCTGCCGTCAACTGAGCCCCCTGATGTTCCGGATCCTGGCGGTGGCCTACCCGGATTTGGATGGGCGCGTGAGGGCAGCACAGCAGACACAAGGGGGTGAGTACAAGCATTATCTACTCTGTTGTCGCGCAGTGGAGGTGTCTGGGTGGGGGAGGAGGGCTGTGGGTCCCCCTAGGCCAGGGCGATATCTGTAGGCTGGGCACCCCCGTAAGCCCCTGTGTCCCCAGCCACCACCCTCAGTAGTTTGTCAGTACAGCCATCCCTGGGCCGTGTCATCCATGGGTGCAGTTGTCAACTCTAGGCGTGTAGGGCATGTTCCACGGAATGCGTAGCGGACCCCAAGTGCGCAACTTAGTGCAGGGGGCATCTGTGTCTGTCATGTCAGCTAACTGTACCGGAGATCCATGTACTCAATATCCCTTTATTTCTCTCTCCCCCCCCCCTTTTTGTTTGTCTTTCTGTGCTTGTGTGCATCAGCATCATCAGGCGGAGGAGAAGTGGCATCGGGGCAGGAGGGAGCTGCATCTCACATGGCCCAGGAGGGCCATGCCACAGAGTCAGACTGGACCAGTGAGACGGAGGGCGAGGGGAGCTCCACGACGGGGACGACTGGACCCTGCAGCGACACGGACACGTCCTCGGAAGGGGGCTCCCTTGCGGGGGTGGCACCATCCGTGCCCCCGCCATTACAGGTACAGCCGCCACCCAGCGCACCATCTCCGCCCTCCCAGCAGCCCCTCAGCGTTCGCCCCGTGCCCGCTCTGCCAGGAAGCCGGGCATCTCCTTCGCCCCAGGCACCTCAGGCCCTGCCCCTGTTACCCCCGCTGCCCTCAGTGAGGAGGTCATTGACCTCCTCCGAACGCTCATTGTTGGGCAGACTACCCTTTTGAATGCCATCCAGGGGGTGGAGAGGGAGGTTCATCGCAGCAATGCGTACCTGGAGGGCATTCATTCGGGTCAGGCTGCCCATCAGCGATCGTTCCAGGCTCTGGCCTCAGCACTGACGGCAGCCATTGTCCCTGTCTCCTGCCTCCCTCTACTAACTCCCTCCTCCCAGTCTCCTGTTCCTCTGCCTGTCCCACCCACACCATCAGACCAGCCTGCACACACCTCAACACCCAAGAGAAGCTCATCCAAACATAAGCACCACAGATCACGCAGACATTCACACACGCAACATTCCGATGCAGACATGCCAACAGTCACTACCACCTCTGTGACCCCCACCTCCTCGTCTCCCTCCTCCCTCCCTGTGACGTCTACACTCACACCTCCATTCACCTCACCATCAGCCAGTGTTTCCATCACCAGCACACCCTCCAGTCCAGTCCGCACACGTGCAGTCACCACCCCCACTGCCATTTACACGTCCCCTGTGTCCTCTCCCACTGTGTCTGTCACCCCCTCTTCCACACCACACAAACGCAGCCACCCACCCACCCAACAGCCATCCACCTCACGACAGCCTATCCCTCCTGCACCTGCACCCAAAGACAGCAAACGTGACTCACCTACAACCACATCCTCTCCCTCCACTCCCATTCCCACTGTACCTACCACTCTCCATTGTCCCAAGAAACTCTTCCTCGCCACTACTAACTTCTTTCCTGACCCTGAGCCCCCCCCTCCTTCTCGTCGGGGTAAGAAGAGCACCTCAGCCACCACCAGCCCTGCAGCCCCCTTGACAAGGGTGCAGGGGTATTGGAGCCCGCCAGCCCGCATGTCTGGATCTTCGCCCAGCAGCAAGGGGACAGCCAGCCCACCCCCTGGGAAGAGGAGCAGAAGGCGGAAGGGGCGCCGCAGGAGCCCGCCTTCTACATCCCCCCCGGACACCACCCAGAGACAGTCACCAGCCACAGCTCCAAAGGGAGGAAAGGGCCACAGGCCCACGACTAAGGAGGGCAAGGGCAGCAAGTCGGAGAGGTCAGGCAGCAGGCCTGCTGCCCAGGAGGAGCCCACAACCCCCAGAGCCGCTGCCCCGGGAGGAACCGGCACAGCTGCCCCGGGAGAGCCCACCACCCCCATAGCCGCTGCCCAGGGAGGACCCAGCCCAGCTGGCCAGGAGGGCCCCACCACCCACAGCCCAGGTGGGCATTGAAGGAGCACCATTCCCGCTGCCCAGGAGGGCACCACCAGGCATTGAGCAGTTGGCCATAGACCGGCCGCCGTCTCCAGAACCGCTGAACTGGGCCCCGCCGTCTCAAGAACCGCTCCGCTGGGCCCCGCCGTCTCAAGAACCGCTGAACTGGGCCCTTCAAGGCAAGGAGCGCTGAACTGGGCCCCGCCGTCTCCAGAACCGCTGAACTGGGCCCCGCCGTCTCAAGAACCGCTCCGCTGGGCCCCGCCGTCTCAAGAACCGCTGAACTGGGCCCTTCAAGGCAAGGAGCGCTGAACTGGGCCCCGCCGTCTCAAGAACCGCTGAACTGGGCCCCGCCGTCTCAAGAACCGCTGAACTGGGCCCCGCCGTCTCAAGAACCGCTCCGCTGGGCCCCGCCGTCTCAAGAACCGCTGAACTGGGCCCTTCAAGGCAAGGAGCGCTGAACTGGGCCCCGCCGTCTCAAGAACCGCTGAACTGGGCCCCGCCGTCTCAAGAACCGCTCCGCTGGGCCCCGCCGTCTCAAGAACCGCTGAACTGGGCCCTTCAAGGCAAGGAGCGCTGAACTGGGCCCCGCCGTCTCAAGAACCGCTGAACTGGGCCCTTCAAGGCAAGGAGCGCTGAACTGGGCCCCGCCGTCTCAAGAACCGCTGAACTGGGCCCCGCCGTCTCAAGAACCGCTGAACTGGGCCCCGCCGTCTCATGAACCGCTACGCTGGGCCCCGCCGTCTCAAGAACCGCTGAACTGGGCCCTTCAAGGCAAGGAGCGCTGAACTGGGCCCCGCTGTCTCCAGAACCGCTGAACTGGGCCCCGCCGTCTCAAGAACCGCTCCGCTGGGCCCCGCCGTCTCAAGAACCGCTGAACTGGGCCCTTCAAGGCAAGGAGCGCTGAACTGGGCCCCGCCGTCTCAAGAACCGCTGAACTGGGCCCCGCCGTCTTAAGAACCGCTGAACTGGGCCCCGCCGTCTCAAGAACCGCTCCGCTGGGCCCCGCCGTCTCAAGAACCGCTGAACTGGGCCCTTCAAGGCAAGGAGCGCTGAACTGGGCCCCGCCGTCTCAAGAACCGCTGAACTGGGCCCCGCCGTCTCAAGAACCGCTCCGCTGGGCCCCGCCGTCTCAAGAACCGCTGAACTGGGCCCTTCAAGGCAAGGAGCGCTGAACTGGGCCCCGCCGTCTCAAGAACCGCTGAACTGGGCCCCGCCGTCTGAAGAACCGCTCCGCTGGGCCCCGCCGTCTCAAGAACCGCTGAACTGGGCCCTTCAAGGCAAGGAGCGCTGAACTGGGCCCCGCCGTCTCAAGAACCGCTGAACTGGGCCCTTCAAGGCAAGGAGCGCTGAACTGGGCCCCGCCGTCTCAAGAACCGCTGAACTGGGCCCGCCGTCTCAAGAACCGCTGAACTGGGCCCTTCAAGGCAAGGAGCGCTGAACTGGGCCCCGCCGTCTCAAGAACCGCTGAACTGGGCCCCGCCGTCTCATGAACCGCTACGCTGGGCCCCGCCGTCTCAAGAACCGCTGAACTGGGCCCTTCAAGGCAAGGAGCGCTGAACTGGGCCCCGCTGTCTCCAGAACCGCTGAACTGGGCCCCGCCGTCTCAAGAACCGCTCCGCTGGGCCCCGCCGTCTCAAGAACCGCTGAACTGGGCCCTTCAAGGCAAGGAGCGCTGAACTGGGCCCCGCCGTCTCAAGAACCGCTGAACTGGGCCCCGCCGTCTCAAGAACCGCTGAACTGGGCCCCGCCGTCTCAAGAACCGCTCCGCTGGGCCCCGCTGTCTCAAGAACCGCTGAACTGGGCCCTTCAAGGCAAGGAGCGCTGAACTGGGCCCCGCCGTCTCAAGAACCGCTGAACTGGGCCCCGCCGTCTCAAGAACCGCTCCACTGGGCCCCGCCGTCTCAAGAACCGCTGAACTGGGCCCTTCAAGGCAAGGAGCGCTGGCCCTTTGGCAGACGTGGCAGGGCAGGATCTATCTCGGGCAGGGCTGCAGGATGTCCTCTGGCCACCTTGCCTCCTCCAGTGGCAGTGGGGTCTGTTATGGACTGTATGGACCGTGGCTTTGCACTCCCCAGGATGGCCCAGTGGGCAGGCCACCCACTGTATGGACTGTTTGGACTGTGGCTTTGCTCTCCCCAGGATGGCCCAGTGGGCAGGCCACCCACTGTATGGACTGTATGGACTGTGGCTTTGCACTCCCCAGAATGGCCCAGTGGGCAGGCCACCCACTGTATGGACTGTATGGACTGTGGCTTTGCACTCCCCAGAATGGCCCAGTGGGCAGGCCACCCACTGTATGGACTGTATGGACTGTGGCTTTGCACTCCCCAGAATGGCCCAGTGGGCAGGCCACCCACTGTATGGACTGTGGCTTTGCACTCCCCAGGATGGCCCAGTGGGCAGGCCACCCACTGTATGGACTGTTTGGACTGTGGCTTTGCTCTCCCCAGGATGGCCCAGTGGGCAGGCCACCCACTGTATGGACTGTTTGGACTGTGGCTTTGCACTCCCCAGGATGGCCCAGTGGGCAGGCCACCCACTGTATGGACTGTTTGGACTGTGGCTTTGCTCTCCCCAGGATGGCCCAGTGGGCAGGCCACCCACTGTATGGACTGTTTGGACTGTGGCTTTGCTCTCCCCAGGATGGCCCAGTGGGCAGGCCACCCACTGTATGGACTGTTTGGACTGTGGCTTTGCTCTCCCCAGGATGGCCCAGTGGGCAGGCCACCCACTGTATGGACTGTTTGGACTGTGGCTTTGCTCTCCCCAGGATGGCCCAGTGGGCAGGCCACCCACTGTATGGACTGTATGGACTGTGGCTTAGCACTCCCCAGGATGGGCCAGTGGTCATGGAGTCCCCTCGTGGATCTGGCGTCGTGTACTCAAGTGGCTGAGGTGCCCCCCCTTCCCTTCCCCCTGAGGTGCCTGTCCTATTTTCTTTCTGATGCCCCTGCAGTGTTCTCTCCATCGAGTTCTTGTCGTGGGACTGGGCCTTGCCCCTTTGCACAGGACCCCTGTGATCCACGGACAGTGGTTGGACTACATTTAGTAGCTGTGTATATTTTGTACATAGTTTATTTATTTATTTGGATTACTGGTGTACATATTTCAATATATCTGCCCGTTTATGATCTCTTATTTTGGTCTTTGCATTATTTCGGAGGGGGGTGGTTTGTGGGTTGTGACAGTGATCTGTGGGAATGCATTGATGTGTGTGTTGTAGTGGGTGTGGGTGGGTGGGTGTGTGCCGGTAATCTTTTCCCTCCCCTGTGTCGTAGGTGCAGTACTCACCGATGTCTTCCGCGCCGCCGGGCGTGCTCCTGGTATATGAGCAGGTATAGGAGTGCGGGGATGACCTGCAACTCTGGTTCCATACTGCCGGAATCTCGCGTGGAGTGCGTAGAGGTGAGCGTTTTCCCGTTCGTAGTCTGTTTCCGCCGTGTTCTTATCGGCGGTGCTCCCGCCCCGGAAAAGGTGGCGGATTGGTGGGTCGTGATAGGGTGGGCGGTACATTGTCTGCCGCCTGGCTGTTGGCGGGGACCGCCGCGCTGTTTGTTTGTACCGCCGTGGCGGGCGGAGTGTTAATACGGCGGGCTGTGTTGGCGGTTCCCGCCAGGGTCAGAATTGCATATTTTAGACCGACGGCCTGTTGGCGGCTTGGCCGCCGCCTTATCACCGACCGCCAGGGTCAGAATGAGGGCCATAGTGTGTAAAAAATACGAAACAACAATGAACATTTCCAATGGTTTCTTCTGCCAAAATATAGCACCTGAGAGTAGAGACTTAGCAAGTTTCCGTGCATGAGGGTCCCAGAAATGTTTTTGTTTTCTACCCCAGGGGTACAAGAACAGTCCAGGACTGTTCGCAGCTCATGTGACTTCAATATTGCACGACATTGACCCTGAAGCATTGTCCTATGTAGATGATATCTATCTCACGGATGATGAATTACTGCAACATCTAAGATGGGTAGCCCGCATTGTTGTAGGATTTGCTGATTTTGGCTATAAATTCAATAAAAAAAATTAAAAAATAGCCTTCCTAAGGGTCCTGTTTCTGGGATACGAATGATTAAGTTAAGGAAAAAGCCTAGCGCCTCAATTCCTAGGAAAATGTGCGCTTACAACCTCCAAATGCAATGAAAATACTTCAATCCCTAATGGGTTTCCTAAATTTTGGCAGAACTTGCATTCCCGATTATATAACATGCATGAAATCTTTATATGACTTAATACGTCCTGACTTTTCAAGTACATTTTGGACCATCAAACACACATGCATTCTCAGAGCTTTGCAAAGAGATATGCTTGCAACACAACACTTACACACAAGGGACAACAAAACACATCTGGTCATCAGAGTAATTGCTGGTGCCATTGATTTCACGTATGTAACTTTCAATGAGGGTGAGACAGTCCCAACTGCATATAAATCACATTTGTATTCAGCAGTAGAACTACGCTTTGCTCTCACTGATAAAATTCTCACTGCTGTTCACATGGCTGTCATTAAAGAAAGACCACTAGCCCAGGGGAAACACATTATTGTTGTCTTTCTGATTCCAGCTCTTAAGGCTGTTACTAAAGCCAGCGTTCCAAATGCTAAAGCATTACATCCACATTGGATTCAATGGGCAATGTCTTTGACAGCCACTGATGTTGACTAATTTCCAACAAACCATTATAATGTGTGTACTTGGACCATTGTGGTCCCCTAACACTGAACGGTGCATACAAATACATTTTAGTCGCTGTTGACTCTTGCTCCAGATTTCTACGGGTGTGGCCACAATGCTCGGCTGACGCTCAGACTGTTATTAAAGATTTGCAAATCTTTATCAGCACATATGCAGTTGTGTATTTCCACTCGGACCAGGGCCCTGCTTTTTCCTCAAGGGCCTTCAGAGATGGCATGGCTTCATTAGGGGTCCAACTTCATTACTCGTCTCCATTTCATCCCAAGGAAAATAATGTAGTAGAGCGACTAAACTATGATTTAAAACAGTCCTTAACAGCCAGGGCCTTAGGTATGGGTCGTAGTTGGCTTAATCGCCTGTATGGAATCCAGAGAGCACTTAACAATCTGCCTAGAATGTCCCTGGAGGGTCGTACATCATGTGAGTGCCTGTTTGGAGCTCTAATGTATGGTCAAGATCTTGATGGTCCTGGAGTGGAGGCGGCAGAAACACCTTTTGACATAAATTATTGTGTCACTGTCTTGCAGGAATTACAACAGTTCTGTGATGACAACGCTTCTGCCAGTACTGCCTCCACAGGAATTAAGGATGTACCAATAACACCTACTGGCTGGATTCCAAAAGTTGGGGATCTAGTACGTGAAAAAGATGCAGTGAAAAAGGAGTTTGGTCCTTCTTATCCTGCACCGGTCCCAGTCTTGGGAATACATTGGACCAGAACTGTCATTCTATCACCGTTGGCTGGTGCTAAAGAAAATAACTTTTTATCTATCGACAATGTCAAGTTACACCATATGTCCGATCTGGCACAGCAGACCATGAGGAGCAGCCAGTAGGTCCTGAATCCCCTCACTCTTGGTCAAGAAGTCCCTCTACAATTCTTGAGCAGCAATGCAGACACCTCTCCGAGCTTGTGGAGGGTGGAAAATGATCTAGCATTAGTTCCACTAACATCTGTTACAACAAACAATACCAAAATTACTGATCGATTTGACACAACTTCAACACAGACGGATGGAGTCCTTTACTATGAACCACCGCAGGAGACCCCTACCAGTTCTCCTCCCACAAATAAGGCTCCAGTTTTTGCACAAACTGCTTCTGGATACTTTGCCGACATTAACAACACTTTTTTGGACTCATTTGCCTCTTCTACATTTGAACTGCTAAAAACACATAAGCTGATAAACTGGCTTAAAACAAATTACTTTATTTTGCCATGGAACTATGTCTGGCTTTCCTTGACTGTATTACCTTTCCTCCTATGGGTTGGCTTTGTCATAACATTCTTTCTATTAATACATGGTCATTTTCTTCCTGAAAGATCAACAGTTGAACTAGTGGATGAGGTCCTAAAACTCAATTTTTCTTCTATCAAGGTCCGCAGAGACTTGTCTTTCGTGAACATTTCCACTATACCAATTCCTGATGGGATTGTATGGGATAAAGTCACATTTGAAAAATACGGCCCCCGGATGTCATTCAAAAACCATATGTGTTTAGACTTTCAAGGAACAATATAATAATACCCGGAGTTGGTTCTGATGACTGGGATGTGAAAACAGTTGATTCTACGATGACTGAATTGCAGTATTTTACTGTATTTGAAAGTGAGGATGTTTATCAATCCAAAGAGAATTATGGTGATATGTTTTGCTAGAATTATTATGGGCCCCATTTCATTCACAGAGTAAGTACCCCAAAGACTATTTTAATTATACACAATGGGAACATTGTCCAACTCCACCACAAGGGAGTTCTAAAACATATTCTGAAAAATGTGCATATTTTTTTGGGCACAATGTAAAAAATGCTGAATCATATTATTTTAAATTGCCATCACTGGAAAATGTACATATATTGTTGACAGATACGAAATTCATTTATTTGGATGGCTTTGTTTCTCAGATGCCTATAGAGGGTTATGAATAATGTCTGAAGTTGATTGATTAAAAACGTGTGTAAGGAACAAGAAATTGACAAAAAAGGGGGAAGGAAGCTTTATTTAGAGCATGCCTGATACCTGTTCAAATTATATTTTTAAATGAAACTGTACAACAGACAAATTGTTTAGGCTTAGCAAAAATTAAGGATTAGAATGTGCTCAGTATTCCTGCCCCTGCACAATTTTACAAATGGCAAAAGTACATAAATGCAACTGAAGATCAGGTCAAAGAATGGGTCAAGAATGGCATGTTTAATGCTTCACTGTCACGTCCTGGTGGGTGGTTATTGTGTCCAAAAGATACCAATGGGTGTCATAAACGTTTTATAAACTCCACAGGGTTTTAGAAGTAGTAGGCTGGACCCTCGCTATGTATCATCTGAACATGCGGGTATAGTAACAACATACAGTGTAGGGAAACTATGCCAGCAATGGTTGAAGAGTTCCTCACTAGATGCTGTTAGAGAACACCTCAGACGCCTATTTAATAATACTGTTTTACAGGATTTCCTGTTAGGCCCCAGAAAACGACGTAGAAAGCGCTTCTTATAAGCAATATATAATGAAATTTGGAAGCTTTCCCAACAAGAAGCTGCTGCAAATAGGCAAATAGATCAGGAAAACTTACAGAAGTCATTAGCTGTTGTAGATAATGGGATTAACAAAATGTTTTCTTCTGCAACAGACATAATACAAAGTGATATGTCTTCGTTACACCATGGACAGAGTCAACAAAGGTCCATTATGCAGTTGGGTTGGACACTTCAAACACTGAAGGCAGGTTGCGTTCCCTGGCAACACGTTAGCGTAAGGGACATAGTTTCCACATTTAATTTAATGCGATAACAACAACTAATGGCTGAAAAAGAAGCGACTTACATCATGTTAAATATAGACAAGTTGCCTTTTACTGTGGCTGAAATACCATCTGCTGATGGGTTAATACACAGGGTCATTAACTTGCCTATTTCAACACTTCAATTCAGGTCCTGCTTAAAACACATTCCAGTAGGCAGATGTGAGAGGCTAGGAGATAGTTACCATGAGGTGTGGGAGCTGCCCTTCTCGTACAAATGTCTCAGTGGCATGAAAGAGGTCTTTCTTGGTGGTAGTGAATGAAAGACTTCTGTCAGCCATTCGATGATATGTAAACAGCTATCCTTGCACGGGGCGTGTAACGCTTCAGCAGCGAATTTGGCTTGTTATCTGAAGGGAGTTCCAGTCCCCTTGATTAGACCTGCGTTCCAGGTGCTCTAAAATGGCAGCTATGTTCTCCTCAATAGTGAAAACTGTTGTGGGATGCAAGCCGGAATAGTTTATGTTGTTTCGGTCTCTAACATTGTGATATGCTGTGAGAATGAACTTTTTCCTCCCACAAAACAGATGGAAGTAGCTGAAATTTGGCCCCATCTTTCTACTTCTAATGTGAAGTTTGACAAGTTGACCACACTCAAGGCTCTATTGTTCCAAAAACATGTGGCGCTCACATCTGCACGCAAGACCTACGCACTTCAGGTGGCAAGGTCATCAGCAGAGATACAGTCCCTTTTAAGTACCAACTTTCTGAGACACTTTGGTGAGCTTGTGGAACAAATATTTAATGCGTCCAGTACTACTGGAATCACAAACTTCTTTAAGGCTGTTGATTCTGGTTTCGTTCACACCTTCTCCTCTATATTCAGTTTAATACCATCAGCCATCCACTCAATATTCTCCAGTATTTTGGGGGCATTTCCGATAACTTTGGGTATAATAGGTGGCATTTTGCTATTGCTATTTTTTCTGCGCAATGGCTGTCGCGCCGCAACAAGGAGGACTGAAAGCGCTCCCACCAGCGCAGCTGTGTCGTGAACGCATGATGCAGAACCTTGAACAACACTCCTGGAGCAATTGGAGTATGACTGGTCTCTGTCATTTAGACTGGTTTTGCATTGTGTGCAGCCCGTGTTTCGATGCCTCTGGTGCTCGTTCGAACATGCACTGAAAGTTTGTCTTTCTACGCAGCGCTTTCTTTCATTGGACGCTGATCTGCTGAGGTTCTTGCTGAGGGCTCATTACCAGACATGCAGATTGAGGGTGCATTTGCTACGGGAAGCTGCTAATGAGTTGCCCTTGACGGAGGATGCAGCTCTAAACTCATTTTTGGGCGCACCACGGAATGCTGCTGCCTTTGCTGGAGCTCAGGCTTTGGAACACGAATGCTCCTTGGTTTTCCTTGGCGATGAACTTCCTACTTTACCACCTGCCAAAGTGGAAGATTTCCTGTCTTTAATTATCTCGGATTCGATTGGCAACTTTCAAAATGACTCTGACTCTTGATAGTCACCTTTTTTACGCCACAGTTAACATTTTTTAAATTGCTCCTTTTTACACATGGTCAAGTGTCTTTTTAACTTGTCATAATTAACATTCTTATATATATCTTAAGTTGAATTTTAGTAGCTTTTTATATAATTAGGCTTGAACGACCTTTGAATTGGCAAGGGGGGTGTTGTGTAGCCATTTTAGTTATAGCTTCATGCACGTTATTTCATCAAACCAGCCCTGCTGCTGTGCACTTTACCCTACATATATTTTATTCAGCTTTGTTTATTATTTTAAGAATAGCCACATTTGCGGTCTTGTTTATTTCTCTCTATCTAGCTGTTCTTTGCTAGGTCAGCACTGCATTCTTAAACAATTTTTTTTTTTCACTCTTTGCTTTTCTCAAGGCTGCAGTAAGATAAGTTGCTGGTAAACATGGTAACGCTTTGTCTCTAGTGTTCATAAAAACATACACATCCTTACGCAAGGACATTTTCTCAGAACACCTGCTGGTTTATTATAAAAAAACTTCTGTGTCCCATACACGGTAGAGGGAGATTCCATCCAAATGACCATGCCTTTATGCTGATTGCTGAACGCTTCGCTAAAACCACTTCTATAGGCTATAGGCCTCTTGCTCAGATATGAGGGATGATGTCTTCCAAGAAAAAACAGATGGGCAGAAGTAGAGCTTAAAATGCTGTGATATAATATAGTCTAGGTAGGAATTATTTTAATGATTCTAGTGACAATATAGTAGCGTTATTTTTATGCTTTACTCTCCTTATCACAATTTTAATCCTGTCATGCTTCATCCTCCTAGTTATTGCAGGACATGCTTTATTCCCTAAGATGCAGTTGCTTCATTAAAACCTTATTGAAACACATATTGCCTCAGAATGTCCTTGTATACATGAGACTAATGCAACTGAGAGAAATGGTTGCGATCTGAGTGAGAATGATTTACCTGAGGAGTCACTTATGTCATGAGCTTGGCTGCCCAATCATCCCTGCTCTTGGGTGGAGATGAGGCACTGCTAGTTAGCCGGAGCAAACCCGGATTAGGCTGACAGGTGTCACCTGCAGTGGGTTAGACTCAGTCACCCACACTGCAGGCGATTCTGCCACTCAAATCCAGTAGTCTCATAAGAATCATGAGAGCCTACACGACACTAATGTTGTGTATGTGGCAAACATGGGCCCTGTTGGGCAGTCTTTACCTAAGGTACCTAATCTCACGGGTTGTATTACATGTGGTAGGGCGCCATTAAACTAGTTCTGATGCTCCTGATAAGTGAGCGGTATTTCATGAAACTGGTATGCTTGGTACCATTGAGGTACATGTGCAATTCTATATGTGTGGAATATGAATGTAGTGTTGTCTTCCTCAGGAAAATGAACCCAGGAATAACATGTTTCTGTTTGATAAGCTTTACTATCTTCCACTGTGAAAGTAACATCCCTGCCCTCTTCTCTTAAGCCATGCGCTACTAGGTGTAATGTTAATGCTTCTCTAGCATTTTCAGGAATTTGCATTCCGTTAGCCATATTGTGAAGTGAGTAACGAGATGGAACACCAAGTGGGGAGAAAAAGCTCTAATAACCTGCAGCCTAATTTGGTGCTCCCTGCTCAGCTGAGGAGGATCGTCCTAAGACCGCATACATCTCCGTATAATGGTACTTAGGGTACCTGTTGTATGTGAGACAGTGATAGTCAGGCTATCCGTAAATTAGTGCCTAAATACCATTGTTTTTGGGACCATGTGGTAGTTTGACTCTTGCTCTAGGCAAGACTGCTGGTTTAAGGATGACAGTACTTATGTCTTAGGCGACTATGCCAATCCTACAACAAGTCGTAACTGTCGTCCCAACCCTACCGCCTCACAAGCAGAATCTAACCAAAAACCCGAACAGTAAAAGGTGATTTGTGCATGGACTCAAGAGTGTGACATCTCAGGGAGTGTCGTGGTTAAACAGAGATTACCCCTTTCTCACATGAACAACATGTCTCAATCAAACACGGGCAATGAAGTAGATGCAGTGAATTTTTTAATAGGTTTTATTTAACAAAACTACAATTTACGATAAGTTGCATGGGCTGCAATGATTAGGATAATGAACAATGCAAGAAAAAGAATTATGAAGACGAGATTCATTAATACAAAGACCCCCACCACCTTGCAACAACATAAAATGACATGAGATATTAAATATATCCTAATACCCTAATATATTGTACCTAATCTCTAACATAAAAGAGCTAGGTGTGTTAAACCTAATGTGCCAATGCCATGCCCATGATAAGAACCCCCCAACCCTTGTTACCTTAGAATGGCCTCTAGCTCAGACTCCATAGGGGCAGGAAAACTGGTTCAGCGTCAAGGCGATGTGCAGCATCGATAGCAGTGATGGCATCTGGTCGGAATGCCTCTGACTATCAGTCTAAGTGAGGTGCATTTATACAGAACGGCTCGGACCCCTGATGTAGGTCTGTTCCCAAACAATAGATAACAAGACAGGCTTGGGATGGCAATTTATGTAAACAATTCCCTCAAAGGAGTGAAGAGGGAAAGTACCTAATGTTAACACCTGCAGTTTGTTTATCTTTGTCGCTTGATATTGATGCCTTAGTGCCGTGGCAGTGATGGCGTGAAACTAAAACATTGGCCTAACTAGAAACAATGCAGCCATATTGGAAACATATAAATAAATATTTGCGCTAAAACAGAGCTAGCTAAGTAGGGTAAAAGTCACTAGGGTGACGGGGCGCAGGTTCGTAAGCTAGAAGGCTAAGCTAACTCATGTTTCCCATTAAAACAAGATAGGATTCACTACATAACGTTTCAATATATAGCTTTCACCTTGCTGCTCAAATATATAACTTTAAAATGTCCCTCCGCCATGCCCAGCTTTTTCATCAATAATTTTATTGCAAATGTTCCAGTGATAATATCAATGATGCCATAGAAGATATCATGACTAATGTAATAAGTGGGGTAATTAGCTGTGTATGGCAAGGGCACAAGTTATAGTTTCCTTGGGACACAAGTTATAGTTACTTTATACCAATTTAGGTATAACAGCTGAATATCTATGGTTTTGTTCATGTAAATTCACAACCTAACTCTAACGTCCCTGTAACCTTTGGTTTTTAAGTGCATTTCTAAGGTTTCTTAATGCTAATTCCTAACTATAGTGTCCATGTGACCTTTGTTTTTTTCTGTGTATTTTTACGCAGTGTGGTGGTGCACCAAGCATGGCCTTCAGCCAACTCCCTGCAGGCCTTTGGCTGTGCACAGCAGGGGTTACCCTTCGAACAACCACCCTTATGTATCCAATCCAACATCATGCATGAGCTGGCCCTACGGCCAACCGCCCACAAGCATTAAACCCTGTGCCAAGCAGCCAGGCTCTGCGGCCAACCCCCTGTAGGCATCCAATTCCACACCACTGATGGCCTTTGGCTGTGCATGGTGGAAGTTGGCAGCAAGGCCTGAAAGTGGAGCTTCAAATGGGGCACCTGATTTGTTTCTATTTGTAATTGCTCTGTAGATCCTATGGAGGTGGGACCTTGTGGCCCGCATTCAATATGTAAATAAAAGTCTGAGGAGGTGGTGGTCCCCGGGGCTCAAAGATCCTCACGAGGGGGCAGCGTGTGCCCCCTCTATACTTTTTCAAATCCCACATGCTCCTGGGTGCAGGCCCAATCAAAGGGCTTAAAGGAAAACAAGCGTGCAAGCCTGAACATTTTTTTTCAGTTTTGACATGGATTCACTGATCTTCCACAATTTCATTACAAAATAGAAAAAAGACGTCTTTCACCCCAGGGGGTCCAGCACCAAGGCTAGGGGTCAGGTTATTTCTATCCAGTCACCTTTTCTTTATTTTTCACATATGTTTTTGGGACTGGGCTCAGTCCGAGTCCCAGAATAGCTGTCAACACTTTCTGATTGAAGTGTTGACAGCAATCAGACCTCAGCGTGAGATCGCTTGGATTTACAGAAGCTCCTAGACCCTATATATGCAATTTTAGTTTTTCTTTAATTACTCGAAAACTACTGAGCAGAATTACACCAAATAACAAAAAGGGCTCTTCCTGGACCAAGAGCTAACTTTTTGACAAATTTGGTGTAGCTCTGTCCCATGATTCATGCTGTAGTCCTGTCTAAACATCCCCATGGGAAATTGAATGGGGAAAAAGTGTTTTGGACCCCACCTTTTTCTCAGCCCCCAAAACTTTCAAGACAACAGCTGAACTGAGGGTCATACTAATTTAGAAAATGTAATGAATTTTTGTCAAACAGCGTCAAAGTTATTGACAAAACAGAAAATACTATCCCTATGGAAACTAGGCTCTAAATATAACTATCTACTGATGTGTTGTGATGCTATTAATTGTGTTTGACCAATGAGTTTGTGTTTCACCACTGCGCATATTAGTTGCTCAATGTTCACCAGTAGCACATTACATGTTGTATTCAGTTTAGCTGCCTATTGGCTTTAACATGGAGTTAGCCATTACATTCTGTATTCAGGTCAGTTGCCTATTGGCTTTAAGATGGCATTAGACATTGCATTCTGTATTCAGTTTAGCTGCCTATTGGCTTTGACATGGCATTAGCCATTACATTCTGTATTCAGTTTAGCTGCCTATTGGCTTTGACATGACATTAGACATTACATTTGATATTTAGGTTAGCTGTCTATTGGCTTTAACGTGGGGTTAGACATTGCAGATGAGCTGTGTTTTTCCAAGCTGTGTTTTTCCACAAGATGGACCAAGCTGTTTTCTTCACACCAGACCTTAGCTGATAAGAGCACGTAGATTTTGGCCCTCATTCTGATATTGGCGGGCGGCGGTCGCCGCCCGCCAATATCTGGCCGCCGAATGACCGCCCCACGGTCAAAAGACCGCAGCGGCCATTCCAACTTTCCCGCTGGGCCGGCGGGCGCCCTCCAAAAGAGCGCCCGCCGGCCCAGCGGGAAAGCCCCTGCAACAATGAAGCCGGCTCCGAATGGAGCCGGCGGAGTTGCAGGGGTGCGACGGGTGCAGTGGCACCCGTCGCGATTTTCACTGTCTGCTAAGCAGGCAGTAAAAATCTTTGTGGGGCCCTGTTAGGGGGCCCCAGCACTGCCAATGCCAGTGGCATGGGCAGAGCAGGGGCCCCCAGGGGCCCCACGACACCCGATCCCGCCATCCTGCTCCTGGCGGTAAAAACCACCAGGAACAGGCTGGCGGGAAGGGGGTCGGAATCCCCATGGCGGCACTGCAAGCAGCGCCGCCATGGAGGATTCCCTGGGCCAGGGAAAAAACCAGCGGGAAACCGCCGGTTCCCCTTTTCTGACCGCGGCTTTACCGCTGCAGTCAGAATGGCCCTGGAAGCACCGCCAGCCTGTTGGCGGTGCTTCCGTGGTCCCCGGCCCTGGCGGTTTGAAACCGCCAGGGTCGGAATGACCACCTTTGTGTTTACTTTGCAATCCAGTCTGAGAGTGAGGGAGCTCGGGAGAATTGGCCACTCTCCAGGGTTCTTCGGTTCTCACACTGAGTTTGCTTTTAAGGATGACTCTGGGCTACAGCAGGGGTAGATTGAATCTGCTTGACTTCAGACAGGAACGTAGATGTCAGTTGCCTGTCTCCCTTTTGGGTAGAAAATCTCTTTCTCGCAGTTGACCGGAGTCATCAACTTGCAGACTCCAGAAAGATGAAGCTGAATATAGGCTCTACAGCCTTGCCCATACGGTGATGAATTTTGACTTTTATGCTTTGCTTTGAAGTTATGCTATAATATAATCACATCTATTTGCTGTGTACATTGCAACTGAGAAGTACTTTGCTATATTTTGCTTTTATTGCTGCGACTACTTTTGAATGTGTGCTTCCAATCTACTAATTTTGTCTCTCAGGAACCTCGTGGTGGAGAATTAATAACAATAAATGTCTTCTTCAGAAGTGCATTCCAGAGAGTTTCTGTAAGCTCGGTTATGAGATGAGGGCAGGAAAGCAGAAGACGTGTGCCAGTAGGTAACATATACATATAGTTCTCTGTAATCACCTTGCAAATTATGTGTACTCTTGCCCCCGCTTTTGGCCTGTTTGTGAGTGTTTGTCAGTGTTTCCTTACTGTCTCACTGGGATCCTGCTAGCCAGAACCGCAGTGCTCATAGTTTGTGGCCTATGTGTGTTGTCAGTATGCTTGACTGTGTCACTGGAGTTCTGCTAACCAGAACTCCAGTGCTTATGCTTTCTCTGTGTACGAAACTTGTCACTATAGTTTAGTGACTTCATATACCAATTCCAATTGAAATACTGGTCCCTTCTTATAATTTCCTAGTATATGGTACCTAGGTACCCAGGGCATTGGAGTTGCAGGAGATCCTTGTGGGCTGCACCATTTCTTTTGCCACCCATAAGGAGCTCATACAATCCTTTCTTCAGGACTGCCACTGTAGCCTGATTGAAATAGTACACATACTATTTCACAGCCATTTTTCACTTCAACAGGAAACTTTGGAAAATGGGTTATTGGTAAGGGCAGGTAAGTACCTACACTTAGCAATAGGCCACTAACCTCCACTTAGGTCCAGTCAGGTCTCAGTAAATTAAACCTAGCTCAACCCTCTGTAGCTTGGCAACGAGCGACAAGGCTTAACTAAGGAGACAAAGCATAAAGCATTCAAATATCATAAAACAATAATTAAATAAAACACAGGAAACAGTTTAAAAATCCCAAATCAATTTATACAAATAGATTATATTTTTATCTTTAAAATGACATCAACACGAATAAAATCGGATAAGGGGAACCGGAGATATGAATTTTTAAAGAATTAATGCTTTTTAGCACATAGAAGCACCTAGCGCTCAAAGGGTTAAAAAAGGTCACACTGAAAAGGAAAAAAGTCCAGAGTTCAGGCCACCCATGAGGTAACACTGTCACACTTACTTTCAGAAGTGTTTGATTCAGGAAAGTGGTCCACAGCTCCAGCCAAAGGTTCAGAGGCTCTGGTGTGCCTCTTGGGGTCGGGGACTACAACTCCCACAATGCACCTCTTCAACTTATGGAGTTGCTCTAAACCTCTCCAAACTTCCGGATCTTCTTCCAGAGGTCCTTTTTGTGTCCTTGAATTGTCCACAACTTGATCCAAGGTTCCAGAAGCCCTGAGTTTCTCCTTGAGAGTTGGGACCACAATTCCCAGACTGCACATGGTCAGAATCCTCAAATGGCCACTGGACGCTGGGCAGCCTGGCTATGCTTGCAGGACTTAATGCAGGGGACTCTGGGCAGCTCATTTGTACTTGTAGCAAAACAGGGAGTCCCTTCTTGAGGCAGTAGCAGACAGGTAAAGTCCTTTTAGTGCTGAAGCCCAAGGGTGCAGCTGGTGCAGTCCTCAAGAGTCCAGTGTCCAGGTGCAGGTCAGGGGCCCAGCAGGGCAGTCCTTCTTTTCCTGTAGTTCTTCCTTGTTGGAATCTGATAGGGATCTGAGGTGTGGGTGCAGGTCTGACAGTTTTATCCCGGCTCTTGGCTGAAAAACAGGGGTGTCCTGGTTCTCCAATCAGGTGCTGGGTCCTTCCCCCTGTGATGACAACTTCCTGGGAAGTGTGGCAAAAATCAATCCCAGGGAGCAACATTCCTCAAAAATTAATCATGGCAGAAAGTGATTTTTGGAGGTTACATCTGGCTGAGCCCACCCACTGGTGTGGCTAAAAATCCTAAACACACCCCTCTCCTGCCCTATCCCCTCTCCTAATCTAATCAAGGGGGCACCTAATTGTAGGGGTTTGCAGGATGTGAGGGTGTGGCTGGGTTGCTCCAAATGTCCTTCTCTGCCTTTGGAGACCAGTTTGGCAGCCCTCCCCCTTCCTGCTTCACCATCTGCTGAGGGAAGATCTCCTCCCCCAGACACATCTCTCTGTGTGGAGCCATGCCACTTCACACCTCATCAATGCAGCCTGGCAGGCTGCCAGAGGCTGGCCAATCAGAGCACAGCAGCGAAAACACTGCAGGGCTGAAGTTGGCAACTTTTCAGGTAACTGAACAAGATACCTGAACCAGTTATATTAAATCCCACAACTGGAAGTTGTGAGATTTATTATAACAATTAATTTGATTCCAAACTTCTTGTATCTGTTACATAAGGGAACTTTAAAGATTAAAATAAAGTCTCCCGATTCTAGCCCATAGAGGCCATTCACTACAATGAGGGAAAAACAAATGTGGCTGTTTTACCTCACCAGGGCTTATAAAACTATTTTTATAAGGTCCCTGCTTATGGTTACATGGCTGCCAGCCCTAGGGACACATAGGGAACACCTCAGTGGTGACTTATATGTAAAAATAAGGTAGTTTAAGACTTTGGAACTACTTTTAATTCCAAAGTCGAATTTGCATATAACTTTAATTTAAAAACAGCCAGCAAGGCAGGCCTGACCTTAAAATGACACTGGGCACCTCAGCAGGGCCCCTATGCGTGCACTACCTATGCTGGGGTCCCTAAACCTACATGCCCTACCATATACAAGGGACTTATAGGTAGGTTGACTTAGCCAATTATAATTAGCCTAATTTACATACTGATTTTACACAGAGCACAGGCCCTGGGACTGGTTAGCAGTATCCTGGGCACCATTAGAGCCAAGAAAACACCAGCAAAAAGTGGAAGATGGGGACAAAAAGTTAGGAGGGCTCTTCAATCAGCCCTGTTCTCTCACAATATACCAATTCCAATTGGCATACTGGTCCCCTTTTATAATTCCCTAGTATATGGTACCTAGGTACCTAGGGCATTGGAGTTCCAGGAGATCCTTATGGGCTGCAGCATTTCTTTTGCCACCCATAAGGAGCTCATACATTCCTTTCTTCATGACCGCCACTGCAGCGTGAGTGAAATAGTGCACACACTATTTCACAGCCATTTTTCAGTTACTGAAGGCTAGGTGCAAAGTTACTTTGTGTGAGGGCACCCTTGCACTAGCAAAAGTGCCCCCACTTTGTCCAGGGCCAATTCCCTGGATTTCGTGGATGTGGAGACAACATTATAAGCATGCACTACATATATTCAATACATATATGTAGCTTCACAATGGTAAATCAAAATATGGCCATGTGAGGTGTCTAAGATTCTGAAATTGAACCCCCAATCCTAATCTCCATTGGGGGGCCAATCCCATGCACCCTGGGGGCTCCACCATGGACCCCCCGTACTGCCAAACCAGCTCTCTGAGGTTTCCACTGAGCCCCAGCTGCTGTCCCCTCACAGACAGGTTTCTGCCCACCTGGGGATTGAGCAGCTCAATCCTAGGAAGGCAGAACTATGGATTTCCTTTAGGAGAGGGGTGTTGCATCCTCTACCATTGGAAATAGGTGTTACAGGCAGGGGAGGAGTATCCTCCCAGAGCCTCTGGAAATGCTTTGAATGGCACAAATGGTGCCCTCCTTGCATAATCCAGTCTACTCCGGTTCAGGGACCCTCAGTCCCTGCTTTCGCACAAAACTGGACAAAGGAAAGGGGAGTAACCACTCCCTTGTAAATCACAACCCCAGGGGTGGTGCCCGAGCTCCTGCAGAGTGTCTCTGGTGTTAGCCATCTTGGATTCCAAGGAGTAGGGACCTACTGGGAGCATCTGATTGGCCAGTGCCAGCAGGTGATTTCAGATACCCCTCCTGATAGGTACATACCAGGGTAGGTAGACAATCCCCATCTCAGGGCTATTTAGGGTCTCTCCTCTGGGTGCTTCCTCAGATTCGGTTTGCATGACTCCACCAGGACTCAGCTTCTGACCATCAGATCAATCACAGACTGCTCCAGGAACCGCTGTAACTGCAACAAAGTATCCAGGAAGGCTACTGTGACCTGCAACTTCAGCTCCAGCCAGCAACTGCAACAGGTCCCAAGGTGTGCTCGATCTGAGGACTGCCTGTGTTCGCCCTGCACCAGAAGAACAGAAGGAATCTCCTGTGGAGTGAAGGAGTCACTTTCCTCCTTCAGCAGGCACCTCTCTGCGACAACAAGTGGTATTCTGGGACTCCTCTCCTGTCAACGAGCGCAATCCATGAAACACAGGTGGTGGACCGAAGTGATCCTGACTGTCCAAAGGTCTAGCTGTCCAAATTTCATGGTGGTAAGAGCTTACCTCCCTGTGCCACAGAATACCCATGTGCATCATGTCTTCTGCAGCTCCTTGGGCTTCTGTGCACTTCTTCCAAAAGGTCTTCATGCACAGCATAGCCCATGTCCCCAGCACTCCATCCTGCGATGCACAGCTCTCTGAGTTGTTCTCTGGCAGCGTGGGATCCTCCTATGTAGTGCTGCAATGACCGCACTTTGCAACTCCTTTGTCCCCGTGTCCTGGGACTCCTGTGGGTACTGCCTGGTCTTCTGAGGACTCTCTGAAGTTCTGAGAGCCCCCTCTGTCTCCTCAGTTCAAATTGAGACCCCCTGGTCTCTCCTGGATCCGGGCAGCTCCTCCTTGACACAAAACACTTACTTGTGTGAACCAAGGCTTGCTGGCAGAATCCAGAAACACAAACAGCCTGCATACAACAACTCGACATGGGACATGTCTTGCACCAAGCAGGAACCCACAGCTATCTTCTTTGGTACATTTCTGTACTTTTCTTCCAACTGGAGAATCCACTTTTGCACCTTCTTATAGGTGGGCAGGGGTTCCTGTTCTTCCTGGACTCTTCATTGACTTCTGGACTTGGTCTCCTCTCTTCACAGGTCTTCAGGTCCAGTAATCCATCAATGGTTGCTTGCAGTCTTGCTTGGTTCTTGCATAATTCTTCATCACAACTTGTAGTGTGTTCTGAGGAAACTTGCTGTACTTTACTCATGCTTTCCTGGGCTCTGGGTGGGGTAATTCACTTACCTTTGGTATTTTCTTAAACATCCAGTGCCCCTCTACACACTATACCGGCCTAGTGGGAATCCGTCCTTCACATTCCATTAGTTTAGTATATGGTTTGTGTTGCCCCTAGGCCCATTGCAATCATTTGTGTTTTTCACTGTTTGCACTATTCTATGACTGTTTACTTACCTGGTTTTTTTACTTGTGTATATATTGTGTATAATACTTAATTTAATATCATAAAGTGAGAGTTAAACAAATTTTTTTTTATTTTTTAAATAACATAAACATAAAAAATGCACAATATTAAAAAATGAAAACATTCTTCCACTCCGCAGTAGGATGAGGTCGCTGGAGTCTGTGTGTGAGACGGGGAAGTCCTCACCTCTTCCACCAGACTATAATCTGGGATCACCTCAGCCCCATGCCATCCTGCGGGGGCACCTCACTGGATTTACCCCCCTCTGCTCACGGGGGTCCAACAAACAACTGCAGGAGTGAGATTCGGCAGTCCCTATGCTATGATTGGTAGTACTGGTAGCCTGAAAGACGGAATGAACTGAGAGGATGGAAACTGAGAAAACGCATGCTCTGGGCCAGGAGAGACTCACTCACCCTCCAGGACACACCCTAGGACAGGCTTGTGTGTCGGGTGTCAGAGGCTAGGACCCTAGGACATACTTGGGGTCCGTGGGAGAGCGTGTCTTTGGACTGCAGGTTTGAGTGGATTGAATCACCCTGGATGCCACTCCAGCTTGGTCTGGCACAACCCCAGAGGCGGGCAGGAGTAAGAAACCGGATGGGCCTGGCTTCCAAGTAGCGTGACAACTTGGCCTCCTCGAGGGCTCCTCAAGACAGGGACAAGGACCAATCCTCCCTGCCACCCGACATTTGCCCCTGCCACCAAACAGAAGGTAAGGGGCCCACTTGGAGCGAGATACACAAGACAGACACCCCGTGCCCCCAGCGTGGCTGGCCCCGAGAAGCCGGAATCACTGGCCCTTGGCCTGAGGACTTTACACCAATTGAGCCGGCCACCGCAGTAGGGACATTGAACATAGGGGTGCACGAGCAAGCCTCCCCTTGCAACAGCCACAGATCTGAGGACACAATGGTGCCTGGATTCCCCTGAGAGGGCTTGTTGCTTCCCGGTTGTGGACATTGTGCAACTGCTCATTTGCAGAGCAATGGTGCAGCAGTCAGCATCCACACACTCCCTAGTAGGAGTGCACTGAGCAGCAGAGGGGGTCCCGGAGGACTACAGCCCCCAGTACCCTTAGCAGCAGGAACCTCAGCTGTGTGTGACATTGAGCACTTTTGAGATGCCAGAACCACCCGCTGTATGGCCCAGAGTGACAAGGCTGGGCTGGGCCACCCTCCTAATGTGTTCACACACCCTTTCACCTACAATAAGTGGCACTTCATTTGACAATTAGGTTTGCACCTTTTAATTTCTGTTAGTCAGTGGCTCTACAAGAGCTGAGACTATTTTTGATTGTATCAGCTGTGATCTTGGTACCTGGGAAAGAAGGTCAAACAGAAAGTAACATCTGCACAGGATAGTCTTAGAGCTAAGAGTGCACTTGACGGCTTCTTACAAAAGCCAGTTGGAGCAATAGAAAAGGAGTTTGAGGCCCTCATTATGAACACAGTGGTGTCAACCGCCGTGTTCAGGCTGGCGGTCATTTAACTGACCGCTGGCCCCCCTGGGACCCTGCCGGCCCTATAAAGAACTTTGTTTCTGCCCGCCGGCCCAGCAGAATGCCTGGCTGGGACATTGCCGGCTGCTCCACATGGAGACGCCGTCAATGCCTCTGTGCGGCGGGTGCAGCTGCATCCGTCATGCAGATCACTGTCTGTAAATCAGGCAGTGACCTGCGCAACGGGGCACAGCACAGGGGCCCCTGCGCTGCCCATGCCAAGTGCATGGGCAGTGCAGTGGCCCCCTGGGGGGCCAAAATCACCCCAAGATACCCATTCTGCCAGCCTTTCCCTGGCAGTGTGAACCGCCGGGAAAAGGCTGGCGGAATGGGTATCATTATCCGGAGGGCAGCGTTGATTGCAGCGCTGCCCTGTCGGATAGGAATACACAGCCCCTGCCAGCATTACCGCTGGCGGTGGTGGTGTCTTCCGCTGTAGGGTTTTGAGCGGTTCATAATATGGCGGTCTGGGCCGTCATGCCGGATGGCAGTATTTACCACCACTGCCGGCATGGTGGTCCAGAGCGCAAAGTTCATAATGAGCACCTGAATCTTCTGAACGACGACTGTCCATTGTAACTCTCCAGGCCACCTCTCCCTCACCACCCCAGTTACTGCTGACACCTCAATTAGTCCTAAGGGCTAACCAACAGAGAGATAAGCGAGATGGTTGCTGGGAGATATCGGACACCTGATTAGTTGACCTATCTAGGGTAGAGCTCCCGCTGGTTTCACTGGGCACTTTGGTTGGTGCATCAGAGACAGAGATCCCAGGAGTCAGTGGGAAAAGAAAGCGAGGTGATCATTCCCTAAAGAGCAAATATGTCTGTACTATGGGCACCCCCAGCTATGGAATCGAAAGAGGGATGACTGAGAGGCTCCAGGAGGATCCTGCCTGTCTAGTTGCCCTAATAACAGAGCATGTAGTGGAGGAGTTAGCCAAACGATTCCGTCCTATGGAGAACCGCCTCATAGCCAATGAAGAGAAATTGGGGGGGGGGAGGTGCCCAACTATTTAAGTCTAATTATTTAGGCCATCATTAAGACCCAGGCTGTCTTTCGACCACCAGAGTTAATGTGGCGGTATCACAACCTACAGGCTGGCGGTGTATACCGCCACATTATGAGTGGCCACATCACTATGGCGGTATGAACTGGTGGGCCAGAGATGTGCATCCCCGATGCTGCAGTCCACAGAACACCACCAGCGGCATAATAAGCCGGCCTACCGCCATGAATTCCGCTGCAGTAGTACCGCCATGAAAACCATGATGGTAGGGCTACTGGTGACAGGTAATTCTTTCCCTGTCACTGGTAGATGGCTCCCCCACCTCCCAGCAATCGCCTGACCACCCCCCCTAAAGTCACAGCACCCCCCACCCACCCTAAAGTCACAGCGCGCCCCAAATCATACCCTCTACCCCCTCCCTGTATACATGCACACACACACATGCATCACGCATACACCCATTCAACTCCCCTTCCATACATGCATTCACTTACACTCATCCTTACACATTCACTTACACATACTCATACGCATTCAGGCATGCATCCACAGTAACATACTCACACTGCCATGCAGACATGCACTCACTGTAGCATTCATACATGCATACAACCACCCATACACCCCAACACTCACACACAACACCCTGCATCTTCCCATCCCCTTCTCTGTCGGACGCCCGACTTACCTTGTCCAGCGAGGAGGTTGTGAACCAGAATGGGCGGTGCTACCGCTGGCAGCGCACCTCCAACAGGACATCGCCAGGCCATATTAATGGTCTTAATATGGCTGGCGGTGTCCTTCTGGTGGGCAGTGCAGGTGCTAGCACTGCCCAGGCTACTCTGACCGACATCATTGCTACTGCCAGATATCCGCCCAAAGTGTGGCACCCATCACAGCAGTCTCCTGTCGCCCATTGCTTTGGCGGTCTCACTTTGAGACAACAAAAGTTATAATGAGGGCCTTAATGCCTACAACCTACTCCCTTCAGCTCCAGCCTCAGAACAATTTTCCATTGTCTGGGTCACAAGATGGGGTTTTGTTGTGCCAAGAGGGAACCTCATCACATCTTGAAGTATATCGCAATCTTGCCAGTAAAAATGCTTCTCCGTACTGTCCAGGAGTAAGGACCTGGCTGGATGCACCGGCCAAGTTACAGAGGATTGTCACTTCCGAGATGCAGCCTCTAATAACATGGGACAAAATTGTACTAACTCAATGACCAAGCATGACAGAGTGACTTCTAAAAGTCAGGAAAGAAACATCCAGAGGGTGGCAAGAAGAAGTGAGAGACTTCATGGGAACTACATCTTCCCATGGAGGCCAGCCAATATGTGGCAGTGATTACTAATGTTCCCAGTTTACAGTTAAACAGTTTAGACACTTATAGAGAACTGAAAACCAAGGTCATCCAATGGTTACATATTAATGCTAACTTCCCATTCTCAATGGTTTCTTCAATACCAATGGTGAGGAAGGTGGGTTGGGTGGGCGCGTTGAAGACGTTATGTGAAGGAGATGTATTGTTGTAAATTTTAACTCTCTTGTTACAGTTAATCAGGTCTTTTTAAATTGCTGAAAGGTTGGTCAGCTGCCTAGGGGGATTTTTCTGTGCAGTTTTGCAGCTTTCTATCCCCATACAGGTCTCTTCTCTACTAAGGGGGTGGAAATTGGTCCAAGAGGCCCTGTTAGCCTTTGTGTCCAAAATGGTGATCCCCCTTTCCAACAGATCATGTGTAGGCAAACTCCATCATCATTGTCTGAAGTGGATTGACTCAAAGATGGCGCTAAGCAGGGACCTCCAGGTGAAGGGGAGTCGATGGTAATCTTTGATGTGCCTGATGTGCCTGATGTGCTTGATGCTCCTAGGTACGGAGATGTTTGTCTGGAGGTTGTAACGATGCAAAAATCAATTTTAATGGGTTTACCTCAGAGTCAATAACAAGCATAGTCTGAGAAGCCAGTTAACAGTATTAATTGGAACCTAGCAGGCTAGAAGCCAAAATGTCCATCCCAGAATGTTTTTTTTATAGATGAGCATAAGATTTGCATATTTTGGTAAACGTGGGCCTTGGAGCCCAAGTATAGACCAGGATTCAAGAGCTATTGGATTCCAGCAAACAGGGTGTCGTCCGACAGACCCTCGGGTGTTTACTTATTTGGATAAGTGCCAAGTGAGAGAATTGTATATGGGTTGTGCTAACTTACAGGGCTTAGGGCCAGATGTAGGAAGGAAGCAATTTGCGAGTTGCAAATTGCGAATCCTTCCGACTCGCAATTTGCAACTCGCAAATTGCTATGCAGTACGGTGTCTCAGACACCGACTGCAACTCGCTATGGGGTCGCAATGACCCACCTCATGAATATTCATGAGGTGGGTCGCAAATTGCGGCCCCATAGCGAGTATAGGCACTCGCTAACATGGAGGCCTGCTGTAGTCAGCAGGCCTCCATGTTAGCGACCTGCTTTTCAATAAAGCAGTTTTTTTTTTTTTTTTAATGTAGCCCGTTTTCCCTAAGGGAAAACGAGCTGCATTTAAAAAAATCCGAAACCTTTTGTTTCGTTTTTTCAGGGCAGGGAGTGGTCCCTTGGACCACTCCCTGCCCTGAAAAAATATTTTGGGGTCCATTCACAAAGGGGAAGTGGTCCCCTGGGGACCCCTTCCCGTTTGCCAATGGGTTACCATCCACTTCAAGTGGATGGTAACTGCGACTCCATTTGCGACCGCATAAGCGGTCACAAATGGAATTGCATACCATTGCGAATCGCAAATAGGAAGGGAACACCCCTTCCTATTTGCGATTCGGAAATGCATTTTGCGAGTCGGTAACGACTCGCAAAATGCATTTCTGCATAGGAAACACGCATTTGCGAGTCGCAAACGGCAAATTTTGCCGTTTGCGACTCGCAAAGTGCTTCCTACATCTGGCCCTTAGTTCTGTCCACCCACAGAGAGCAATCACTACTACTGGTAAACATCTATAGCAGGAGTGCTGGAAGAAGCTGTGAGTCCAAAGTTTTAAGTGCTCTGGATAATATCTTAGCTAGCAGAAACAGTGCCCATTATATTCTGATTGCTGGGGAGTTTAATGCTACATTTGAGCCTTATCCATTGGCGCAGGAGCTCTATTAAGAAGAGGACAGTCTATGGGGTATCCCACAATTACTGAAGAGCAAAGGATACAGACTGACTAGGGCGGCACTCCAAATTGTTAATGTCACACTCGCCCATGGTCTCCGAGCATGTAATGGGCTCCCTCGATCAGATGTAAATTCCTCTCCAACATTTAGATGAAGAGCATGCAGGAGTCATATTGACTACTTCTTATTAGTAATACGCCTGCGGAGACATGTGGAAGACATGGTGGTAGTGGAGCATGAGGAAAATGATCACGATCCACTGATACTCTCTATCAGGAGTTTGCTACGTATATTTGGGGCTCCTGCTTCTAAGGATTTTGATTGGCATCCCACTATGACAAATGATAGATGGAATGTTAAGTGGGAAACAATCAACTCTTCCCTGTGTGCCATCGCAACCATGTACAAATTATTGGCAGAGAAAATGGAACTCATTATCCAAATCAGACAGGATGATGGAATGATACTCGATGAGCATTTGAAATTATTTGACTGTCTGAAAGAGCTATTTGTTAAAGAGGCTACAGGTAAAATGAGAATTAAGCGAAATGATAGGTCATACAATAGATCTTGCAGTGAAGCTAAGAATAGGCTATTGAGGGATCTTAGAAGGGGGATTAGAGATCCAATTAAATAATCAAGGAATAATTACAGGCTTGGGTATGCCCAAGGAACAGAGAAGTTGGGAAAAAAAGTGTTGGATAGCACTTCTAATAGCTGCAAGAAACAAGGATACAAGTGAGTTTTGGAAATTGCTTTTAAACGGAAGTGGAGAATCACAGCCTCTGTCTGGGGCATCAATTCCTCCTGATGAATGGGTCAAACACTTCAGTTCGCTCAACTCTGGGAGAGATGAGTTTGATCCCATAGTTCTAGTAGGGAAGAGAGTGTATCCCCAATTAAATTTTGGGTAGCTAATAGCAAGGCAGCAATATCTTCCCTTAATTAGGGCAAAGCCCCCGATCTTGACAAAGTACCAGGTAACCTCTATAAGTCAAACCTTGACATCTGGACACCTTACGAAAATAAAGTTTATATTGCAAGGGCTGCAGGTGTGCTCTTCCCCTATAGATGGAAAGGGCCTGAGATAGTCCCCCTCTACAAGAAGGCAAATCCTAGTGATCCATCTAATTATCGGCCTGTAAGCCTGATAGATAACCTTCAAAAAAATTTGTAAAGCAGATCTTGAATCCTTTGGAGGAGTGGATTGAGGAGAGCAGGGCCATTCCGAGTTTACAGACAAGATTTAGTCCTGCAGTTAGCACAATTGATCAATTGATGAGGTTTTCGGCAATCAGATGGAAGACTGTGGATATATGTGGAGGGAACTTAAACGTTGCCTTCATCGATATCCGTGCAGACTTCCATCTGGTTCCCAGACATAAGCTGTGGAACACATTGAGCAAAATGGGAGTTCCTAGTGGACTCTTAAACTTAATTGTCCGACTCCACAAGGGTACGTTCGCCCGAATCAGATGCGGCAGGGAAGGCAAACTGATAGACCAAGTTATCCCTGAGGGGGGGGGGAAGCGGCAAGGCTGTGTTCTTGCCCCCACCCTCTTTCCCCTGTACATTAACAACTGCATTAAGTATTTAAATAGTTGCATGAACGACTCACCACGGTTGACTGGTCAGAAAATTCCAGGGCTGCTTTATGAGCATGACACCATTATTATGGCAAAATCACCTATGGGACTACAAAATTTAGTCTATCAATTTTGTTTGTTTTGTAAAGACTTTGACCTTGAGGTCAATGTCGGGAAGACAAAATGGATGATTTGCTGCCAGGGAAAGAAGAAGGTGAAAGCATAACAATGAATTCTGTCATTCTCGAAAGAGTCAATGAGATCGACTATTTGGGGGTCAGATTGATGGATTCGGGTAGATGGGACGCCTATATTAGTAAAAGTGCCCACATCATATGTCACGGGGGCTTTGGGCTGCAAAGCTAAAGCTGCAGTTAGTCCCCCATTAAACACCCTTGTGTAACTTCATAATGCCCAGGCTAGGGGAGCCGCCCTACATGGAGCAGAATTGTGGGTCTTTAACAGACAGCAGAACATCCTACAAGTCAAAGAAAACAACTTCAGATACATAGCTAGACTGGGGAAGGGCACCTCACTAGTACCTTTAAGACTGGATCTAGGGTTGAATAACACTGAAGCCCCCCATATATTGGATTTGGCTCTGGAAGACAGAGGGACAGGAGCCTTTCTGGGAGTCAATCAGAGACTTATCAGGGAGCTCAAGCTGCTTAGATAAGGTTAGTTGGCTGCGGAAAATGAAATCCGCTTGGGTCGGATTGGGTTTCCTCTAGTTTTGGGGGAGCCCTGAATCGATCCCATCCAATGCTGCCATACCTGTTAAACAGAGATATTGGGGGAGGGTAAATTATCAGATTTTTTAGAGAAACAGTTTGGATCAACTAATGTCAGAACTTCTGCTTGTCAAATAGGAGCCACGTGCTGAACATCATTTTGACCTGGCCATACCAGCCTATGCTCACTCCCTATTTCTCCAGTTTAGATACGGTACCCCACCTGTTAATGCTTTCATCGACCGCTGGTCATCATACAGTTCTGAAAATAAGAAATGCAAACTGTGCCAATCACGTGTAGAATCAATCAAACATTTTATTTTTTCTGTCCTAAATATAAGATCCCTAGGAAAAAATTGATTATCCCACTTTGCAAAACTTTGGCCATATTTATACTTTTTGACACAAAACTGTGTTGCGCCATTCCAGGATGCCAGCCGGGTGCCAAATTTATGGAATGGTGCAATCTGGTGCAAAGGGTGGGCTAGCGTAAAAAAAATGTCTTTAGCTGATTGGGGTTGGCAGTATGGGAGAAGGGGGTTTTGCACCAAAAAATGACGTTAGGCTGGTTGGAGACAAAAAAAGCCTCTAACCAGCCTAGTGCCATTTTCTGACGCAAAACCATTCATACCACATGACTCATGTATTAGGAAAGACAGGAGCCACGCCCACCACCCCAATGGCCAGCACAGGGGACCAGTGTTCCCTGGGCATGGCCATTGCATCCTGTTCCATGCAGGGGGACCCCAAGTTGGGCCCCCGATGGCACAATTTAAAAAAACAAAATACTTACCTATACCTACCCTACTTACCTGGGATGGGGTCCCTCATCCTCCGGTGTCCCTCTGGTGTGGGTGGGGGTCTTCCTGGGGCTTGAGGAGGGCACCTGTTGGGCCCATTCTGTTGTATTCAACCATGGAAATGGGTCCACAGGTCCCCTAACACCTGGTCTGACCCAGGCATTAAAAAATGGTACAAAGCAAGCTTTATTTAGCCTCACCTCCCACCTGTGCATCCTTTTAGCATGGTAGGATAAATATGGGACTGTGGGGTTAGCCCCATTTTTTAGATGGAAATGCCTACCTTGCATATCATTGATGCAAAGTAGGTTCACGCATCTAAAAAAATGGTGCAAACTCCAATATTTTATGTTAGACGTGTCTAGTGTCAAAATATAAATATGGAGTTAGTTTTGCGTTGAATTTGCGTTAAATAATGACACAAATTTGGCAAAAATGGAGTATAAATATGCCCCTTTGTTTCTGAATGACCGTGCTAATTCCTAAAGAATTTGTAAAAGTGATACATCAACATTGGTAGTAAGTGCAGTTACTAAATATCTATCGGCTACCCGTCGGAGAGCCCTCACAGCACCTGGAGGGGACGGCTTAGAATAATAACTTTTGGCTTCAATGGTCCAGAGCCGTCATAGTATTTGGATAGGATGGTTCAAGAAAAGAGTTTATATTTGCGTTGTTTTGCACAGGGTCATTGGCCAAGTCTTAAAAGCTTGAAATCAACTTTTTTCATTTATCACTGTACCATAATTAATGGTTAATGTCTATTGACATCACAAATGTGACATATTAACAGGGGCAGTAGGTTCTAAGATACTCACTTGTCAAAGACTGGGTCTATCCGCTTTCGAAGCTTTCAAAGTACTTGGATAGGATGGTAAAAATAAGAACCTTTATATCTGTGAAGTTTTGCACATGGTCACTTGCCCATCCTCCGGCAGGAATGGTTTTTAAATGTTTTTATTTGAAACCATTTTTGGATTGATTACAACCTATGCCAATTATTTGGGTATTGTTATAGCCCTAATTTTGATATGTAAAGAACTGTGCACTCTGGTTCTGTGGCTTTTTTCACTGCAGTTTTAAAGTTGTTGGTACTAAAAACTTGGGGAGTTCCCAAATGATTATGTATATCATTGTATAAGATGTATTTTACACTGAGACTTTTAACTTTTGTCCTTTTAATTGTGATTTTTGTTTGACTATGAGATTTTATGTTCCGACGTGTCAATAAAAACAAACAAAGAACATTAAAAAATAAACAGCACTATCAAAAGTGCTGGACTTCAAAGATAACAGATTAAGTAATATAACTACAATTTAAGAAAATGTAGGAAAACCAATGGCATTTGGAGGACATACAGTAGTTTTAGTTTTCCTACTTCAACATAAGCAAAAGCATGGAAACTGTTGGAGTTTGAAGGGGTTACATTTAGCATTACTCTTTCAGTTTATGCAAAAGAAGGAAAGGTGTTGAACTTCGTAGGAGTTTGATTTACTATTCCTACTTCAATGTAAGCAACAGTAGGGAACGTGTTGTAGTAAGGAGGGATTAGCTATACTTTTTCCCCTGCAATCTAAAAACAATAGGAAAAGTAATTAACTAAAGCCATTCGAATCTAAGCAACATCGTGGAATGTGTTGGATTTAGGAAGGGTTAGTCACTATTCTCACTCCATTCTAAATAGACAGTAGTTTGTTTCTTCCACATAAAAAGTTAATTAAGACAAAATGTCCCTAAAATTACATAAGATATCCGATCCTATCTAAACATAATACAATAAATGAATAATTTCACTACATCTCTTAAAATGTATATTTATTAGTCCCTAAATATGTGGAAGTAGTATGGTTACACACATTTGTTAAGAAGCACTTCAGACACTAGTAGGAGCTTAAGGGTCTGATTTAGATCCTAACAGTATTACCATGAAGCTACATAGTCTAGTCAGATGTTTTCTGCCTGCCACATTTAGATGGATTGCAGCTAAGCCAAAGACTGCCACGATGGAGTCTTTTCCGTGGAACACGCTGCATCCCACAGTCATGTGGTAGGCTCCAATGCCAATGAGCAAGCACTTCATCGCCGTCTTGACAGGACCATCCCGCTAAGCCTCTTTAGATCACACAGTTGTGCTGGTGGTGTTTCAGCAGCGAGCCCATGGCAGCAGGAGTCAATCACGGGACACTGTAGTATACTACTATGGCTCTGACCTTTGGTTGGATGCAAGTAGCCCACACCTCTTGTATATTTTCACAATTGTGGACACTTCCAAAACACACTATAAAACACACTCCATTCCATGCCATGAACCTTTGCCATTTCACTGCAGCAAACGATTCAGGCACAAGAAGTTTCAAGCCAGGAGACAGTTTTTTTCCTCACCCTCTGTGTTATTTTTTGTTCAATTTGACTTAATTTCAGTATTCTTATTTTTTGGCACAATATAAATGTTGTTTTGTAAATAATCACAATTGTAGGGAAAAGAAATCCCCATTTCACAGAGGGAGAGCTGACTGTCATGGTGGATGAAATAATTAGAGTAGAGCCACAAAATACTACCACTTCCCAGAAAAGGGAAATGTAGTCGAGAATAGTGGACAGACTGAGTGCTATATCTAACAATGTGTGCAATAGGAGGAGATTAGGAAGAGGTGACATGACCTGGGGGAAAGTCCATTCTCTGGCCTCCAAGCATCACCTGGAGAGTCTGAGGACTGGTGGTGGTTCTCCCAGCACCCACTTTACAACCATTTCCCTGGGAGGAGATGGTCTTGCAGATCCTACATCCTGAAGCCTGGATTGGAATCCCTGGGGGAGCGGTGTCTGGTAAGTTGCATTTAGCAATGTCTCAACAATCACAAATGGAGTTCTGTTCTTAAGTTACATGTTTAGAATGGTTCCACATCCTTGGCAAATCAGGTATAACTTAATGTGACTGCACAAAATAACTTCTTTCATACCAGTACTTAGCCTCGTGGTTGAACCTCTCTCACTAACAATTCACAACATGTGTATTCAGATTGTGTGTTGTTCCCCATGAATCATCCCTTGCAGTTGTTTAATCTCTTGTTTACTATCAGTGTATGTAATTCTCTCAAAGATTTGCCATAACCTCCATCCATTTGCACGGGAAGGGACAGTGTCTATAAGTGGCATTCTCTTTGGTTCACATCATACCCATATGTGTGTATATGTTTTAAATGCGTGTTCATCTCCACTATCAGTCATTAAACAGATATGTGCGACTCATTTTCAAACAAGTATTGCCTATGGTATGAACAGATGACTACAACTACCATGATACCCTGTTTTTGTATCTGAAAAACTACAGTGCTGTGCAATGTTGCTTCGACTTCCTTAACTTCCATTTATGCACACATCTCAACAAATTGTGCATCACACAGTCCCCATGTCAAGCTATGGTTTCACCTATCAGTTGTGTATCTGAAGTATGTTGATACCTTATCATAGCTACATTGAAGTGATGAAATGCTCACATATTTCATAGTCCCCTGCATCTAAGATTTCCTACATTGTGATGTGGCATGCTGAATAAAAGTAGTATTCTCACCCAAATTAGATATGATGACCAATGACAGTTACAACTTGAAGTTGACTCACAATGTTTCTCATGTCTTGTAGCCCGCTAGGGATCGGACTGGTCCAGTACTCACCACTGTGTTGGGCTGAAAGTCTACTGCATGTAATGCATAATGAGGAAATAACACTTTTGCATTTCAGGACATCAATACAATGTCATCACTGGAGTTGGCATCTGCGTAAATCGGCCTGCATGTGTAAAACAATAAAAAACACACAAAGGCATCATCGTTCTATCAGTCTGATTTTACTTTTTTTGGTTGTCCCTTTGTGGCTAAAGACACATTCATTGCCCAGACTTGATATTAATTACATGGTCTCTGCATCCTTCTCAGGTCCAACACCTAGGACCAGTAGAACAGCAACTGCCAACCAAGACACCTCCATTCCAGACTAGGAGCAAGCCTTCAGTGCGGACACCACTGCAGCAAGTTAAGATGATCAGGAGCAACCTGGTTTATCTGGTCAGTATCGCGAGACAGCTTCAGTGAGTCACACTCTGCCCACAACTATGCCTCCCACTCCAGCCAATGAATACCTCCACTTCCTGTGTTCAAAGCAACATCACACAAATCTTGTGTCCCCCAGTCCTGGCTGCTGTTGAGAACACACCAACATTGCATCCAGTTTTGGCAGGAACCAGTGGGATGGGTCACACTGCTTCCAAGGCACTGGGGAGTGGTTTAAGGCTCACGGGAGGGAATATGTGGGTCAGCCACGTGAGACCACTAGGGTCTTTGTCAGCTGGACCACCATTGACCAAGTCTTGGGAGCAGCATAACAGTCCCAAGACATGATAGGCCAGGTAGTAACTGAGCTAAGGGAAAGCAAATAGGTGCAAAGGGAGCTCTTTTTGGAAATACATAATCATAAGGTAAATATGAACTCGCTGACTGGGGTGCTTTATGGCATATACCACCACATGAGCAGGTCCTTTTCCATTCCATCTTTCCCTGTCTGTGTAACCTCTACATCTGACACTATTACACCACTGCCAGCCACAGGCAGAGATGCCACACCACATTAGGAGCCTGCTCCTCCCACCCCAGTCCCTGCACCTTTCCCCTACCTTATCCCTCTAAGGGGCGGTCATCTGAACCACCAAGAGAGGATGGCAAGATTTCCACCACCACCTCCAAGAGACACAAATCCTAATTTCCTCCAGTGTGTGCCTAGCATTCACTCTGTGGACTATTTCAGACATGTCTACCTTTTCTGAGGCCAGTTGTATTCTGAATATTAGATTCCAAACTGTTTTGGGCTCTACTGCCATAATGTCACCCACCATGATAGACTTTTTGGTTTCATCTCCCCATTTCTTGATTGTCAATTTTGTTTTTTGGTGTCATTCTAATAAATGGTATGGACACAGATGACAAGATTATTGTTGTTTTGTATGTGGCTTTAATTTCTCATGTCTGTCTTCCACCATCATGTATTCATGTCTTTTGATCATTTATTTGCCAAATAAAAATTGTAATGACTAAGAGGTCAAGTGTCATCTGTTTTATTCTAAGAAAACAAACACAAATCATTATGTTTTGGATCATACATATGTTGGCAGCAAGTCCTTGACAAAATTAAATCTGCCTTTCAATAACTAGGCCTAACCCCAATAGTCTGTGCCATTCAGGGTTATACTTCAACCTTGACACCATGAAGGAAAGTGAATATTCCATGGGATCAAATTAAATAGGCAAACTATCACTGATGCATGACCTCAGCTGGAGTGATACATCCTTTCCTCACAATAGGAATCCTAGATCAATAACACCAATAGGCTACATCATGTCAGTAACAACAGTTGAGGCCACATGACCAGTGCAGGACACAGTGGCAGTATCTGGTGCAATGAAACAGTCACCATTTAGTGATGTGCAAACAAAAAGTTCTATCAACTATGTTGAGACACATCAACAGCTACGTCTACTACCCACAAATTGAAGATTTAGCCAATGTGAAGGAAGAGCAGTATGCTAGGGCTTGATATACACATCAGGTTTGAACAAGTGAAGTGGCACATATTGCCTTGTTGGCACCATCATACAGAAAGGTCTGATACAATCTTCTGAACTTTCATACTATCAGAGTACAAGTTGTCTCTGTTAAAGACTTGTCCATCCCAAGTGGGTGTCTGTTCCAGGATCAACACATGTTCACTTTGCTCTTTCCAAAAGCAGCATTTCATAATGTCACAACTTTGAAACGTCCAAATGAATATGAATTGGTGAATGACCCTGAAACTGAATAACATGGTAAAATTAATGATTATGCATATTCAATATGATTCCAATGACAATTTATAAGGAAACACATACCTAGCACAAGCAAAGTTCATCTCTGTATATGATAACAGCACTCATTGTAGGGAAACTCTGATCCACTGACATCTTTGCCTTGGATTTCCCACACTGACCATTCCTACCGAATTACCATTGCAGACTGATATGTTCCCTATGTCACAAGTTGTTCTGACATTGGTGGTTGCAATATAAAGGTAAACTTACACTCAGGTGAAGAAGTGGTCAATTCCATCATGACGTAAGTCAACTCTTTCTTCTTCACCCCGGCTTCTTCATTGGACATTAACAAATCCTCACCCAGGGGCTCATTAAGGTCCACTCCCTCTGCAATTACAGTGATGTTAATCTGCAGGGCTATGTTAGGGAGAATGCAGCAGGCAACCATGATTTGACACATCTCATCAGATGAGTAGAGGAAAACACCACTGGTTTTGTCAAGGCACCTAAACATGGCTTTAGGAGCCCAAATGCCCACTCCATTGGCCTCCATGTTCTTCAGTGGACCACTATGAAGGGACTTCCCCTGGCGTTGTTGGATTCCTCAGCAGTGCCAATAGCCACAGTTGGTTAGGATATGCTGCGTCCCCTATATGGAAGCAACACATCCACAGTTTACCAAGCCATTGTCCCTTCTTAAACTAGGATTCAGGCAAAAAATAATCATTTCATATTGCACTTACCAGCAAGCCAGGCTCTCTCCGGTCCAAGTTGTGATATCTGCATGGGTATGGTGGTGTTCCATAGTATGAATGAATCATGTGTTGACTAAGGGAAGCACGCAAACACACTTGAGATGTATAAATCTGGTGCACATTGATGGAATGGAAGTTCTTCTGATTGCGGTAGAAGTGTTCTCTTGTGTGTGGTGGCATTAAGGCAATATGTATGCCACCCAGTGCTCCAACCACATGTGGTAGACCACCCACAGCATGAAATTCTCCCTTCACAGTGACCAAATCCTGAGAATGTGGGAACTGGATGTAACTGTTGATATGTCTCATCAAGGAAGCAAGGACTTTCTGTAGCACACCACTGAAAGTTGATTGTCTCAGTTGATAGTGGTTTGCACCCTCGCCAAGTAGGGACCCTCACTCTAGTCAGGGTAAGGGAGTCACACTAAGATAACCCCTGCTCACCCCCATGGAAGCTTTGCGCAACCATTTTGGCTTATCTCAGAGGAAATGTGTAAAGTATTTGTACACTCACACACACAGTAACACAGTGAAAACAGCACAAATGACTCTGTGCCTGTTTAGAAACATAGCCAATATTTATCTGAGTAAAACAAGACAAAAATCCAACATACACAAGTCAAAATATATATATTTTTTTAAAGTTCAGGCAAGCTTTAATGCATTGGAATCAATGGATCTCTTTAGCACAAAGTTACTGGGATGCATCAAAAACAGAGGCGATGCGGGCCATAGGGGAGATGAGGTACCAGAAAAGCAAAGTGATGCGTTTGTTTCTTACTGTGTTGGGGAGGTGATGTGTCAATTCTTTCCTCACAGATGAGGCGATGCATTGTTTTCTTACAGGCAGGGGAGATGATGCACCTGTTCTTTCCTCACAGGAAAGGCGTTGCAGCGATTTCAGGACCTGGCAGCTTCAATTCCAAACTGCGGTGTAGGGTTGATGAAAAATTGGCACCCAGGGATGATGCGTGAACAATCCAGGTATATTGTGTTGATGGGACCACGGTGAAAAAGGCACTGTATCGATTCTGCAGCTGTGAGACTGGCGCTGCACTGATTTTTCAGCTACGAGACAGGCGCTGCATCGATTCTTCTGACACGGCACGTTGATGCTTGGATTTGTTTTCTTCAGATCACCAGCTTGCCCTTCGAAGGGCCCAGAGACTAGAGTGGGAACCACTTAGAAAGTTAGGACTCTCAGCAGAAAAGCCCAGGTATTAGCAGGTGAAGTCTTTGATGTCCCTGAGACTTCTTAACGAGAGACAAGCTCAGTCCAAGCCTTAGGAGAACCTTTGGAAGCAAGATTTAGAAAGCTAAGTCCAGCCTTTTTCACTGCCAGGTCAGAAGCAGCAACCAGCAGGCCAGCATAACTAAGCAATAGGTAGAGAGGCAGTCCATCCTGCAGCATCCAGGACTTCTTTCTTGCAGAATTTCCTCAGTCCAGAACAATTCTAACTATTTTGTGTCAGAGATCCAGTGCTTATACCCATTTCTGTCTTTAGAGTAGGCAAACTTCAAAGAGAAGCCTTTGTACTGCACAAGAAACTGCCTTTCCATGTCCCGGCCCCAGACACACTCCAGGGGACTGCTTTGTGTGAGGACAGTGTCAGCTCCTCCCACTACTCCAACTCAGAAAGACCCATCATCCTGGTGATGGACCATCAGGATATGCAGGGCACACCTCAGCTCCCTTTGTGAGACTGTCTAGAGTGAATGCACAAACAGCTCAACTGTCATCCTGACCCAGACGTGTATTCAGCAAACAGGCAGAGGCACAGAATGCCTAAGCAAGAAAATGGCCACTTTGTAAAAGTGGCATTTTCAGACTTACAATTCAAAAATCAACTTAATCAAAAGATGTATTTTTTATTTGTGAGTTCAGACACCACAAACTCCATATCTCTATCTGCTCCCAATGGAAAATTATACCTGAAAGATATTTCAAGGCAATCCCCATGTTACCCTATGGGAGAGATTGGCCTTGCTATACTGAAAACTGAGTTTAGCAGTACTTCACTATCAGGACATGTAAATCAAACCAGTACATGCCCTACCTTTTACGTATACTGCACCCGGCCCATGGGGCTGTCTTGGGCCTTTTTTCAGGATGACATGCATGTAGTAAAAGGGAAGGTTTGGGCATGGACAGTGGGTGCACTTGTCAGGTTGAAATAGCAGATTACAACTGTACACACAGCCACTGCAGTGACAGGTCTGAGACATATTTGCGAGGCTAGTCATGTGGGTGTCACAATAAGTGCTGCATGCCCACTAGTATCATTTGATTAATATGCCCTGGGCACACACCGTGGACTGTACTAGGGGCCTACTAGTATAGCAAATACACCCATCATGGAGAAACCAGTCACCAATACATTATAGACAGAGAATATATGTACATTAGCACTGGTTACCAGTGATAAAGTGCCCAGAGTCCTAAAGGCAACAAAGAAAGGTCAGAAGGAAAAAAAGAGGAAGAAGGCAAATAGGTTGGGAAACACTGCAAAAAGGTCCAGGTCCAATACAGTTGGGTTTATATTGTTAGTCAGCCTCCAACTGCTGACACAAATCCAGGATAGTTTGCCTATTTAACAGTAATTTCTTCATGATGTCCCTTTCCTCCATGGTTGCAAGGTCTGGAAAGCGCCGGAACACCTGAGGCTCTCACCTCCAACCCATGGTTGTGTTCAGACGTCTGTACGTACGGAAAAAAAAATAGCTGAAATGGTCACACAATACTTTTAATTTCACCACACATCTGGATTCTTGTAAACAGTAGGATTGTAATTGTGTAATACATTAACATCAGGTTTTTGGTCGTTCAAAATTATTTCCATTATTTTCTTTTTTTCATTATGTGCAAGTCAGGCATTTCAATGTATTATTTACTCATTTTTTAAATTTATTTTTTCGTACAACTACTGCCAACTGAGGTATTACTTCCCCCGCTGCACTATGAGTATCAAACACTGTTACAGTTCACATTTTATTCAGTCATATCTTGCCAAGAAGTGTGTGGTTTATATCAGACATTTCTAAATACATTAGCCTCCATTTTGAATGCTGGTGACACACTAAAACACCCTAAAATGGCAGCTGTGTGTAACCTTCTCGTCAGGACATTTGATATCCGGCGGTCGTCAGCGGAAGTTGACAGCATAGCAGGTGGTACCCTCCATGACCGTCCCTGCCATAGGCTGTGTGTGACAGCTCCACTCAAAAGCCAGTGGCTGTGCCCGTCTCTGTCGCAGATCACGTCTGCCTTGTACTTGTATGTAGTGTAGTGAAAAAAGCTCACTTGACTCCTAACACTGCAGCCAACAAGACTTCCTTGATTTTTTGCTGCTGTTGCTGACCTCTGGGAACCAGGATGCTGGGCAACAGATGACAGGATCCCTACCTTCATCACAGAGGATTCAGAGCTCTTTGCTAGGGAGGTCCTCTCCATGTACATCCAACTCTATGGGGCCCCTGCGGAACAGGTGCATGTCTGATTGTGAAACCTCTTCCTTATTGATCCAAAGACTATTTTGTTCTATTTTTATTAATGAGGGAAGTGTTGTGACTGGAGTTGACAGTGATTTATCTGGAACAGAATATTTCCGGCCACCATCTGAAATGTCTGTACATGGGAGTGTTAAGTCACCTGAAATGAAAAGCTGCAATATATGTCCAAGTAACTCACAATCCCTGTTTCATCAGACAAACTGCAGGCCAGTGACTACCAGTGGTCAGTAGTCAGTGTACCAGTGCTATGAGTGACAACATACAACCACAGTTAAAATGAAAGTAATGTGTAAAAAATATATTGAGGTTCTGGAGGGGTCCGATGCTGTCATTTCCGGTGTGATTCCAGCCCACATAGTGTAATAGGGTGCACGGTATGTTTTCAATATGTCAGGGAACCACATATGGGTGAAGTTATTCCTTGTGCTGCAAGTTCAGGTGACAATGGATCACAATCATCCATCCAAGTATGTCACATTCCAACACATATATGCTCATACATTCCCAAATCCCTGCTCTCACTGACCCCTAACTGCCTTTCTATTCTGCCCTCAGTCCCTGTTTGCGATGCAGACCAAGGGGTCTGACTTGCGAGTTTTGGCATGCAACCAATATAGCTGATCGTGGGTTTATGTGCATGGATTGCAGAGGTTGTTTAGTCTTTAGTAGATCACAATGATTGTGAGTAATCAGGGGTGGCTCTCACAACCAGACAGTTTTTGTAGCCCTGGCCTAGATGATGTTGTAGGCCTGATTTGTTAGCATGAAGAGCTAAAAAGTGTTGAGGGTTCACAAAAGATCCCTGTAATTCAGAATTCCCAAGCTACCTCTAAATTCTGGGTGAAAAAATTGAATTGCTGTATGGTGAATGCATGTGTGCAATGCCAATTACTTATGACACAGCAGTACCTCCAAACAAAATCACTCAAAATGTCTGTTCTTGTTAATTTCTGTCATTCCTAAAGGTTAACATCCATCAGAAATGTGAGATATGGAAGGTCATTGTGAAGAAGGCATGCACCCTGGGGGTCCACAAGTGACACATCCTGCACAGTCGGAAGATGTGTGAGGACCTGTGTTGGACAACTCGTAAGACTGCTGAAGGCCAAGTCCGGCAGTCCTCCCAGAGACCCTGGTGGGTGCACTGCACTCTGAACCTCCTAGTGGCCCGCATCTCTGCGGTGATTTACCTAAAGCTTGATGGGCAGTTGAGGGCCCAACAGCAGCATCAAGGGGCTAAGTCATTATCTCTAGTTATTGTTATTGTCTAACCTTTTTCATTTCCAGGAATTGTGTATGCCATGAACATTAAGGTTGACACACAGCCAAAGCCCATGAGGATCTCTGGAGGTGTAAGTTAGTAAGTCAGTATCTGATGTTGTGTGTGTTGTATGTATTTGTGCCACAGTTTGCCAATAGATTCCTTGTGACATGGAAAGTACTATTGTGAACAGACACATGGCTGCATGCAAACAAACAGGGTACCTGTATATTTCTCAATGTCATGGTGGCAGTTGCACCAAACATGTCATATGTCATGATGGGGTCAGGATATGATACTCCATCACAAGTGTAAGTAGATAATATAGGCCCCTAGTGACTATGGCAAACTGTGCAATTATGATGCAGCTGACATATCAGGCTTGACATTGGTATGTTAGTGGTATTACACTATGAGAATGTCCATCTGCTCCAAATGGCCTGGGATTTTGTGTACAGTGGCATCATGCATAGTCTGAAACCTGTTTAAAACCAGTTTGTCAAGCAAATTTCTAGTCAGATCACGTGGACAGTGGCAGGTTGACCTAAGGCCTTTATCCTTTAGAAATGTGCATGTAAGCTAGTCTGTGTCAGACAACATGCAATTGCATGCCAAACTGTATTGATTGTAACAGGAATATGTCCACATTGGTGAGAGAGTCTCAAGTCCCTCACACAACATTTTGATGTCCTTAGTTCTGTCCAGAGAAGAAATAAATGATGGAGAGCAATCTGATACTTAAAGGGACATTTGCGGATGGAGGGTTAAATAAAATAGATGTAGTGCCCCATCTTGACATGTTAATTTCCAAGCCCACACCTGGAACGTTGGGTAATGTGAATACATTTTATCTCTGTACTGCAGTGGTTCAGAGTTGTCTCAAGGCCTATGTGTTTATTCATGCTGAAAGATCCCTTTTTCATGGAGGAACCTACAAGTGTATACATGGCAAAGGCCTCCATGAAATGGGAGCTGGCTTGTGGGTTACTGAAAATTGTGCACATGTTGTGTGTTGAACATTATCGTCCAATTGTATTTGCACAGACACCCTTAAACGCCCTTCAACGCTGAATTTTCATCATTATCTGGGCAAGGCGAAGGCAGCAGTGGTAATGTCGGAGGGGACGAAGCAGGCCACGGGGAACTGGCTGTGGACACCATTGACACCAAGGAACCCAGTGGCATGGAGAGTGAGGGGACTGGCATGGAGGCCACGACTGACTCTTCATCTTCTTTAGCGTCCTTCACTATGGTCACCTCTGCCCCTGCCTGGTATCCCAGGCTGCGCTCACTGAGGAGGCTGTAGACCTACTATGGACTATCACTGTAGGCCAGACTGCACTTCTAAATGCCATCCAGAGGCTGGCTGGCCAGAACACACAGGTGTTGACTTACCTGGATGGTGTTCATGGTGCCCTGTCCAGATACTGTGATAATTCCAGGGTCTGGGCTCCTCTTTGGGTGCAGCCTCCCACCCACCCCAATCTCATGCCCAGACTTCCACCTATTTCCCATCCAAAATCCCTCAATTGGATCCTGTCTCAAGTATGTGCAGACATTTGCCCACACACACAACAACAACCACAAGCAGCACATCCGAACACTGACACAGCAAAATCGACAGTCACACACATGCAGACATCACACACCACCACCTCAAGCATACCCACAGGGATCACACCCACCACCAGCATACCCACAGACACACCACCCATCACTACACCAACTCCCCTGCACCACAAGAACACCCACAGACATAATACCCTCACACACGACAAACACTCCCTGTAGGAAAGTACCATCTTGCCTGGCATGTTACCCCCATTTTCACTGTATGTATGTTTGTTTTTGCCTATGTGTCACTGGGATCCTGCTAGGCAGGACCCCAGTGCTCATAATGTATGCCCTGTATGTGTTCCCTGTGTGGTACCTAACTGTATCACTGAGGCTCTGCTAACCAGAACCTCAGTGTTTATGCTCTCTCTGCTTTTTAAAATTGTCACTGCAGGCTAGTGACTAATTTTACCAATTTTCATTGGCACACTGGAACACCCTTATAATTCCCTTGAATATGGTACCCAGGTTATTGGGGTTCCAGGAGATACCTATGGGCTGCAGCATTTGTTTTGCCACCAATAGGGAGCTCAGACATTTCTTACACAAGACTGCCACTGCAGCCTGAGTGAAATAACGTCCAAGTTAATTCACAGCCATTTTTCACTGCACATAAGTAACTTATAAGTCACCTATAAGTCTAACACTCACTTGGTGTAGGTTAGGTGCAATGTTACTTAGTGTGTGGGCACCCTGGCACTAGCCAAGGTGCCCCCACATTGTTCAGGGCCAATTCCCCGGACTTTGTGAGTGCTGGGACACCATTACATGCGTGCACTACATATAGGTCAATACCTATATGTAACTTCACAATGGTAACTCCGAACATGGCCATGTAACATGTCTAGGATCATGGAATTGTCACCCCAATATCATTCTGTTATTGGGGGGACAATTCCATGCATCCCCGGGTCTCTAGCACAGAACCTGGGTATTGCCAAACTTGCTTTCCGGGGTTTCCACTTCAGCTACTGCTGCTGCCAACCCCTCAGACAAGTTTCTGCCCCCCTGGGGCCTGGGCAGCCTGGTCCCAGGAAGGCAGAACACAGGATTTCCTCTGAGAGAGGGTGTAACACCCTCTCCCTTTGGAAATAGGTGTGAAGGACTGGGGAGGAGTAGCCTCCCCCAGCCTCTGGAAATGCTTTGATGGGCACAGATGGTGCCCCTCTCTGCATAAGCCAGTCTACACCGGTTCAGGGATCCCCCAGGCCTGCTCTGGCGTGAAACTGGACAAAGGAAAGGGGAGTGACCACTCCCCTGCCAGCACCTCCCAGGGGAGGTGCCCAGAGCTCCTCCAGTGTGTCCCAGACCTCTGCCATCTTGGATGCAGAGGTGTGACGGCACAATGGACAGCTCTGAGGGGCCAGTGGCAGCAGGTGATGTCAGAGACTCCTCCTGATAGGTGCTTTCCTTTCTCAGTAGCCAATCCTCCTCTGTGGGCTACTTAGGGTCTCTCCTCTGGGTTATTCCTCAGATAACGAATGCAAGAGCTCACCAGAGTTCCTCTGGACTTCTCTCTTCGACTTCTGCCAAGGAATGACCGCTGACTGCTCCAAGACGCCTGCAAAACCGCAACAAAGCAGCAAGAAGACTACCAGCAACATTGTAGTGCCTCATCCTGCCGGCTTTCTCAACTGTTTCCTGGTGGTGCATGCTCTGAGTGCTGTCTGCCTTCACCCTGCACTGGAAGCCAAGAAGAAATCTCCCGTGGGTCGACGGAATCTTCCCCCTGCTAGTGCAGGCACCAAACTTCTACATCACCGGTCCTCTGGGTCCCCTCTCATCCTGACGAGCGTGGTCCCTGGAACACAGGAGCTGGGTCCAAGTATCTCCCACAGTCCAGTGGCCCTTCTGTCCAAATTTGGTGGAGGTAAGTCCCTGCCTCCCCACGCCAGACAGTAATCCTGTGTATTGCATGAACTGCAGCTGCTCAGGCTTCTGTGCACTTTTCCAAGACTTCCTTTTGGCACAGCCTAGCCCACTTCCCCAGCACTCCGTCCTGTATTGCCCAACTCTCTGAGTTGCACTCTGACATCGTGGGACCCTCCTTTGTGACTCTGAGTTGACCGCTGTCCTCAGATCTTTTAAGGGCCTGCTCCGGTACTTCTGCGGGTGCTGCCTGCTTCTGCGGGGGCACGCTGAGTTGCTGAGTGCCCCCTCTGTCTCCTCCTCCAAGGGGTGACCTCCTGGTCCTTCCTGGGCCCCAGCAGTACCCAAAACCCTCAACGGCAACCCTTGCAGCTAGCAAGGCTTGTTTGTAGTATTTCTGCATGGAAACATCTCTGTATCCTCCAGCACACTGTGGGACATCTTCTGACCAAAAGAAAAGATCCTGGCACCTTCCGTTGCTGCAGAATCCTTGGCTTCTTCAACCCAGAGGCCGTCCTTTTGCACCTTCATCCGGGGTTTAGTGGGCTCCTGCCCCCCGGACACTTGCGTGACTATTGGACTTGGTCCTCTTCCTTTACAGGTCCTCAGGTCCAGGAATCTGTCTTCAGTGTTTTGCTGGCAGTTGTTGTCCTTGCAGAATCCCCTATCTCGACTTTACTGTCTTTCTGGGGTAGTAGGGTAAGTTTACTCCTACTTTTCAGGGTCTTGGGGTTGGGTATCTTGGCCACCCTTAGTGTTTTCTAATAGTCCCAGTGAGCCTCTACAACCTACACTAGGCCTGGGGTCCATTCGTTGTTCGCATTCCACTTTTGGAGTATATAGTTTGTGTTGCCCCAGGCCTATTTCTATCTATTGCATTCCATTGTGATTCTACATTGTTTGCACTACTTTTCTAACTGTTACTTACCTGATTTTGGTTTGTGTACATATAATTTGTGTATATTACTTACCTCCTAATGGAGGATATACTCTGAGATACTTTTGCCATATTGTCAATAAAATAAAGAACCTTTATTTTTAGTAACTCTGAGTATTGTGTTTTCTTTTGATATAGTGCTATATGATATAAGTGGTATAGTAGGAGCTTTGCATGTCACCTAGTTCAGCCTAAGCTGCTCTGCTATAGCTACCTCTATCAACCTAAGCTGCTAGAACACCTCTAATCTACTAATAAGGGATAACTGGACCTACCACAAGGTGTAAGTACCACAAGGTACCCACTATAAATAAGGCCAGCCTCCCCCATTCAGCACACCCACCACTACACCAACATCCACACACACCAGAAGCACACCCACAGGCAGTGTACCCACCACCACACACACATGCACCAGTACACACAGAGAGACACCATACAAACACACATCACATCCTCAACACCTGTCAACATACTGAACCTAAAAGCCCACATTCACCCACCCAGCAGATAATCAGTAAGAGACACAATTCTTAAGATGCAGCACATACACCAGACCCTCAAGCACCCACACCTTCAACACACACATGCACAACAGACAAAGCCACTCCTTATACCTACTTATACCTCCCAACTGCAGATCCCTCTAGAGGACCCTACGTCTTTTCGTAAAGAAGACCTCATGTTTGCCCTGTCCCTGACCCCTTCCTCATCCCATAAAACCCCACCCAAACATCTACGTACCCCTTTTCCCAAATCCCAACCCACTGCTTCCAAATCCTAAACCACCCCTTCCAAATCCCATCCCATCCCATTCAATCCCACCCCTTCTAAATCCCAACCCATCCCTTCCAAACCCCAACCTACCACCTCAAAATCCTAACCCACCACTTCCAAATCCCAACCCACCTCTCCCAAACATACACCCACCCACCCCAAACCCTAGGACCCCCCCCCACCATTAAGGTCATTGAGGTGTATGTTTTCTCTCAGACCTATAGATGCCCTTTCCAGAGGAGGTTTATTTTGACAGTCACATTTGGAGCCAAGCTATGGGAAATCACCTATTTGATGGACTAATTACCTATCGCCTTTGTATTTTCATCATTTAATTTATGAGAGAGGTATCTTATTTATATAAAAATACCTTTGTCCTGGCCTTGTTTTGTGAGTGATACTAATTGCTTGCTGATGATGTTCTTTCTGATAATGTGTGTGCCATGCATTTACTCCCATTTGTGAGAGTGACAAGCACAGGTTGTATATTTTAGATTTTTCAAAACATAGGTTAGTGTTGTACATTTGTGATGGACATATTAATTGTGGTGCAAGCATTCATGTTTACTTAACACATACACCAAAATAATATATGTTTTTGTGACTGGAGAATGCATCTGTGTTTATTTTGACATGATGTATCAATAATATGCACATATGTGTTACACAGGGAGCATGCCACTTTACAGTTAAATGGGACCCTATGTTTATGATATATTGCACACACCAAGGGGGCATGTGAACTTCATACATCTCTGCCATGTTTGCAGCTTCCCAGAAAAATGGGATGTACCTTCTTTGTACACCCACCTGTAGCATGTTGTAGTGTAATTGCTACATTATCATGGATTTGTTTGGTTCAGATTGGGTATACTGTTTCAGTTAATGCTTTTGATATTTTGGGGACGTTATTGCACACCTGTGCATACACATTTCTATTTGTGATTGGTGAGACTTTTTGTGCAGGTGTCAATTGCTATGAAGGCAGTTCGTACCAAATTAGTGGGTGCTATTTATATCTCAAGGTCTGTTCTGATACATTTTCTGACCACAACATACGCACTTAAGTATTAAGCAGCATTATGGTGTTGTTTGCTAATAATATTGATCTATGCACAAGTCCAGTACTACTGTGAAGCTACAACACTGAAGATAACAGGAATGACAGTGATTTACCTTCTGTTCTGACAACGATGTGGTTGATTTACATCTTAGACCTGGCCCAGGAGCAATGGCAGGATTAGTAGCAGCGGGTTCATGGTGTAAGGAAATGTGGAAAGCATTAAGAAGTTGAGTTTCATGTTTATATGGCTCCCAATCCACCAACTCAGGTGTGGAGGTTTAACTGTCCCAGTTGCATGGGCAGGAATACCCATTGTGATTGGCTCAGTTGTAAAAGGGGATGTCATCCCACCACCAGCTGCTGTTGCCTCTGGCACCATTGACACAGATGAAGATTATTGGCAGTGATGGCAGACCTTTGGATTTCTGCCGCCTATGATTCCACTGACATCTAAATAGGGTGGGTGGACCGTCATGGTGACGGATGGGTTTCAGGCAAACACTCAGCAGTGGGACCATTACTGTCAACATATAAATGCAGCCCTAATTCTTCTTCATTCCACCAACATGTAACACACAGCCCAGTTCAGTTCCTCTCCCTTCACAGCGAGCTCCCAACTCCTCCCATACAGTTCTATTTTTTTTGTAATTTTGTTTTGTGATTTTGTTTTCATTTTTTGTGATTTTCTTGTGATTTTTCTAATGGTAGGCTCATGGCATCATGTGAAGACCTGAGTGCATTGGTTATTCACTACAGTAGGTTACAGCACATCTTCGTTTTAAATGGAAAATCCTGAAATAATAACCATGCAAAAGAGAAAACTAACCACAATTCTATTATTAACACAGGAAAGGAAAAGAAAAGGATAATATATTTATTTATTAATTTCATTCGGTCTAGAAATCTAGTCCATTTAAGATAGTAATAACAATCGTACTTAAAAAAGGAATGTGATAAAAACATAGTAACGATATAAAACCAATAGACCTCAAATCATTGAAACAATAAGAACAACAGGACAAAGCATTTCATCATATATATAAATACAATAAAATAAGACATAAATAAATATAATAGAAAGGGGGACAGAGCTAAAAACTAAAATGTAGAACTTTTTGTCTGGAGGACCAGTGTGCACAACCAGAAGACAAAAAAGACTGAAAATAGTCTAATTGGACTAAAAGGAAACATTATCAGAGTACCAATAAAAAAAAAAAAAAAAAAAAAAAAACAGGAAAACTATATGGGAAGGCTATATAAGCTTGTGCAGTCTTGGTAGTCATAAAAAAGGCAACAAATTCGTAATGGAAATTTCCTACTAAAAGCAATACAAAAAGGATAAAAAGAGAAGATTAAAATCCTTCTAAAAACTAGTATAGAAATGACTCAGGAGCCTTTGGGTGCAATGAACTTGCGACGGATGTACCAGGCCTCCGATAAGTATTTGGTAACTGGAATGGCAACCCTGGGAGAAAAATCATGTGTACAGATTCTAATGGCAGTTACTCTATCCTGAAATGACATGTTTTTACAGAGGGGGATAATCCACCTCTTTCTTGGTGTCTTGTAGAAAGGGCAGAAGAATAATACATGCTCTGATGTTTCTTTACAATGTTGACAGAAAATACACCTGTCGTTTGTAGCGATGTTAGAAGGCCAATGGGCCGTGAAACCATTGGTAGGCAATGTACCATATCTTAACTGCAGGTATAGAGTGCGTGCATACGGAGGGATAGGGAGGTTCAGGAAATTCTCAGCCCAGGGTTCATGCTTGATTTGAAGAAAATCCATTGTTAACCTACCCGCCCTCTTTTGGTGCAGGGAATCTTCGTTAACTTTCTCCCAATATCTGCTCGCAACAAATCTCCTAGCCTTATCAGGGATTTGATCCGGGTGGTTCCAATAATGGGAAAGACCCATTTTGTCCCAGGCAATTTTCATCTCTTTCAGCCAAGGGATTCTCTCCAATGCCTTGGGAGCGGCTATCAACTCTCTTATAGCCAGCCTGTATGGTTCTAGTTCAGCAGATTTCCATAGACGAATCCAGTAGGTAAGGGGTCTTAAGGCCGCTATGGTTTTAATGCCATTTAAGCCAAGGTCAAGCCTTAAAGGGGTCATTGGAGTGCCCGTACCTAGCCTGGAGACCTGCCTGAGGAAAATATTTTCCTTAGTTTGCAGAATATCCAGGTTTTTATGGGACCCCCAAAGTTCCGCTCCATATAGGGCTGCTGCTCTGATTTGAACATTATAAATCTCCGCAAGAATGTTCAGAGGGGGGCTCGGAGCCTTTCTAGATCTGCTGACTAAGGCCCCACCTCTTTGGCTTATGATCAGAGCCCCTTTGTCAATTGCTGCCTTCCATTTGCCTGATGTAGATAATCTGAAACCCAAGTAATCAAACTCTTCAACTTTCTCCAGTGGGATCGAATTCATCTTAATATTAGTGCGCAATCGTTTTTTAGAGGTAGTGAATATCATAAATTTGGTTTTCTTAATGTTTACATCTAAACCATAATCACTACAATAAGCACAGAACTGGTTAATCAGGTGTTGAATTCCCATTGGCGATTTTGATAGTAGGATCGTATCATCTGCATATAGCAGGCAGGGGATTTTTTTCCCACCTAGTTTCGGAGAATCATTTATGCAGTTCTCTAGGTAGTGGATGCAATTATTAATGTAGAGCAGAAAAAGAGTAGGTGCCAAAACACAACCTTGTCTAACTCCTTTTTTGATAGCTACAGGGTCAGTCAGCTCGCCCCCCTGTCCACACCTGATTTGGGCAAAGGTATTTTGGTGCAACAGAGCTATGAGTTTCAGGAGGCCAAATGGCACTCCCATGTTTAATAATGTTGACCACAGCAGATTCCTGGGGATCAGGTCAAATGCGGCTCTTAAGTCTATAAAGACCACGTAAAGGTTACCCCCCCCCCCAGGTCAACATTCTTCCATTTTATTGACATAAATCTTAGAGCTTGGTCAACTGTGCTCACTGCGGGTCTGAAACCCGCTTGTAAATCAGAAAGGGCTTCAGACTCTATAATCCATTCCTCAAGGTGGGACAGAAGATGTTTCGCATAAATTTTTTGGAAGTTATCGAGGAGACTAATTGGACGGTAGTTAGCCGGAATGTTTGGATTTCCTTTTTTGAAGATCGGTACAATTTCAGCCCCTTTCCAAGTAGATGGAACTGGTGCGCCTGCTGCAATAGCATAGCAGATAAAATTGAGGTAGGGAGCCCATATATCAGGTCTAGATTTATATAAATCACCTGGAATTTTATCTGGGCCAGGAGCCTTCCCCCATTTCAGGGAGTCTATTGCAGCTCTAGTTTCGGAAAGAGAAAAAGAAATTGGAATGATCTCTTGGTTTGTTGAATCATTGGGGGGCCACAGAGAAGCTTCTGGTGGACCTCCATAAAGTTGCCCAAAATGCTCTACCCAAGTTGCTGAAAGGATTGTAGAACCAGGCGCGGCTGGGGAGTCACTGTCATTATCAGCTATTAGTTTCCAGAACTTGGAAGTATTATTAGATAAGGCTGAAACCAGAATAGTGGCCCATCTGGCCTCCTCCCAACTTCTGCGTGCCTTTGAGCATTCCTTCTTGTAAGCGCCCCTGGCTATTCTCAACGTCGCAGCATGGCCTTTTTTGATTGCATCCAGGAGAGCTAGTTGTGCTGTTCTACAAGAATTGTTGAACCAAGGGGCATTGTATTTTTTATTGGAGTTGTTAGCAGTCTCTTTAGTGAAAAATTGTTTTAAAGATTGGAACAGGTCAGTGTGGGCTGTAAGAAGGCTATCGCCCTCCTCAGACTCATCTAACCGGATCATACACTCCATATGATTCGCAAGCAAGCTGTAAATGGATGCTAGATGTTTAGGAGAGGAGGTAACAGATTCCCATTTTAAATTGCATCTATTATTGGTTAGGGCCAGTTGGGACACATTGGACCTAGAGTGAGGCACTATGAACGAAGGAAAAAGACCTCTGGTTGATAGAATCAGAGGATCGTGGTCGCTCACGGGCTGCTCATCAACCCTCATATCTACCATGTAACGCCAAAGACGGATATCAAGAAGTATGTAGTCGATGCGACTGCTATGTTTCCCGCGCCTAAAAGTAGGTCGCAAAATAGCATCCGAGTGTGAACGGCCATTACAGGCTCGGAGGCCATGAGCTAGTGCAATGTCAGCCAAAAAGCGAGCAAATTTGTTCAATCTTGGTTTTTTGTTGGAGACTAACTGGGGGATGCCCCAATGGGCATCCTCTTCTTTACAAATTCCTTGGACTAAAGGATTAGGTTCGAAGGTAACATTAAAATCTCCTCCAATTAAAACAAAAGAGGAGGGATTACTTTTAAGAACATAGTCCAAATTCGACAGAACGTCAGACTCAAAGTGGGGACTCACATTCCTGTTATAGATATTAATTAAAAGGAGGGGTTTTTCTTCAGAAATCATTAACAATAGGGCTTGCAGGTCCGGGCAACCAGTGTCTAATTCTTCTATCTTGCACCTGAGAGAAGTATTTAGCCACACGAGCAACCCTCCTGAAGGTCTCCCAGAAGATGACTTACGGGCCGAAACCCAAAAACTTTTAAAACCGAGTCTATATTTGGGTTCTAATGCCCATGTTTCTTGAAAAAGGCAAATCAAGTGATCATCAATAAGGTTACCCCAACCTGGGCTATGTAATTTGCTTTCCAATCCAGCTATATTCCAGCTGAGCACCTTATCGAGATCCTCTGAGCATGAGGACCCAACTTTATTCTGGGCATATAGAATACTAGGGGGGGGACTGTTAAAAACCATGGTGCTTCCCTCGGGTGGATTAAGATCAGAAGATTTCTTACTCTGTGTCTTTAGAACCTCGCTGGATATAACCCCAATAGTGTTTGGATTTGGTGAGTTGACCATGCAGGTGTGACCCAAGGTATAGGGAGCGTTTGACTGATTAGAAATGCATTCCTCAGTTGCTTGACATGTTAAACTTTTGGGTGAACCCGGGACAACAAAATCGGCTGAGATGTTAAGACCAATAGGGCAAATGGACTCAGCTTCGCAGTTAGACAATACCACATCCTGAAAGGCATCTCCTAGTCAATCTGCCTCAGAGAGAGAGAATAGAGGACGTCTAGGACCAATTACGGGGGTGGGCAGTGTGTGAAAAACCGAGCCGGCCCCGTATAATGGTGGTGATTGAGTACTCCAGGACGACATAGAAGGTGGATAGAACACTTGTAACCTGCAAAGAGAAGTTTTGCCAGTTGTAGGATAAAATCTGTTAGCATTTAGAGAAAGTCGATGGACAAGATCGGGGGAATTAAAATTAATGACAATGCAATCCCCAACACCGATCTTCGCTAGAGGGCCCACCCACCCTACCCTTCTCACCATCAATATTGAAGATGACATGGAAAAAGCAAACCACGCATTCACATGTAACCAGTGGATAACCTTATTTTTGAGTTCGATGAAGGATTCGGAAAAATGAGGTTTGAGTTCAGGAACATTTGAAATAATAAGAACATAGGGGCATGATTCAGGTGGTAAATGAAGCACTTTAGGTTCTTGAGAGACACTACTCTTATCCATCTTCTGGTATGCTGGTTGTGGGGATTCCCTAATAGGGGGGCCGTCTCCCGAGTTAGTTGCTGGATTGTTCCATGTGGCGGTTCCTTTTAATAAGGGAGCTAAGGCCATATGGGGCTTGTTCGTCGGGATACTGGGGGTTTTAGCAGAACTAGACCAGTCATGATTTAGAATAGGAGGAGAAGTTTTGGGTATTTGGTCAGTGTGACTAATGGCAACAATAGGGTCATGATTAGAATGAATTTCTACAGGTAAAGAAATTGTTGGTAGCTGACTGCTCGTAAGACTATCAAGTTTGTCCTCAATTATTTGAAGACGGTTGGAGATAGGAAGAAGTAATTTAGAGAGCTCATCTCTTATGAGATCCCTAATGAACTCATTTGCATGGGAGTTATTGGTATTGTGTAAGGAGATTGGAGCCATATCATTGATAGAAGGTTGGGCCAGATTAGAGGGACTCAAGGTTCTAGATCGTTTATTTTTGGGGACAGGTTCCCTACGCTTCCTTTTCCCTTTGGTATTAGATTCAGTTAAAGTAAGGGAACCTTCTATTGGGGGACACTGGACCAATGGAGTTGGTGCGGCACAAATGGCAGGTGCAATTGGAGTGTCGTCTTGGGTCTCTTGGGGGATTTTGGATGGAGAAGGGGAGTGGATAATCGGGACAGACTGGAGCTCTAGCCGCGGGTGGGGCTGTGAGACTGGGCTAACATGGGGTGAACTAATGGATACAGAAGGAGGGGCAGCAAGACGACGTTGCACTAATTCTATTTCTCTTTCAAGTTCCCCAACGGCCTTTTGTAAAAAGCCGTCCAGGGTTTTGTTAGAGTGCAATTTCCCGTCCAAACCCCCCCCACGTCGTCGGCCCAATTTACTAAAAACCAAGGGCCTTATATTTAGTGGGAGATTCAAGTAAGATCACAGCGGGGCGAGCAAAGGCAGGTTAATATTAGTAATTGACCAATAGCTAGGTAGAGGCCTGGAGCTTTGGGGGAAAGCTACCCCTCCGCAGTGTAAATAGGCTTGAGTTTGACCTTCGGGCAGACAGGTGGAAAGGGTTTATCTGGGACCACAGTTTAAGGTAAATGATAGGGGGGTGGCCCTGCCCTGCCTCTTCCTGGCAATGACGGGCAAGGACGGGCCCGCCCTTGGCCCGGGCTTCGCCCGGGCGCCGCCCGCGCGCGTCCCGCAGAGCGGGAGCGCTTACGTGCTTTTAAAGGGCTCCTGCCCTGATTGATGGCAGCACACAGCTGCTGCCCACCTCCTCCTCGAGTCCCGGCAAAGTTTTCGGCGCGTCCCGCGGAGCGGGAGCGCTTACGTGCTTTTAAAGGGCTCCTGCCCTGATTGATGGCAGCACACAACTGCTGCCCACCTCCTCCTCGAGTCCCGGCAAAGTTTTCGGCGCGTCCCGCGGAGCGGGAGCGCTTACGTGCTTTTAAAGGGCTCCTGCCCTGATTGATGGCAGCACACAGCTGCTGCCCACCTCCTCCTCGAGACCCGGCAAAGTTTTCGACGCGTCCCGCGGAGCGGGAGCGCTTACGTGCTTTTAAAGGGCTCCTGCCCTGATTGATGGCAGCACACAGCTGCTGCCCACCTCCTCCTCGAGTCCCGGCAAAGTTTTCGGCGCGTCCCGCGGAGCGGGAGCGCTTACGTGCTTTTAAAGGGCTCCTGCCCTGATTGATGGCAGCACACAGCTGCTGCCCATCTCCTCCTCGAGTCCCGGCAAAGTTTTCGGCGCGTCCCGCGGAGCGGGAGCGCTTACGTGCTTTTAAAGGGCTCCTGCCCTGATTGATGGCAGCACACAGCTGCTGCCCACCTCCTCCTCGAGTCCCGGCAAAGTTTTCGACGCGAAAAGGATAATACATAGCACCATAGGAAATTACCCATAATACCAATATAATAACAAGTGAAAACAGATGAAGGATGAAAAATAAATGCACTGGAAAGAAATATTTGAAAAATAGAGAATCATAATTCTGTACAAGCATCATAGATTGAAACCTTTAGTAAAAATGTAAGACACTAAGCATAAAAAATACAAAACTCTACTGCAAAATACCATATACATAGTCTTCCAGATGTAGAGGTCTCTTGCTGAGATGGTGACTGCAACAAATACCACCCTGGCATGGTCCACAGTTTACTTCTTCCATCCTCATTCCCCCTCCATTTTTGACTCCCCCCTGCATGGAAATACCCTCATGATCATTATCATCACTGGCCCTCTTGTACGCCTCCTTACATGTACTCTTAGTGAACTGGGACATACTCAATGCCCCTCCATTATCCACTACCACAGCATTTCACTTCACTTGGATTATGTGTTTCGGACCCAGAAATTTAGCTTTACCTTTGCGTGACTAAACTGGTTTCTTTATGAAAACTACGTCCCCCACCTTCCACTCACGAGCACACACCCTATGCCTGTCATCAAACTGTCTCTTGTATTTCTGCTGGTTGCTGGTATTGTTTGACATCATGTGCGTCAGCTTTTTTCAGGTTTCCTGAAGTCAAACCAGAAAGGATTTAACTCACTATCCACCAATCTGCTTTCATCTAGGAGATATCTATCTTGGTAATCAGGTTTGGAGTGTTCTGATGCTCCCAGAATTTCTCTCTGTGGCCCACCCTCAAGGGAATACCATTCTCCACTGCGGTTTGAGCACAAGCTTTAACTAAAGGTTTCATGCTCTCCACCAAGCTATTGGCTTGGAGAGGGTATAAAATGTTCAGGTAATGCTTAATGGCAAGGTCACTCAGAAACTCTCTCATTTCTAGTGAGGCAATTTGTACCACATAAGCTTGAGTACACCGTCACACACAAACACATCAAAAAAACTCAACTACATGCCAGATTTTCACTGAGCTCACACAGCCTGCTGTAACTCACTTTGAAGTATAGTCCACAAGTATTGATGCAAACCTCTCTGATAAGGTAGCAATTCAAATGGCTGACAATGTCCAACCCAAACTTGTTCCAGGGTTTGGACGGAACCTCAACAGGAAACAGAGGAACTGTTCTGACAGATATGGTTTTATCACTCCCAGCACACTGTATACAATCCTTAACTACTCTTCTAACTTGCCTATCAACTATAGGCCACAAGTATCATTCTCTCACTCTGGGCTTGATTAGGTTCCTACCAGGATGACCCACATCTGGCAGATTGACGATTTTACACCTTAAACTCACCAGTGAAATCACATATTCACCTTGTAATAACTCCCCATTAAGGATACATAACCCATCTTTGACATGTCAGAAGGGTTTGACTTTCTCAAAGTTGTTTCTAAAATCAGGCCTTCCACTCCACAAAATGCATGATCTGCTTCTTCAACTCATCACTTTCTGCTTCCAACTCCTATTCAGTCTTATTTATGGCTCTCTCCTTGACTCACATAATCTGATGATTGAGGCTATCCTGTCCAAATGCTCTTTCCACCGGTAACCTAGACAAACAATCTGCTGGTACATTTCTAGCTCACGATAGGTATTCTACATTGTAGTTGTACTCAATTAAACTTTCCAACCACCTTGTGATGCATGGTGTGGTATTATCAATTTTCCTGCATTCCTTCAGTTGAAACAAGGGTTTGTGGTCAGTTCTCAAATCAAAAGGCAGACCCCACATGAAATTTTTTAAATGGTGCATCGTCCACACAAGGCCAAAGCCTCCCACTTAATCACTGAGTACCTCTCCTCTGCACCTTTTAGAAAGCGAGAGGTAAAGGCAATGACCCACACCCAGACGCCTCAAAGTTGTTTTGGTTGCATTGGTTGTAGGATGAGTCTTCTTGGAGATATCAAAACGTCCTAAAGAAGGCATCTTGGCTGTGCTCTCCTTAATTACAGAAAACACTTTCACACAATCCTTGGACAAATCAAAATGTACCCCCTTCTTAAGAAGCAGTCTAATGGATTGAATCACATTAGCAAAGTGCAATACTTGGTTCAATTCTCTGCAAGACCCATGAATGATATGACGTGGTCCTTATTGGCTGAGGTGGCTCCTCCAGTGTCAATTTTACCCTCTCTAGCATGGGGTTTATTCCACTCCCCAAATCTGTGTGCAATAAGTAAGAGAAAGAACCAACCCCAAATTTACACTTTTCGCTCTTGAGGGTTAGGCCTTTGTCACTGAGTGTTGCCAACACTAGCAGCATCACATGCTCATGACTCTGTGTCCTTCCCATATCCCAAGATGTCATCTTGGAAGAACATCACAGAATCAGTCCCCTTAAGTACTGTTTTCATGAGTCTCTGAAAACATGCTGCGCCTGAGGCTAGCCAAAAAAGCAGCCTTATTAATCTGAATGCCCCAAGTGGCATTAAACATGAATTAAACCTCTAGAATTTTGGTGCAACTGCACTTGATGGGATGCAGCAGATGAATCCATTACTTTAAACACACAAGCATCCTTGAGTGGGGACAGGGCTTCAGCTATATTTGACACGGGCTTACGATCCACCCAAATGTTTTGATTTAGATCCCTCAGGTCGACACACCTTCTTATCTTATTCCCATTGTACTTGGGGACCAGACCAATCAGAGCCATCCACTCCTCAATCACCCCCAAGGACAACAGTTTATCAATTTTCTCCTGAATGGGTTTTATCATTAAAGTAGGCACCCTCCTTATTTTGTGCACAATGGGTTTTACAGGTTTTTATTGGACAATTTTGTTTTGGAATTATTTCAAAAGACCCAGCTCATCTCTGATCACGTCTTGAAAATCTCGAATGAAATGCGGACATGCACCATCAATTGTGACCAAAACAACCTGTTATTTCGAGTTAGGTTTGAGTATAATACCCAAGTCTCTTTGTTGTCACCACCCCAAATGATTGACCCCACATTTGGCCATATAGATCTTGTCAACTTTTTCCCTACCTTTACCATGTCACCATTGCGCCAATTTGTAAACCTGTGTGCCACATTACACCTCCACAAGGTATAATGTAAGTAAGGGAGGAATTATTCCTCCGGGAGGCCCAAAACTGATGCAGTGAAATCTACAAGATTTCACTGTACCATTCTAACATGATTTTTTAACACCTGCCCAGGACAGAGCTCTTTTCAGTGGCTCTTCCTGAAATTCTTGACTCTAGTCTAGCAAAGCACCACAACTGCATGAAAGATTTTGATGCAGTTGTGCTGTCAAGCGCCATGGTGCACTCTATTATAAATACAGTGCTACCATAGAGTTGTTAGGGAGGTGTAGGGCAACGCAAGGAAACTGGCGCAATTCCTTGGAAATGGGGCTCTGAGTTTCAGAGCTCTACTGTCGTTAGTGGAAGGTCTAGCTCACAGAGTTATCAAGTTAATGTTTGTGATGTAGACAGTGGACCTGATTATCAGCAGACAGGAGTTTTCCAACACCCTGAGCAAGCCCCTGTTTACAAATGGGCGAAATTCCAAGATATGTGGAGATGACCGCACCTAGTAATTACCGGATGCAATATAGTTTGTATCCTTGGATACCTTTTGACAGGTCAAATCTGGAACGTTACAGGGGAAAAAGAGAGTGGTATTTACCCGACATACAGAGTTTGGTCCGGCAAGCACCAAAATCCAAGCGTTGTTCCCCTGAAACAAGGAATATGTGCTTTTTATTGCACTTTTGAACCTTGAGAAGTCCAATTTTGTTGGATGTAATAAATAGCACTTAAAGAAGTTGGCCAATGTGATTCATTAAAAATGTGTGCCGGCCTCACTTAGGGCCATATGTACGAAAGAAAATTCCCATAGACACAGAATGGGTAAAAACCTTTGCTACATCTGGCCCTTATTCACTTACGTGCAGGTGCAGAACAGGATCATCACATGTCGCGAAAATGGTCCAGTTCAGATGTGTCCAGAACTCTGTAATAGTATTAGGAAGTTGATGTAAACTGTGTATGTGCCGGTGGCTTTATTGTGATTTAACATTTATATACTGTGCTTACTTCTCTTATGTGTGGTGGCGCTTACAACTTCAGTCTGTACTTCGGTACGAGAGCTCAAAATAATGGACAAAAAAATGTGGGACGTACTTGGATCTATCCGCCTGCGAAGTGATTCAGAAATTAAAAGACTTTTGCTTCAGATCATTACTTTGGTTGGGTTATTTCTTCACATTGGACATTTTCCCTTCTGAATAAGATACTCTGATTGCACACTGTTGTTTAATGGGCACATCAATCTCTTCGAAGATCACATTCTCTCCCCGTGGTTGCACTTTTAATCTTACGCATTACTCATTTTGATTTCTCAGCCAAGTCAAACGACATTTAATTAGTTTAGAAAACCCCAATACGCATGTTTTCAAGGGGGATTTGGGTCAAGAAAGCAAGCTGAAGATTTTAAGGTGCAGCGCTATTAGGCAGATTCTAACTGCCACATTAAGGTACACATTAGTAATGTGACAAAAACATTTTTATCAGCCATAAACAGAGATGTTTTTTCATGCAAATTTAACTGAGACAGATGACGCAAAATATGAGATTAACGACGCCTTCCCTATATTATAAGGATTTTGCCAGTCACCTAGGAGTTTGGGATCGTATAAAGGAATTAATCAAAAGGCTGACCTTTATATGGTCATGGACCTCCAAGTAGGCTTGCAGTATTGTTTATAATGTACCGCACAGGGTATGAAATTTCTAATAATACATAGTCACACCATCACCATTCCCACAAACTGCTTAAATCCTTCAGGCTAAATTTATCAATGGACTGCATTGCTTCTATGTCAGCAAGGTGACTCAAAGGCAACACAAGCCTTAAGTCAGATTTACCCTGCGTGGCCCAGCATTTCTTGGTCAATCTGGAGTAACACAGGGCAGCACAAGTTTCTGCCTTGCATTACTCTGCACTGGGAAGCCGTTACATGGCTGGAGAGTGGGGGTTCCCACACATCCACCCATGCATTTGTGGCGCTATCCCAGACTAACCGAAAGTAGGAAACCTGAGAATGTTTAAAAAATTGTATGCCTTCCAAATAGAGGCTCAGAGTGGAGAAATCTTCTTATTACTGCTCGTTGCTTCTTCTTTCACAGTGTGCTGCATTGTGCAGCATGCATAAAGAGATGAAAACACTACTAAGTATTGTTTTGTGCAGGAAGGTGTAACTTCCTGAACAAAAACAATCCTGCCTGCAAAGTAGGCACCAGTGCACCATGGCGCAAGGGTGTCTGCATTGGTGATAAGGCAACACAGTGCACCAGCAGATGAAAACACTACTAAGTATTGTTTTGTGCAGGAAGGTGTAACTTCCTGCACAAAAACAATCCTGCCTGCAAAGTAGGCACCAGTGCACCATGGCGCAAGGGTGTCTGCATTGGTGATAAGGCAACACAGTGCACCAGCACAGTGAGAGAGCAGGAATGGGCCATATCATAGTAAATATGGTGCATTCCTCCTGCCCTCTCCATTTGACACAACACAACTCATTTTCTTGCTGCGTTGTGCTGCATCAAATATTGATAAATATTCTACCAGGTGTTTTGTTCTTTAATGTGAAATTGATAGTATGGCTGCAGACACGAAGAATAAAAGCAGAATCTGAAGAGTGAAATTAAACACACCAAAAACATTTGCGAAAAGATAGAATTGGTAAATGGGATTAAAAAAATGCTGCATCTCAAAATGTGCAGAAAAGTGCTGAGATTCTCTCTTTCATATACTGACCCATAGTGTGTAAAAACTAAACATGTTGCCATTCATAGCTCTTTTACAATAATCAAGGTTCACGTTAGAAAAGCAAATCAGCAAAAGAAGCTAGTTCTCATTTTCTTTGTTTAAATGGCCACTGTAATTTTCATCTTTGACCTATCTTTCACATTGACTGTGTAACAAGTATGTAATTTCGTTAATATAGGTCACTACAGATGTCACATCACAACTGTAATAAGAAAATTAGAGACTGTCTTTCACATAAGCATTGTAGACTCCCATGTATTAAAAGATGATTAGAGGAAGAAGCACATGTGAACATACAGGCATTAGCATGCATCAAGAAAAGTAAAGAGCTGCAATCAATGTAATTGAAGTTACAAAGCAGTTACATTTTCAGAAAACATAAAATTGTGACCCCCGTACCTTAAATTCCAATAGAGCAAAGTGAGCGATAATCATGTGGAATTTGATAGTACTATAGCATTTGGAGTAAAGTGTTAGTATTTATTTGCAAACAAAGCCTTTCTTCCTTTGGCAATACTTGTGGAATCAAGGTAGTTCATTAGATAGGTAGGTGGAAAAATAGTTCATTCAGAATTAGAGATGGCATTGTTTAATTTTGCAGTGTGATGACAATACATTAGGTATCATTTATTTTGCACTTATTTTATACATTGCACTTATTTATTATTTCAAGCACTAGGTTGATGAAGAGACTCAACCAGAATCACAAATTGTTTGGTTAATTCAGCTTCTAGATCAAACTGTTAATATTGGAATAACTGATGTCGATGCCCGCAGCAATCCATTTATGTACACAAACACCATTACTGGATTAACCCTGTCGTGAACTCTCGGCCAACCCCATAGGTGCATAGTCAGGCAGGCTCAGAGACCCAGGCCTGAAGGTTAATGACAGACAGGTTGCAGGTGGGGTAACACTTAGCCAACAGCCAAGTGCACAAACAGGGAAACTTAAATCAGATCCCACAGATAGGCAGTAACACCACATTGGTCCCCAGAGATTGGCCACAATAAAATGCACATGACCAGAGGGATGTGCACATTCCTAAAAATACCATAAAGTTAGATTTCACATGAAGATAGGAACATATAACCAATCAGGACACTGCACACACAGCACAGGAAGTGACCACACACCCCTCAGGCCCGACATCTGGACATGTACCCACTGGCTGACATTGTGCCCATGCCAGGTCGAGGCCCACCTGCATTTACTATCTGGAAGTGTATTTACAACTTCTTGACTACTGTTTGCATTTTTTACCAAGAAAAAATTGTAATTTATGGCTTTATTGCACTCAAAGAAATGTATAAAAACTTGCTTCAGTCTGTCATACAACAAGAGACAGTCCTCAGGCCCAGGTTCTGTAACTGCTCTCCCAGCCATAATGTATATTTAAAAAAAAAACAATTTCCTGTTTCGCTAGACGCTTCTTGCCTTTTGTTTAATTCCCATTCAAGCAAAACTACCAAAAAATGGTCACATGAACTCACCAGTTTTGGAAAATGTGAGCAAGAGTGATAAGAGGGAATTGAAAGGGTAGGTAACTGTTGGGTCTCTGGAAGAACTGTTTAACTTAGATCCCTCCCTACTCCCACCACGTCAATTATTTATAATTAATTAAATATTATATATCAGAAACCTAAGGACACAGTGACTTTGTGGTGCAGTATTTCTGCACCATGGTTTTCACCCTGGGGATCCAGCATTAGACTGAACTGCTCAGACCCCAGGAGGGCAGAACCCTGTCTGTTAGGTGGCAGCAGCTGTAGCTGCAGCGCAAGCCTCAGAGAGCTGATTTGGCAGTACTTGGGGTACATAGTGGAGCATTCAGGATGCATGGAATTGGCTCCCCAATACCAGATTTGGAATGGGGGGACAATTCCATGACCTTAGATGCCTTACATGGCCATATTCGGAGTTACCTTTGTGAAGCTACATATAGGTATTGACCTATATGTAGTGCAAATGTGTAATGGCGTCCCCGCACTCACAAGGTCCTGGGAAATGAGCCTGAACCATGTGGGGGCACCTTTGCTAGCCCTCACACTTAGCAAATTTACACCTAACCTACAGCAAGTGAAGGTTAGACATATAGGTGACTTATAAGTTACTGAAGTAAAGTGAAAATGGCTGTGAAATAACGTGGGTGTTATTTCACGCAGGCTGCAGTGGCAGTCCTGTGAAAGGATTTGTCTGAGCTCCTTATGGGTGGCAAAAGAAATGCTGCAGCCCATAAGGATCTCTTTTAACCCCAATGCCCGGGGTACCTAGGTACCACATACTAGGGACTTATAAGGGTGGTCTAGTGTGCCAATTGAAATTGGTAAATTAAGTCACTAGCCTATAGTGACAAATTTAAAAGCAGAGAGAGCATAAGCACTGAGGTTCTAATTAGCAGAGCCTCAGTGGCACAGTGAAGCACTATACAGACACAGACATTAGGCCATAGACTATGAGCACGGGGGTCCTGACCAGCAGGATCCCAGTGAGACAGGCAAAAACATTCTGATCTACAGGTAAAAACGGGGGTAACATGCCAAGAAAGATGGTACTTTCCTTCAAGATGTATGCAAGGGGCCCACACATGAGGTAGGGGATGCCACAAAATAGACATTAAGGCCCTCATTACAAAATTGGCGGTAAAAGCCGCTCACCACCATGCAGAAGACCACCAACACACCGCCGCGGAAATCCGCCACAGCTGTTATGACCCACAGCTCGAAATCCACCAAAATTCTTACACCCACACAAGTCCGCCACACCAAAGGTCAGTGATAAACTGGCGAAAACAAAACCTGCACTGTCACGCCAACAGAAATACGCCCACACTATCACGACACACTAATCCACGCGGTGGTCTTTCAACCGTGGTATTCCATTGGCGGTACACACCGCTGCACTCAAAATACACACACATTTACTAAAAACATCCACATTGGACAATTCGAAACACACACACCTGATACACATACACACACCACTCCCACACACCCATTACAAAATAAAACACACACCCACATCACCCACAAACCCCTACTACCACAATTACCGATAGAAGGCCAGAGAGAAATACCACAAACAACTACCAAGCATCCACAGGCACACAATATCATCACCCACAGAACTTCCACGCACCTCACACAACACACCACTAAATATCACCCCACTTATCACTACACACACCACCCCACACATCACCCACACCACCCATGGCACGGCAAAGACACCCCAGGTTCTCTGAGGAGGAGCTCAGGGTCATGGTGGAGGAAATCTTCTGGGTAGAGCCACAGCTATTCGGATCACATGTGCAGCACACCTCCATAGCTAGGAAGATGGAGCTATGGCGCAGAAAAGCAGCACAGCTCCAAAGCTAGGAAGATGGAGCTATGGCGCAGAATAGTGGACAGGGTTAACGCAGTGGGACAGCACCCAAGAAATCGGGATGACATCAGGAAGAGGTGGAACGACAGTAAGGGGGAAGGTGAGTTCCGTGGTCTCAAGACACCACCTTGCGGTTCAGCGGACTGGCGGCAGCTCCCCACCTCCTCCCCCACAACTAACAACATGGGAGGAGCAGGTCTTGGCGATTCTGCATCCTGAGGGTCTCGCAGGAGTAGATGGAGGAATGGACTCTGGTAAGTCAAATCTTAAATATTACATCCGTCACCCTACCTGCATGCCATCACACACACCCACCCTCACCCTCACCCCATCACTCCAACTCCTCACAAATGTCCCAACATCATAAACCACCCATCCCAACACCAAGCCCTGCATGCAACAACAAAGCATGGACACCCATCACCAAAGCGTGGCCACTTCACATACCCATACACCCCCCTAAACCACAATCACACAAGGTCCCACACAGGAATGCAAGCAGTGGGGTACACGGTCACCCACCTATTGCACACCATGGCACACACAGATGTAATAAACATCCTTTTATACCCCTGCAGGACCCCTACCCAATGTCACAGGACAGGAGGGTCCACACACCACCAACAGAAGAGGCCCACAGTTATGACAGCAGCTCTGTCCAACTGGATCTAGATGACCAGCCCGGTCCATCGGGGACCTCGGGACAGTCGGTTCCCCTCACACAGTCACAGGCCACTACAGAGCTTCCCCCCTTTGGAAACATCAGCACAGCACCCACCCAGCTGGGCCCATACCTCTGTCCTGAGGACACATCAATCAGCAGTGTGTCCACCACTACAGGGAACCCATGCCAACCCACCACCCCAACAACACCAGGGACCTGGGGGCAGTGGTAGCGGGTACACGGTTCAGGGGACAGAGGCCCAGGAACACAGGAGAACTGGGAGGGCTGCTGTGCGACAGTTGGAGGACAGGCCAAGGGAACCCACTCTCCACGAGGCCCTCTCCAACATCATGGGAGCCTACCACCACTCCCAGGAGACGATGGCAATGGTACTGGCCAATTTACATGAGACCTAGCACCTTAGGAGGAACAGTATTTGGGCTTCAGGGAGGAACTCAGAGCCATCAATTCCACCCTGGGGACCATCGAAGGGGTGCTGAAGGAAGTACTCAATACCAGGAGGGACACTGTGGCACAACAACGGGCCCCTGTCACTAGCCTGGACGATGAACTGCCCACCACCTCCGCCGGCGCTAGTGGACAGGAGACACTGCCACAGGACCACCACACCAGCACCCCACCCCCTGCAGATGGAGAACCACCCCACAAGCGGTCCCTGAGATCCAGGACAATGACAGAGAACGATGCCAAGACCCCCGCCAAGAAATGAGACCACCCTGAATGTCATCTGCCTGTCCCATTTTGTCACCCTGTCCATCCTCAAACTGCCCCAGCTCCACTTCCTATGCCCATTTGGGCAATGCACCTGTGAGACTAATAGAAGGGACTCTGCCATGGACATTCCTCAACTATCACCCCTCACCATTTTACAACCCCCTCCAATATTGAGCACTTAAATAAACACCCTTGAAGCACAAAACAATCTGGAGTCAGTCTGTGATTTCGAAATAGTGTATTAGCAATGACAGTGTCAAAATGCTCTTTCATATGTAATGTCAACATACCTATGACACACAGCTCTAGTCCATGAGGAAACAAAACAGATGTTACACAGTGGGACCCACATCTGTGAAATCGTAAGGGAAAGTGACAACCCAGTGACCATACACTGGCTGAAAACGACATACAGTAGAGAGATAGTAGTGTTAAAGTACAAGTAGTAGGCAGGTTTGTATTCTTACCTGTGTCTCATTGGAAATATTGCAGGATCACCGAGTTCCTGTTGTCGATGTCCTCTTCTTCTGCTTCCTCGTCTTCACTGTCCACAGGCTCCACAGCTGCAAAGCAAAAACAACAAGTGATGGATGGAATGCTGAACATTGTCAAATATTCACCCCCAGTACAGTGATCTGGGCCTAAATCCATCGTTTTTTTGCTGCCCATGCCATTCCAGTTTGGACCCAGCCATATACAAATCAGTCTTGACCCTGTTCCCCATGGGAACAGTCCAGCCCGAACTGCTAGGCCAGGTCTTCCCTGGACTGGAAACAAGCATCCTGGGACCGGTTTCGGGGTTTCACCCTTCATCAGCCAGGCTAGCTTGAATCCAGTGGCATGGGAAGCACGGGACCCACGTCTGGGCATACCCTTCCCACTTAGGGCGACAAAGCAAAAACAACAAGTGATGGACGGAATGCTGAACATTGTCAAACATTCACCCCCCGTACAGTGATCTGGGCCTAAATCCATCGTTTTTTTGCTGCCCATGCCATTCCAGTTTGGACCCAGCCATATGCAAATCAGTCTTGACCCTGTTCCCCATGGGAACAGTCCAGCCCGAACTGCTAGGCCAGGTCTTCCCTGGACTGGAAACAAGCATCCTGGGACCGGTTTCGGGGTTTCACCCTTCATCAGCCAGGCTAGCTTGAATCCAGTGGCATGGGCAGCACGGGACCTACGTCTGGGCATACCCTTCCCACTTAGGGAGACAAAGCAAAAACAACAATTGATGGACGGAATGGTGCAACAACACCACCATCTGGACCATTCTCCTGCAGAAAAGGCACCTGTCATCGCAAAGCCAAGTTGTGAAGCATACAGCAGGCCACGATGACCTGGCACACCTTTTTTGGTGAGTAGAATAGGGATCCACCTGTCATGTGGAGGCACCTGAACCTGGCCTTCAGGAGGCCGAAGGTCCGCTCAATCACCCTCCTAGTTCGCCCATGGGCCTCATTGTAGCGTTCCTCTGCCCTTGTCCTGGGATTCCTCACTGGGGTCAGTAGCCATGACAGGTTGGGGTAAACAGAGTCACCTGTAAATGGCGAGGGACAACTGTTAGACACGCTCTAACCTGTATGGATATCCCCAAATCCAGACAACCATTCCCACAGACTTGCTTCCAGGTGCTCACCTAATAGCCACGCACAGTGCCTCTGGAGTTGACCCATCACATAAGGGATGCTGCTATTCCGCAGGATGTAAGCATCATGCACTGAGCCAAGAAACTTGGCATTAACATGGGAGATGTACTGGTCTGCCAAACACACAATCTGCACATTCGTGGAATGATAACTCTTCCGGTTTCTGTACACCTGTTCACTCCTGCGGGGTGGTAACAAAGCCACATGGGTCCCATCAATGGCACCTATGATGTTGGGGATATGTCCCAGGGCATAGAAGTCTACTTTCGCTGTAGGCAAATCCTCCACCTGAGGGAAAACGATGTAGCTCCGCGTGTGTTTCAGCATGGCAGACAACACTCTGGACAACACGTTGGAAAACATAGGCTGGGACATCCCTGATGTTATGGCCACTGTTGTTTGAAATTACCCACTTGCAAGGAAATGGAGTACTGACAGCACCTGCACTTGAGGGGGGGATTCCTGTGGGATGGCGGATATCTGAGATCAGGTCTGGCTCCAGCTGGGCACACAGTTCCAGGATTGTGGCACGGTCAAGCCTATAGGTGATGATCACATGTCTTTCCTCCATTGTCGACAGGTCCACCAGCGGGCTGTACACCGGAGGATGCCACCACCTCCTCACATGTCCCAGCGGACGGTGCCTATGAAGGACAACAGCGAGCACAGTGTCAACCAACTCAGAGGTACGTACCCACAGCTTACACAGAACACAAATCATAATCTGATATTTGGCCTGTATGAGTGTTGAGGCAAGGCCTAGGTATGTGTGACGCAGTTAAAAATTAAGCCATGTGGGCCCCTGAAATGGCGGCTGCCTGACCTGTAAAGTGGGACAATGGGATGTGAGGTAACTGCACTGGCGTTGTACACCGTCACGGTAGGGGATCGAAGACCGCGGCGCAATGCTGCATTGGTTAACATTGGACCCTATGGGTCCCAGGAGCCAATGACGATGTACGCCGGCGGTGACGGTACGCACCGCCGCGGACGTGACCGCCTTTTTCTATCTGTTCAATCACTCGATACCTGATCTTCAACAGGAGAGGACCTACACTGCAAGTGCTGCTGTGACCTTGGTCTGGAAGAGACAATGGCTCGTGCGTCTGGGGAAAGGGCCCCTGCCTTCACACTGGAGGAGTTGGAGAAACTCGTGGATGGGGTCCTCCCCCAGTACATGCTACTCTACGGTCCTCCAGACAAACAGGTAAATACACTGAGAGCATGCTGTATGAGCTATGCCTGTGTGGAGTGGGGTGGATGAAAGATGGGGGGGAGATTGAGGCGTGCATGAAACGACGGTGAGTGCATGTGCATCATGGCAAGGGTAGGGTAGGGTTTTCTTTTCCCCCTGTATAATTCATGTAGGTCAGCACCCACCAGAAAAAAGATATTTGGCGTGCCATCGCCAAGGACGTTCGGACCCTGGGGGTCTACCACAGACGGAGCACCCACTGCTATAAGAGATGGGATGACCTTCGCCGCTGGAGCAAGAAGATGGCGGAGGCCCAGCTGGGGATCGCCTCCCAACGTGAGAGGGGTGCCCGTCGCACCATGACCCCCCTGATGTTTATGATCCTGGCGGTGGCCTAACCGGAGTTGGATGGGCTCTTGAGGGCATCACAGCAGCCACAAGGGGGTGAGTACACTCTCATTCTGCTGATTTTGCACGCTGTGGAGGTGTCTGGGTGGGGGAGGTGGGCTGTGGGTTTCCCTAGGCCAGGGCGAGTGTGCTACTTAGGTCCCCTTGTTCTGGCAGACCCTGTGGCACCCCAAGCCCACCTGTGTACAGTGCCAAGTACACCTAGTCAGGCTCCTGTGTCATCCATGTGTTCAGATGTCGTCCATAGCCTTGTAGGCCATGTCCCAGGGATTGAACAGTGGAGGCCAAGTCCGTGGCGTAGTGCAGGGGGCTTCTGTGTCTGTCGTGTCTGCCAATGGTAGCGGAAATGCATGCACTCAACATGTCTTTCTTCTGTCGTCCCCACCCTTTTTGTGGTCTCCCTGTTCTTGTGTACATTAGCATCATCAGGCGGAGGAGCAGTGGCACCGGAGGAGGAGGGAGCTGCATCCCACATGGCCCTGGAGGGCGACACTACAGACTCGGAGTTCACCAGTGGGACGGAGGGCAAGGGAAGCTCCTCGGTGGGGACAGGAGCTGACACCAGTGACACAGACTCGTCCTCTGATGGGAGCTCCCTTGTGGTGGTGGCAACATCTGTGCCCCCCACATCTACAGGTACAGCCGGCACCCCCCCACCAGCACCGCCCTCCCAGCAGCCCCTCAGCCTTTGCCCCATGCCCGCTCACCCAGGAGGGTGGGCATCACCTTCGCCCCAGGCACCTCAGCCCCTGCCCCAGTCACCCCTGCTGCCCTCAGTGAGGTCACTGTTGGGCAGTCTACCATTTTGATTGCAATCCAGGGTGTAGAAAGGCAGTTGCAACAAACAAATGCATTCCTGGAGGGCATTCATTCTGGTCAGGCGGCCCTTCAGCGAGCTTTTCAGACTCTGGCCTCAGCACTGATGGCAGCCATTGTCCCTGTCTCTAGCCTCCCCCCTCCAACTTCCTCCAACCAGACCCAATCCCCTCTACCTCAGCCTATCCCAAGCACACCTTCAGACCAGCATGCACACACGTCAACACACAAGGGAAGCTCTGGCAAACATAAACACCACACATCCCACAGGCACTCACGCAAGCATCACACACATGCAGACACACCAACATCCACTGCCTCTACTGTGTCCCCCTCCTCCTCATCTCCCTCCTCCCTCCCTGTCTCGTCTACACCCACACCTGCATGCACTGCATATACAGCCACTACTTCCATCACCAGCACACCCACCACCACACCCCGCTCATGTGCAGTCACCACCCCCACTGCCATTCACACATCCCCTGTGTCCTCTCCCAGTGTGTCTGTGAACCCACTCCCAAGATACACAAACGCAGGCACACACCCACCCAACAGCCATCCACCTCACGACAGCCTCCAGAGCATGCACCTTCACCCAAAGTCACCAAACACCTCCTGCAACCACAAACTCTTCCTCCACTCCATAACCCCCTCCAGCTACCCGTCCTAGTGTTCCCCAAAAACTTTTCCTGTCCAACCTTGACCTCTTTCCCACACCTCCCCCACCCCGTCCGTCTCCTAGGACCCGGCTCTCCAGGTCCCAACCTAGCACCTCAGCCACAACATCTCCGGGTACAGTGGTGCCTGTAGTCACCGGAATCTGGAGTACACCGGCCACCAGGGCAGCCAGTGTGGCACGGAGCCACAGCCCTGCTGCTCAGGAGGCCACAGCCACCAGCACAGCTGCCCAGGAGACCACTGCCAGCACTAGCCCTGCTGCCCAGGAAGCGACCGCCACCAGCCCTGCTGCCCAGGAGGCCACCGCCACCAGCCCTGCTGCCCAGGAGGCCAACGACACCAGCACAGCTGCCCAGGAGGCCACCGTCACCAGCCCTGCTGCCCAGGAGGCGACCGCCATCATCCCCGATGCCCAGGAGGCCACCGCCAGCACCAGCCCTGCTGCCCTCGTGGCGACCGACACCAGCCCTGCTGCCCAGGAGGCCACCGCCATCATCCCCGCTGCCCACGAGGCCACCGCCAGCACCAGCTCTGCTGCCCAGGAGGCGACCGCCACCAGCCCTGCTGCCCAGGAGGCCACCACCACCATCCCTGCTACCCACAAGGCCAACGCCACCAGCACAGCTGCCCAGGAGGCCTCCACCAGCACCAGCCCCGCTGGTCCAGACAGGACCGCCATCACGAGCCCCGCTGGGCCAGACAGGACCGACAGCACCTGCCCCGCTGGGCCAGACAGGACCGCCAGAACCAGCCCCACTGGGCCATGAAGGACCGCCAGCACCAGCCCTGCTGGGCCAGACAGGACCGCCAGCACCAGCCCCGCTGGGCCAGACAGGACTGCCAGCACCAGCCCCGCTGGGCCAGACAGGACTGCCAGCACCAGCCCCGCTGGGCCATGAAGGACCGTCAGCACCAACCCTGCTGGGCCAGACAGGACCGTCAGCACCAGCCCCGATGGGCCAGACAGGACTGCCAGCACCAGCCCCGCTGGGCAGTAAAGGACAGCCAGCGGCAGCCCCGCTGGGCCAGACTGGACCACCAGCACCGGCCCCACTGGGCCAGACAGGACCGCCAGCACCAACCCTGCTGGGCCATGAAGGACCGACAGCACCAGCCCCGCTGGGCCAGACAGGACTGCCAGCACCAGCCCCGCAGGACCAGACTGGACCTGCAGCTGAGTCACTGCAAAGGACCCCGCCGCAACAAGCACCGCTGAACAGGGCACCGCCGCCACTAGCACCGATGGCCCATGAGCGCCAAGGGCACTGACTCTACTGAGTCCGTCACGAGCAGGATGAAGCACTCTGGGCACAAAGCCCCCTCCAGAACCAGTGGAGAAAGGCATCCACTTGAGAGACTGTGGCTTTGCACTCCCCAGGATGGAAGAGTGGGCAAACCATCCACTGTAGAGACTTGAGAGACTGTGGCTTTGCACTCCCCAGGATAAAACAGTGGACAACCCACCCACTGTAGAGACTTGAGAGACTGTGGCTTTGCACTCCCCAGGATAGAACAGTGGGCAAACCACCCACTTGTGAGACTTGAGAGACTGTGGCTTTGCACTCCCCAGGATGGAACAGTGGTCAACCCACCCACTGTACAGACTTGAGAGACTATGGCTTTGTACTCCCCAGGATGGTACAGTGGGCAAACCACCCACTGTAGAGACTTGAGGGACTGTGGCTTTGCACTCCCCAGGATGGAACAGTGGGCAAACCACCCACTGTAGGGACTTGAGAGACTGTGGGGGTGATTCTAACTTCGGCGGGCGGCGGAGGCCGCCCGCCAAAGTTCCCCCACCAAAATACCGCTCCGCGGTCGAAAGACCGCTGAGGGTATTTTGGGATTTGCCCTGGGCTGGCGGGCGGCCGCCAAAAGGCCGCCCGCCAGCCCAGGGCAAATCAACCTTCCCACGAGGACGCCGGCTCAGAATTGAGCCGGCGTAGTGGGAAGGTGCGACGGGTGCAGTGGCACCCGTCGCGTATTTCAGTGTCTGCATAGCAGACACTGAAATACTTTGTGGGGCCCTCTTACGGGGGCCCCTGCAGTGCCCATGCCATTGGCAGGGTACCAGGGTCCCCGCGGTACCCCCTACTGCCATCCTGTTCCTGGCGGGAGACCCGCCAGGAACAGGATGGCGGTAGGGGGTGTCAGAATCCCCATGGCGGCGGAGCGCGCTCCGCCGCCATGGAGGATTCTGCAGGGCAGCGGGAAACCAGCGGGAAACCGGCGGGAGACCGCCGGTTTCCCGCATCTGACCGCGGCCGAACCGCCGCGGTCAGAATGCCCTGCGGGGCACCGCCGGTCTGTCGGCGGTGCTCCCGCCGACCCTGGCCCCGGCGGTCTCAGACCGCCGGGGTCAGAATGACCCCCTGTGTCTTTGCATTCCCCAGGATAAAGCAGTGGACAAACCACCCACTTGTGAGACTTGAGAGACTGTGGCTTTGCACTCCTCAGGATGGAACAGTGGGCAACCCACCCACTGTAAAGACTTGAGAGACTGTGGCTTTGCACTCCCCAGGATGGAACATTGGGCAAACCACCCACTGTAGGGACTTGTGAGACTGTGGCTTTGCACTCCCCAGGATGGAACAGTGGGCATGTGGCCCCCTCGTGGATTTAGCGTTGTGCACTCAATCGGCTGAGGTGCCCCCCCTTTCCCTTCCCCCTGAGGTGCCTGTTTTATTGCCATCTGATGCCCCTGCAGTGTTCTCTCTGTCATGTTTGGGGATTGAGTGTGGGCCTCACCCATACTGTGTGGGCCTAGTGTTCCACGGACTTCAATGGAGCACTACCTGGACTACTATCCTTGGTGTATATTTTGTTTATAGTGTATATATATATTTTTGTGTCCTGGATTTTAATATATTACAATGGTTACACTCATTTCCTTTTTTCTTTGCATTCTTCCGGGGGGGTTAGGGGTGTAACTGTAATGTATCAATATGTATTAGTGTGTGTGTTGTCGTGGGTGAGGGTGGGGGTGGGGGTGTTGCGTATTGCGTGTGTGTGTCCCTGTTTTTTCCCTCCCCCTCCCCTGTGTCGTAGGTGCAGTACTCACCGTTGTCTTCGCCGCTGGCGTTCGTGCTCCTGGTAGAGGAGCAAGAAGATCAGGGCTGGCAGGATCTGGAGCTCGAGTTCCATGGCGTCCTGATTCCTCGTGGGGTGTGTAGAGGTGAGCTTTTCCCTACGAAGTCCTGTTTCCGCCGTGTTTTTGTTCGCGGGGAATCCGCCCCGGAAAAGGTGGCGGATTGGTAGGTAGTGATACTGTGGGCGGTACATTGTCCTCCGCCTGTCTGTTGGCGTGGCCAGGAAGCCTGGGAATCAAGATTGGCGGAACTGTTGGTGAGTCTCCCAGTGGCATACTATTGACTGTTCACTGCTTTTGAATGACAGTAGCAGATAAGTTGGAGTGCTGCATGCAATGCTTGTGGACAGGTTGTATGCAACCAGTATGAAGAGTATCGCCAGGCCTGGAATTCACATGTCCAACAATAATACCAATGCAGGTCAGCTGTCTGATGAGTCCTGAACAACCATCACGAAGACTCTCCCTTCAGAGCCCATTGCGTTACCTATGCCCTGGCATAGTGTCATGTATGAAACACCAAGGCATCACACCCTACCATACTTTCCCAGGATTGTGTCAATAAAGTGGTGCAAAGCATACATAGCGCAACTTTGTCAACATTACACGCACATGACCCCTGCCCCAGCCATTATCTTTGCAAAGGGGGTTTACGCGCCTTAGGGGGCAATGGTTATGGGGCATTTGATACCATGAGACAACTTTGCCACATCAGGCATGAATTAATCAGCGCCTGATCATTTTAGACTTTCAATTAATCCGCATTTCTATCCCAAAGCGCCTCTGGGTCCCTTGCAGGACAAGCTTGAGTACTTGAGTTGCAAGTCTTGCAAAGCCCCAGGGTAGTGTCATGTTGTTACTACACAACTCCCCCTTAAGCCATGTTGTGCCATTGTCTATAGCCGGCCTTCACATGGTGTTGTCAGAGGTGTGCTAAGGGGCATACATCATGTGTGGCAGCAGTAGGGGCCGGAATTATGAGAGGCTAGCACCTCCCGTGCATCATTGTGTGACGCTTTATCAGCACAAAATTAACCTCAAACACATGATTTGTAATTTAGCATTGCTTATGCGTTGGAAAATGACGCAAAGGAGGCGTTCACTTTTCATTTTGCAAGTCCCAGGTACTTCACCATTGTTGTCCTATTGGCCCCCTTGTGTCATTGGGCAAGGCCATATAAGGGAGATTGAACATGAATTGGGAAGAGACTACTAGCAGTTCCATGTTCCAGTTCATGTTCTGTCACTGACAGCCTCTACTGCCCCATACCACATACATGTACAGAGTCTGTTCCGCTGGCCTACAACTCCTCACTGGCAGCATGAGGTTGCACTGCATCAGCACCATCTCTGCCACACCACTCACTAACCTGCAACTCCAGATGCATCTTCTCACCACAGAGCAAGTGTGTCAGTGTAGAACACTAAGTCTATGCCCATGTACTTCTCCCTCACTGGATTGAAAATAGTGTACAATGACAACAATGGCAGGCCAACCACTATTTGCAATACATGCATGTGACTATGCAGTCAAATCAAATCAAATAACCTTCATTCAACAGAAATTGTCATAAAAGCATAAAAAAGCAATACATGAAGCACAAACCAAACATTAAAGAAAAAGCATTATTATTAATGCCAAGTGCATGGGCAGTGCAGGGGCCCCCAGGGGTGCCCTGGTGCAACCCTCCCGCCAGCCATTCCCTGGCGGGCAAACCCGCCAGGGAAAGGCTGGTGGCTGAGGAAACATTATCCGAGGGGCGGTAAGTGAGGGCTTCCGATGGTGTCCCTCATGGGGTACATTATATGGCGGTATGGCCCGCCGTGCCGGCTGGCGGTTTCACCCACCACCGCCGGCATGGCCGGCCACACTGCCATGTTCATAATGACCACCTAAGACTCAGGTAGAATACATGGTGTTGGGACCAGATAAAACTGTAAAAGACAGGGTTTTGTAGTTAAAAGCTGTGCTAAAATATTTAAAAGAAAGATTAAAAAAAATCTCTCTCTATATATATATATATATATATATATATATTTATATAATCTGTTCAGAATACCATAAAAACACAAACAATAAAACAGTAATAAAATGATTGAGATCACCCAGCAGGTTACATATGGCTATAGTTATAGAATTTACTTCACAGTCACTAGCGAAATGTATTATTTTTCTGTGTCTAAGAATAGCCCATAAGAATTTGGACATGATGTTACAAATGTATATGATTGGCAAAGACTGTAAGAACACATAAGCTGGTCAACATTGTATCAAGTTCATGGATCTCAGTAATGGCAGCATAAGTATCCTTCTTGGCGAATTATACAATGAACAAAATAGAATCATATGGAAAGAACTTTGCTCAGTAACCATGTTACATGGGCATTTGGCCATAGGCCGCAACCAGTCATTTGTGGCTGGAAAACTCACCAAGTGACAGGAAATATCTAGCCTAAACCTGGTTAAAACAAATCTGTGCTGTTCGTTTCTTACCTCCTTTAGATATAATTGCATCCCAGGTGAGGTTAAGATCAAATGGTTTTTAAGAATACTTGGCTTAAGCAGTTCAACAGTTAGACTTAGTTCTTCTAAATGTGACAAGCAGTCTTTTTTCAGGTTTTTTCTTGTGACAGCTCGTAAGGTTTCGGGTTTATAGTAGTAGTCTGGGTGTCCTAGATCACTTACAAAAATGTATAAGTAACCCAAACATTTTACTCTTCCTACATTAGAGGACCTAAAGCAGTCCCATATAATCTCTTGGTTCAGCTTGGTGTACTCAGAAGTCCATATCTTGTACCATAGCAAAATCGGTTGAGTTTTAACTAGGTTTGAAATTAGTGGGACCCCTAGTTCCGAGTGGCATACATGTGATGGAATACTCTGTGGGAGAGAAAGAAGATGGCATTCCCTATCAAATGTAGGGAGTCATTGTTTACTTGCCCCCAAAGGCCTGCCCCATACATGGCTGTTGACATACATTTGGCCTTATACACTGTCAGTATCTCCCTAGGGGATTCTTATCAACCTTCCGAGCAAAATTGCGTAACGCTGCAATAGTTTTCTGGAAGTTTCGCCCTCTGGTTCTAATTGCCATCTGTCATGCCCCTTTTACGCCAAACATGATTCCCAGGTAGGAAAAGGATGTAACGTAATCAATTCTAGTATCTTTTAGCATGAGGCTGGGGGTTTTTGGTAGCACTTTCCCTGCACCTCATAGCAAATGTCTTGCTTTTATTGACTAATAGCTCCAGTTCCTCCATATAGGACAGAAAGCATGTTAGTAACTGTTGCAGTGCAAGGAGGGTTTGCGCCATAAGGACAGCATCATCAGTGTATAAAAGGGCAGGAACGGGCCTGGACCTTATTTGGGGCATTACCCATTACTATTAATGTAGAAGGAAAAGAAAAAGGGTGCCAGAACACAACCCTGCCTTACACCCCTCTCTATGCCAAAAGGCTGGGTACATTCACCCTTTAGTCCGTATCGCACTCTTGTGCTGCATCTATTATATATTTCCCTGAGAAATTGCATGAACGGTAGGTCCACCCCCATGTTCCCCATGATTGCCCACAATTTGCTGTGAATTACGCAGTCAAAGGCAGCAGTTACATCAACAAAGACCAGGTGCAATCTCCCATGTTTGATAGTGGTGTATTTCTTGATCAGCATTCGTAGGTTCAGACTCTGTTCCGCGGTTACTACATCCTCCCAGAACCCGTACTGTAAGTCTGATAAGACATTCTTGTCCTGCAGTCTGTTCAAGATAATGCGACCTGCAACTTTTAGCATTCAATCTAGGAGAGAGATAGGACGGTAACAAGAGGGGCTATGTCTATCTCCCTTTTTGAAGATTGGGACAATGATTGATTTCCTCCAGGATTTCAGTAGGCCACCTTGACAACATCCACTCAGGTCTTGAGTAAGAAGTGGCCCCCACAGGGTCGTGTTGGCTTTAAACAGATCTACAGGGATGCAGTCCAGACTCTGCGCCTTTCCTGGTTTGCTTACGTTTAGGACAGCAATGATCTCATCCAAGGTAAATGCCAGCTTGATAGGGAAAGTAACAGGGGCAAAAGAATCAATATCAGTCGTAACATCTTCTGTCACCCTTAACCTGTCCATAGGATTGGAAAAAATATTGGAAAAGTGACTAATCCAGTTTCCCTCATTTATAGCCATTTCGAGGTGTCGTCTAGTATCAGACTGGAGCTAGGGTGAATTAATTACCTGCAAAACGCTGCAGGGTCTTCACTAGTGCTTGCTTCATGCAGTTTGTCCCATAGATCTTCTTTTAATACTGTTTTACTCTGCATTAAAACATGCTTATAGTTTTTCCTAGCAACCCTGACTTTGTTTATGCAGTGTGGTCATTTTTTTAGTGCTAATTTCAGTGTTCTATGGGCCTTGTTACAATGTTCATCAAATGACCCTCTCATCCTGTTGTTGTTGCTGTCCCTTCCTGTAATTACTCGTCCCTCCTTAACATCCCCAGCAGTCTTTTGGAAACTCTCAATGAGATCCTCGGGGTCAGAACCCAGGTCTAGACAACTTTCAAAAGCCTGTGTACAACCACAGATCAACTTTTTACAGAACTCCTGGGGATCAATCTTTGACCAGCGCAAGGTATACCCGTTGAGCCTGTTAATGTCCATAGCTCCCACCATACAGTAGTTGGGGAGTGGCGCTTTAGATAAAAAATACCTTGATGCAATATCCAGGTCTACGATCAGGGGGTAGTGGTCTTTGCATGAAATTTAGTGGGAGTACTAAAATTTCCAGCCCTTGCGGTGTGACTGTTTGTGACCAATATGTAATCTGTCACTGAGTTTTTTCCTTGGCCACTGAACGTAGTTGCAAATGGGATTGGAGGGCAGCAAATCTTGTTACAGAATGCAAGGTCAATACTGAATATGAGATCATTCAATTGCTCCCCACAGTTGGAGTGAGTAAAATGTGAGTGCCTGGTGTTCCCCCTTTCACTTAAACTGAGACTTTTTCTAAAGCCTTAGTGCAAACTTCAGTATTGAAATCCCCCTCCCCCCATAGAAATACTAAATCCTGGAATTTTCTATTCCTCAGCGCTTCAATATCCCTTTTTAGAAGAGTCAAGGCAGTTTTTAACTCAGCTTTCGGGATGTTGTTATAGAAGTTAATTAAGGCCAGCACCCATGTTGCATAGTTATACTGGCTGCTCTCAGGATGTTTGAAACATAGATACAGATCCTCCCTTTTGCTCTCGCAGAGTTAGATGGTTCTAAAACTGTTTAGGTGGATTGGATTTACTGCCTATGTTTCTTGTACACATACTACAGTACAGCTATCAACAAAATCACGCTAGTCTGCTATTACCACCTTAGACAGTAAACCTGCCACATTCCAGAATGCTATCCTTGTCTTCCCCTCAGGAACAGTACTTCACAGCTGGCCAAGTGGTCCTGAATTGGTAGATTGGATCTGTCCAGGACGGGGGGAGGATGGTTTTAGAGTCAGCAGTAGGAGAATCAGTCAAACCAGGAGTAGTTATGTGGCATGGAAGGGATAGTAAATCAACAGGGATGTCGGGTGGTGCACCGAGTCAATCATTCTCATCTAGAGTAGAAGAAATGCCTGCTAAATGGTTGGTGAACCCGGCCCTGTCACGGGGGGAGACTGGGATACTTAAACTGAATGTGTGCGTACCCTGGTGCACTTGTCCTTGCATCTAAGGCCACCAGATTGTCAACCAAGCTCCTATCCCGAAGTCTCAGCTCAATTGTGTCAAGACAGGTGACCGGATCTGGCCTTCTACCTGCATCAATTATGTCCTCGCATATTATAGAGTAACAGCCCCTCACATGGTGGATCCAATGGATCGCCTTGTTTCTCACAGAATCTCCCCCTTCTGTATGGGCTGGTAGGTGTAATTTGGGGACATTAACCATTAGGACAGTGTTGTTAGAATTAGCCCGATTAGCAACAGGCTGTCCAACATAATTTTGAACTTTATTTTTCATTGGTCTAGGCAATTGATTGTGAAGTCTTAGTTTGTCACCCATATTTAGGTATTTGTATGTGGGGGCCCGGCAAGAGTTCTTGATCCCACCACCTGATAAAGGATGACCAGTGCTGGGCACCAGGCTGGCAGCAGCTGGGGGAGGGGTGCAATTGCAAATCTTGTTACCGGTGTTCGAGGGCAATTTGGTCAAAAATGTTGAGGGACCTGGGAGATTAAGCGTGGTGCTAGCTGTGAGGTCCCTGCTGGATGTCACATCTACAGATGTTAGCTGTTTCACCCTTGTAATTAAGGAATTAACCATAGATCGGAGCTCAGATACATCATCCTTTAGATATTTTATGCATGAGATGCACTGAGAATTAGGCAGGTCTGGGCTTGTGTCTGTTGCTCTGCTGTCTGCTATCCCATTCGTCAACACACTTAATTAAGGATCGTCGTGTGATATATTAGTTAGGGGACTGAAGTGATTGGTGCAATGAAGAGGCTCGCTTCCAGTAGGTGGAGTCGCATTCATTGGTGACAATGGTGAATGAGTTATACCATTTCTCGTTTTGCCCTGCCCTGTTGGAGTTAAAGCTGGAGCCCCGCATTTTCTTAACATCTCTGGGATTTTCCTATGGCCCTCCGTTGGCTTTACTGGAGAACATTCACTCTGCATACCTTTAGTGGCTCTATCCAGAGAGGATGTCAAAATATCCTCACAGTCAACCAGGAGATTATCTATCCTATCCATTACACAGTTACTTGCTGCATGCTTCTGCCTTTTATGTTTTTTACTGTGTGCCACCCCGGCCCTGGCCTTGTTCACTTTCCTTTTACACATTGCAATTACTTTTGCCAGAGGGTGATTCCTTTAGGGAAAGTGTAAGACAATATGGCCGTCCCCTGAGTCTACAAAAATACAGAAACACTTACAGAGTCTGCTTAAAAGTGAATGTTAGGGGGGTGGCCCAGCTTGGCCTCCTTTTGTCTCTGACGAGCGTAGACGGGCCCGCCCTTGGCCCGGGCTTTGCCTGGGCGCGTCCCACACTGCAGAAATTGCAATTTGGGAAATGCAAAACCCCAGGGTGCTGGGGGCCTAAGGCCCCCTCTGCTGCACCCCAAAATATTTTGGGGGGACATGTAAGGTGCACACATGCCAAAAGGGCATGTGTGCTTTACATGTACAAATTAAAAATGCCTTTCAAATGCATTTTTAAATTTTGCACATGGTTACCACCAAGTTCAACTTGATGGTAATTAGCGATTCCTAAATGCCAAAATCGCATTTAGGAATTGCTTCATACATGTGCTAAGAAATCTCAAATAAGGAATCCTTATTTGCGATTTCTAATTTAGAGAGTCGCAATTTGCGACTCTCTAAACAGGGTTGCAATTTTAAGAAATCACTATTTTGGCGATTCCTAAAAATTTCGTTCAGAATGTATTTCATACATTTTGAAATGGCATTTTGCATTCGCAAACGGGCATTCACACCATTTGCGAATGCAAAATGCTTTCATACATCTGGCCCATAGTCCTTTGTCAAAGTTTCAAGCGCATCCCGCACTGCGATGTGCACCCACGTGCTTTATAGCGCTCATTGATCTGGTCAAGTGGGTGCAGGAGAAAATGGCCTGATCCTGGGGCCAGAAGGCAGTCTGGGATATGTAGTCCCTTGTTCAGTTTTCTACTACGTCCCGCGCTCGGCGTGCCCCCACGCTCTTTATGGCACCTGTTGGTCTGGTCAAGTGGGTGCAGGTGCTGGAGAAAATGGCCAGTTCCTGGGGCCAGAAGGCAGTCTGGGATATGTAGTCCCTTGTTCAGTTTTCTAGTACGTCCCGCGCTTGGCGTGCCCCCACGTGCTTTATGGCACCTGTTGGTCTGGTCAAGTGGATGCAGGTGGTGGAGTAAATGGCTACCTCCTAGGGCCACAAAGCAGTCTGGGATATGTAGGGCCAGATGTACGAAAGGATTTTACCCATTCTGTGTCTATGGGAAAACGCTTTCGTACATATGGCCCGTAGTCCCTTGTCAAAGTTTTTAGCGCGTCCCGCGCTGCGGTGTGCCCCCACACTCTTTATAGCGCTCATTGGTCTGGTCAAGTGGGTGCAGGTGCTGGAGAAAATGGCCACCTCCTGGGGCCACAAAGCAGTGAGGGGTATGTATTCACTTGTCAAAGTTTCTAGCGTGTCCATGCAGTCAATGTGTAGGTAGACAAAGCAACTGCACATGAGTCCACAGCCATAGCAATTCCTTTAGTGTGTTTGCCTTGTGAGGGCACACACATTTAACTCTGTTCATTGCAGGGTGTGTAATGCAAATCCCCAACACCTTGCAATACCCACACAATCCCAGGGTAGTAGTTTTCCTGTGAGCTATGATGATGACATAGTTGTTACCTACATCTGTTGCAGGCAGAAATGCCATGGGTGTGACAATGGTCCTGCCAGTGCTACAACCATAGCATGGCACTCACATGGAAAATACATGATCAAACAGTTCCATTTGGCAATGGAGGTGCTGTGTCCATAGACAGCTGCATGACATGCCACATATAAATGTTGCAGGGTGTGGTACCACATGAGTATTTGGCCCAGTGCTAGTGGTCAGATGTGTGGATCTAACTCACCTGACTGTCTGTGTCATTGTGTGATCATAGTGAGGTGTTTGTTGCACTGATTTCCACTAGGATGACTAGCACACTCCTCTCTACTAGTTCACACTGGAATTTGTTGTCCACTCGCAGTGAATATGATTTGACACTAAGCATGGTTTAGCATTCACGTCTTACAGGCGGACCAGCTCCCTAAATGATTGATGAAGTGGTGCGTTTCGAAGACCCAGATGTATTCAGTAAGTGTGTAATCCAGTGTTTGGTGTGAGTGAGTCATGTGTGTTGAATACCATGACAGAGGTGATCAGCTGTCCAATAATCAGATATCAAAGTAGGCTGGATGGTGATATCATGCCCATTTTAAAGAGGTTACCACCAGAGGGTCACATCTTGTGAGGCTCGTGGTGTGCAATGGCCAGCATTGTGTATACAAGGTGGTGACAAGCCACATGTAGGGCCATATGTAACTAGGAATGACAGAGTGCAACACTGTGAGAAAATTGGCAGTGGTGCACACCATCATTCTCACTACACAGGAATGCACCATATTGATCCTAATTTGGTGCATCCCTGTATTGTCATGAAGGTGGAAGACTGGGCTGGCAATTGTTCCCCAGCATGGCACTTTTGCACTCCACGTATGTATCACTTTTGTGGAATGTAATTGGCTTGCATGCAGGTCAAGGCCCAATGTGTGCAAACATGGAAGTGAGTGTGAAAGGAATAGTAGTGGCAGATCCCGCATTGATGGGTGTCTACACCTGGACACATGAATGTAGATGTGATTGACCTATGGATACTAGTTGACAGCCCTCCTAACATATGGTCCACTCCTTGACTCCATGTATGAGTGGTCAGGCCTTGGTGGATGACCAGGACTGTTGAGATGATGGATAGCATCTCCATCCCCCCTTAGGCTCAGGGAGAGATGAATACCAAATTTGTAGGTAGATGTGATGTTCACAGTGTAGGTGACAGTCATGTTAATCGGACTTGCATGTGTACGTATCAGCTCTGACCCCTTATGGTTACCAACAGCATCCCATCCTCCCAGTGACATGGCCAAGTTACTGGTGATGTATGGTTGGAAATAGACACAGATGAGGAGAAAATGTGGGCCTGATCCATGGAAAGTTAGCGCCACTTTTGCATCATGTTTTTACGCAAAAGCGGTGCACATTTCCAAATTTTTGGTTCATTTTGTAGGTTTGCATTGCTTTAGTGTCAACAATATGATGCAAAGACAGCATTGATGTTCCATTTATCAGACCCTTTATCTTTTTTGGAATGTGAGTTGGAGTGCATGTGTAAATAGATGTAGCAGTGTAAGCTAGTAATCTGTACAGACTCCACACAATGCTGACACTGATGGTTGCTTGTCTCCATATTACAGCTGCCAACATGACCAATGATGAGTGGCATACTTTTCAGAAAAGGGCAGTAAGGTACCCCTACATCCTGGCAGTGGAGTCTTGGTACAGACTCATGGGTCGCCGCTTCCGTAAAGAGAAGGCAACAGGAGTATAGCGGGCATTCCCACATTGGGCCCCCACACTCCCTAAAAAGGCTCAGCAAGCTCCAGGTTCATCAGCATGGCAGGGGGGTACAGCTGGCACCACCCCAATGACATTGGCTGCAACAGTTACCACAGCATCGCAACAGCCCACACCACTTGCTGCCATTGCGACACAGTTGCTGCATGATCTGCAGAGGGACGTGTCCCTCACACTCAAACGTTTAGACAGATTGGAGAAAGAGGTTGCCGGAAAGAAGATGTTAAAATACATTAAAAAATCTAAAAATAGGCAAAACTGTGAATTTCATCTGATCTGCCACCTCCAAGTTCTGTCTCCTCCCTTATGATGTCCTATACATTTTATTGTGGGTTAGTGTTAGGTTAGTGTAGGTATATAGATTAGGTAGGATAAGTGTAGTTGAGGGTGTTTTATTTTACTTATTATGTGTTAATTCATGGGTAGGGGTTCATGTTGGGGTATCTAAGTGTTTTCTTTACTAAAAAATGAATATATATATATATTTATATTCCTTTAAGATTAGTTAATATATATGTAGTATTAGTATTTTTTGCCCTGCATGTTCCTTGTAACTTAAGGAGGGGTGGGAAGTGTTTAGAGTGTGGTGTTCAATGTATATGTTAAGTTTAGCATAGGTTAGATAGCTTTAGTTGTAGGATAAGTCACAGGGGTGGACCCAGGGATGGCCAGCATGGGTATCATTTGTTGCTGTGTACATCATTTTCTACATGACAGTGCCTGATGGGAAGAAAATGTATGGACATAGCCAGTTGACTAAAGTTGAACTTAGGTCAGGGCCTCAAGCTAGTTTGATGGTGATTGTGCAGGTAGTTACACAGGTGCATACATGGACCCTCATTACAAGTCCGGCAGTCCTATGACCACCTGACTGCCATTGTCAATATGACCACCCCCAACAGCGCAGGTGGTAGAGTCACATATTGTCCATGGGGAATGTCCCATGGGCCAATGGCCTGGCAGGATGCCAGCAGCTTACAAACTGGCAATGCCACCTGTCTTGTGACACCAGACCAGTATTATGATCAGTGTTACCCTCCAGCTATGGGCCCGCTTTTTCACCAGCCTTTGCATGGCGGTGAAACCCCCATTCAAAGGTTGGTGGTGATGTGCCCCTGGTACCCCTGCACAGTCCATGCACCTGGCATGAGCAGTGTAGTCGGCTCCATGCCCAGCACCTTTGCAATTTCCACTGCCTGATTTGCAGGACTAAGAGCAGCGTGTCCTGTCACACTCAATGCACCCCAAGACTGGCACTGACTCTATTTGATCCATCAACAATGTAGTGATAACTGCCCCACAGAGCTACCATGAGCAGACAGGTTTCTACTTGCCATCCCAGCGTATGTAACTCATACCGCCAAATGCAGACTTGCCCGTGCACCATCCCCCACCCATCAAAATGAAATTGTACACCATTATGTTCACAGACATACACCATGGGTTGTATTTATGTGTTTATTTCCCCATTCCTATGTGTCTCACATGATTGTGTCAGAGTAGTTGTTGGCTCAGCCTGTATTTGTTGTGACCTAAAGATTGCAATCTGTAGTACATATTTTCTCTAGTGGCAAAATTCTGATCAGCGTCAAAATGTTTTGCTCCACACTACACCAGTTTACTTACACTGGGTAGTGGCATGTTTCCTGTGATGCAGGACCACCCTGCTATTCACCCAGAACCTGTCAAGATTACTTTTCTCTGCACCCAGAGAGGCATCCTTACTGCATGATGGAGTAGTGGCTGCCTTAAGAGGATGTGTTGTTTATGTGCGGGGCGGTGGTGCTTCTGGCACATGTCTGGGTACTGTTGGGAAAGGTTGCAATGAATTGTGTGCTGTAAGATGCAGCACACATGTGTTTTGGCAATGAGACAAAGCAGTTGCAAGGTGTTTCTGCAAGGGACACCACCATGACGTAACCCCAGGAATGATATTGACTGACTTCCTAGTCTCTGATGTCTTGGTAGTGTTGGTAGGATTTGTTTGAATATATGCAAGGGATGTTGTGATGACACAACCAGAGGCACAGTCATTAGACATGCCTTCCATCCTATGTGCTGCGTATGTACATGTACGTATGTAGCCCTGGTGATCAAGATATGTCTAGGTTTTGTATGTATTGAGGTGCATGGCACTACCAGGGCGTATGTACATGTGTTGCTTACATTTGAATGGTGCAACTTGATTTATGTGCAATGTGTCCCTCTGAGCTCCTTTGACAGGCATTGAGTGTGTCCTATGTGCCTCCCTCTTCTTGCACTTGAGAATTTTGCATTATTTTCCCCCATGCAACTTACCCTGCAGTTGTGGTGGTTCCTGGTAGTCTCCGCTGTCCTGTGATTCCAGTGACCAGTTCCTCCAGGATGACCACTGCAACCATCTCCTCAATCTCGTCCAGGTCCTCTTGTGGTGCTGGAATTCCACCTCCAGTTTGCAGTGCTGCCCTCCTGTTCCTTGCCATTTTCTCCTTTGTCCTTCACTTGCAATCATGCCAGCATTTCTTTCACTCAGCTCCAGCTCTCCTCACCTCTACCACACTTTTGATCTTGTCAACTATCTGCTGCCAGATTGCCTCTCTCCTGCCCATTGGCAATTTGGAGGTGACAAAGAGTTGGTCTGTGTTCCGTCACCTCTCTCACAAGTATTTCATGCTCCCCAGCACTAGAACAACACTTGAGCTTTTTCTTCTCCCTCCCCTGGGACTTGTTTGTGTCCTCCTGTAGTGTAGCCATTTTTAATGTATCTTTTTGCGCGTTTGCTTAAAGTATTAGGCCTGTGTGCACTTTGCCCAAGATGCATTTTATTTAGCCTCGCACTGTTATTTTACAATAACCAGTTTCACGGTTTTATTTTCTTCTATCACACTGTTTAGCTTACTTCAGCACTGAAGTTCTCAAACAATACATTCTTGCTCGCTCTGTGCTTCAGTCAAGGATACAGTCTAGTACATTGCCGATAGACGTGGTAGAAGTTTAGTCTTTAGGGTTTGTAGAAAGTACACATTCTTACATAGGTACGTTTCTTAGAACACCGGCGTGTTAGTTATAAAAACACTTCCTAGTCCTGGTACACGTAAGAGGGAGATTCCGACCAGGAACCCACAACTAGATGCTGACTGCCCTGTTGCAGATGCTGATCCCGATCACAGGCCTTTGCTCAGGTATGAGGGTCGATGTCCTCCCGGGGGAACCTGAAAGGCAGGCTTAGAGCTTAACATGCTGTGCTCAAAATAGAACTTAGAAGAGAGAACGTAATCTAGTTGCACTATGATAGCGTTATTCTTATGTTTCACTCTTCTCATTACTATTTCAATCCTACTGTGTTGTATGGTTCTGGTTATTGCGGCTCACGCCTTGTTATCTAAAATGCAGTCGTTTTATTAAACCAATCTTTAAAACTCAAACTGCCTTTGTCATTTATATATGAGACCACATTGTGTATGAGAGAACTGTTTGGGATCTGAGTGACCACGACTTCCCTGGGAAGCACTAAGATGTCACGCGCTCGGCTGCCCAATTGTCTCTTCCCTTTGGGAGAGATGAGGCACTGCTAGTTAGCCGGAGCTCAACCCGGATTTGGGGTGACAAGGGTCCTTCGCTGTGGGTTAGACTTACTCCCCCACACTGTGAACGATCTTGCCGCCCAAAAATCCAGTAGTCTCATTAGGATAATGAGAGCCTACGTGACATGGCACTGCCAACGATTGGTCTGGCTCTAATTTTTGGGTCCACCAGTCTCTCTCGGTCTCATATATTATAATGATCCCTCAGGTCCTTTAACGGACACGTTCGTGGCACTGAGGGATTCCGCCACCGCGATATAGGTAACCCTAGATATAGCGGATGGTTGTTCAAGCTTGAACCTTAAAAGGAAAGACCCCGTTTTGGTGTACCTTCTCTTAACCATCGCTGTTTTTCTAATGGCGAATCCCCAGGTAATACAAATAGCTCTTAATATGAGACAGCTGCTCACAGCACATTTGCTTGCACATAGTCTTACGATCCAGGGTGGTCCAGTCACATTTGTGTTGGCCATCCATGCAGCCTATAGAACAGAACTTTTCTACTCCTGGGTCACATTTCCAGCAGTTGATGGGAATACAAATACATTTCACACATATCTGGTTGCGAACGCGCCTGGCCAGTACAGGGCATACGCATACCTAGAGATACCTCTATCTTATCAAGAACATATTAATTAGCTTGATGGCGCCCTACCACATCCAATATTGCCAGTAAGGTTAGGTCCACTGAGTAATGATGGTCCGACCGGCCTTTATTGGCCACATATACACCACATCCTGCAGTTGCACATATGCCGGTGGCTGAAGTTCATTGTTTACATACAGACTTAACGGCTACATATAGACACTTAGTACAATTTGTGATGCAGACACTAAATACAAACCCAGCGCTTGCTGATCCAGCACAACAACATGCAGTAGCTCCAGGTATAAATCCGGCGACTGTACACTCTATCATGGGTAAAGTTCAAGCAAAACGGGAGGAGACTCCATTTTGGCTGGCACAAAAAATTAATACGCTGGAGGCGGTATTTCCCCATACGGGACCTCAGGACAAACATAGAATATTAACTATGTGTTTACCATTTGGCATGGTTCCCACAGTGGAACATTGTAATGCATGGGGCACAGTGTTTGCTGCGCTCTATACAACAGCACACGGTATACCGACCTTGGGCAACATACCGAAAGTGCTTAAACAGATTCAGGATGAATACGGGGCTGCCCCATCCTTAGATTTAGGAATGCAACTGATGGGCAATTTTGCCACGGTCTCTTCAATAATTCTAAGTAATCTTAAAGGGGAGGCAGTTGCACTTGCGGTGCGAATGCGTCTTCGTGACGTCTCGCCACTAGATCAGGAACGGGAACTGCCTAAAATAATAGCGGAAACGTATTACAGTATCGGTCTAGATAGCCTAGGGGCTAGACCGCAAAAACCACAGTTTCAAGGAAAAATTGGTAAAGACAATGCTAAACAGCAACCTGAGGGTAATAAGAAGCTCTGGGAGAAAAAACAACAGACACCTAAAAAAGAAAGGGGAGAATCTCTGCGTATGGAGACCCCGCAGAATAGGTATAATCTCAGAAATAGGGATAATCTGAAGACGCCTGATAGATATCAATACACTGATACACGCCAATCTCATTCCTTTCAGGACTCATCGGAAAAGAGAAATGAGAGAGGTGGGTGGTCAGAGCAGAGAACAGAGTACGTGAAACCAAGACAGGAATCACAACCCTCTTCGGAGGTTTCTGTCAAGAAGGAAGAGAAACCGATACAACAAAAACAAGTTTAAAAAGAAAAAGGTGGCGGCAGTCTCAGTTAGACATGCCACACAGGAAGAGAGTTCTCTTGAAGAACAAGACATGGGCACTAGCAGTGCTAGACAGCGCGGCAGAGGTCACAATAGTTCGCCGGAATCTTGTATAGCATCTGGAGGTGAAAGCAACTGATGACTTCATACAAGTTGAAACAGCAGATATGCTTGTCTCTGAACCCGATAGGGTGTATACAGTGACTTTACAATTGGAAGGAGACATTGAACGCACTATAAATGCAATCTTTTGGGATCGTATAGTCAAGATATATGACATTTTGCTCGCTGAACAAGATTGGCTGCCTGACTTTGTTCGCACCTGTCCAGTTGGGGAGGAGGTTATTAATCCTTCATTCTCACCACTTGTTCCAGGGGAACTCGCAGAGTCCTATTGCATCAAATGGGCTCTAGCACAAGCACCTGCCTTATATAGAAATCACGTAGGGTGGGATAGGGATTCTCCATATCATGTAATTCCGATTAAAGGTGAACCTCAGCCACAACCGCAGTATCCAATAAAACATGAAGCAAGGGCACTGGTGAGGGAAATACTTACACAACTAGAATACCAGGGAGTAATTGAACCCTGTGTCTCACCGATGAAAATCCCTTATTCCCTGTAGCTAAACCGGACCATTCATATAGAATAGTGCTAGACTGCAGACATTTGAATGGACATACACGTACATATGCTATTCAAAATTTACATAGCGCCGCACTGATGAACAACATTGTGCGAAAAAAATATAAAATGACTTTAGACATCTCAAATGGATTCTTCTGCCAGAATATAGCACCCGAAAGCAGGGATCTCATAAGCTTTAGTGCGTTAGGCTCCCAGAAAAATTCTGTTGTTTGCCTCAGGGGTATTAGAATAGCCCAGGACTGTTTGCGGCTCATGTGACTGTAATTTTACACGAGTTGGACCCTGAAGCATTGTCATATGTAGACGATATATATCTCACGGATGATGAGTCACTACAACATTTAAGACGGGTAGCCCGCATTGTTGTAGGGTTTGACAAAATTGGCTACAAATGTAACTTAAAAAAATCTAAAATTGCCTTCCTCAGCGTCATATTCCTGGGATATGAGCTGTTGAATGAAGGTAAGAGCCTAGCGGCACAATTTTTAGAAAAATTTGCACAATTGCAACCACCTAATACGATTAAGAAACTACAATCATTGTTGGGTTTTCTAAATTTTGGCAGAACATACATTCCTGATTATGCTACATGCATAAGACCTTTATAAGAATTAATACGTCCTGATTTTTCAAGCAAATTCTGGACAATTGAACATACACATACTCTTCTGGAGTTACAAGCAGATCTCCTAGCTGCAAAACATTTACATACACGGGACAATAGGACGCATTTGGTCATCAGGGTGATAGCTGGGGCCATTGGGTTTACGTATGTCACATTTAACGAAGGTGAGACAGTCCTAATTGGATACAAGTCCCACTTGTATTCGTCTGCTGAACAACAATTCACACCAACAGAGAACATTCTCACTGCTGTACAGATGGCTGTTATTAAGTTACGACCTCTTACCCAGGGTAAACGCATTATAGTCGTGTCCCCTATTCCGGCCCTAGAGGCTGTTACAAAAGCGAGCGTTTCTAACGCAAAAGCAGTACACCCGCGATGGATACAATGGGCTACGTCTTTAACAGCCACTGATGTAGATTACATTTTTAACCCAAAGTTACAAACTCAGGAATTTCTGCAATATGAAGTAGAATATCCAGTTCCCGCTGACACGTTGCCTATTGATCAATATCAAGTAGTCATGTACACCGATGGCTCTGCGCAACCTGCTTTGGGGACAAAACACCAAAATTCTGCCCCCAACATACTTATACACAAACCTTAGGGGATTGTACGACACAATTGGCTGAGCTGAAAGCTCTATTGATGGCATTAGAACATACGGATCCGACACAGTTCACACTGATTGTTTGTGATTCGTATTATTGTGTCCAGTCTTTTAATGAATACCTACATTATAGGCGCTTGAATGGGTTCAGAGATTCAAAAGGTAACACCATAAAACACAGACTGCTGTGGGGGAAGGTAGCAGACCTGAAGGAGATGCTACCAAAAGTCCATGTTGTACATACTCTTGGACACCAGCGCGTTGGAATACACGTTGCTGGGAATACTCTGGCTGATAAAGCTGCAAAGTCGGCAGTGGCAGTTGCCACTGTAGCCGCAGTGACTCGTTCGAGCTCCAAACCAGACACAGAGATTCTGGCTGCCATAAAAGCTACGGTTGATGGCTGGCCTTATCCTAAAGGATTTCCTAATAAATATCAATACGTTATGGGAAGTATGCTGAACGCTGATGTTAAAATTCCAGGCGTACGCGAGATCCCCAATAAAGTTGTAAGACCACAATTGATTAATGCAGCGCATGAGGGAGTGGCATCTGCATATGCTGGTGCAGCCGCCACAATTTCGCTATTACAGGCCCGTTACTGGTGGCCTGGTCTCTATAAAGAGACTAAGCAGTATGTCCTTTGTTGTGACATCTGTCAACAAATTAAAGTGTCAACAGCTAAGCGCCAGCCGCAGACACCCCTTTTAATATCCAACAGACCATTACAATGTGTGTACTTGGATCATTGTGGTCCACTCACGCCGGATAGTGCATACAAATATATACTAGTCGCTGTTGATTCTTGCTCCAGATTTGTGTGGGTGTGGCCACAGCGCTCGGCTGATGCTCAAACTGTTATTAAAGAGTTGCGTGTCTTTGTCGGTACATATGCAGTTGCAGCATTCCATTCGGACCAGGGCCCTGCTTTTGCCTCAAGGGCATTCAGGGACACCATGGCTTCGTTGGGGGTCCTGCTCCAGTTCTCGTCTCCATTTCATCCCGAGGGAAATTCTGTTGTGGAACGATTAAACCGCGATTTAAAGCAATCCTTAACAGCATGAGTATTAGGTACGGGTCGTAGTTGGCTAACCCACCTGTATGGAGTTCAGAGAGCACTGAATAACCTGCCTAGAAGGTCCCTGGGGGGTCGTACTTCATATGAGTGCCTGTTCGAAACACAAATGTTTGTTCCGGGTATATTGATGGTCCTGGTGTGGAGGCGGCGGAAACGCCCTTTAACATAAATGATTGTGTCACTGTTTTGCAGGAATTACAACAGTTCCGTGAAGATAACTCTTCTAAAAGTGCTGCCTCCACAGGAATGAAGGATGTGCCAGTAACACCTCCTGGTTGGATTCCCAGAGTAGGGGATCTTGTGCGTGAAAAGGTTGCAGTGAAAAAAGAATTTGGCCCTTCCTATCAAGCACCAGTCCCTGTGTTGGGGATACACGGTACGAGAACTGTTATTTTACCGCCGTTGCCAGGGGCCAAAGAAAATCGCTTTGTTTCTATTGACAATGTCAAGTTACAACATGTGGCCAATTCTGCACAGCAGACCAAGAGGAACGTCCAGTAGTTACCGAATCCCTCTCACTACTGGGGAAGATGTTCCGCTTCAAATTATCTATACCAACACAGTTGCCTCTCCGAGCTTGGGGAGGGTGGATGATGATCTCGCTTTAGTTCCACTGACAACAAATAACTTAGAAACATTTGATCGAGTCACCATGACTACCAACGTTGCGGATGGTGCTATCTACAGTCTACCACCGCAAGAAACACCAGCTCCTCCTTTGAATACGGCGACACCTTTTGCACGAACTGCCTCTGGGTACTTTGCCAACAACAGCGATGGTCTATCGGACTCGTTTGCTTCTTCAACTACTGACCCAGGTCCACCTAAGCTGATGTGTTGGCTTAAAGATACGTATTTTGTTTTTCCTTGGAACTATCTGTGGCTCTTATTGACTATGTCAGCATTTTTTCTCTGGGTAGGGTTTGTCGTTACCTTTTTTCTGTTGATACATGGTCATTTTTTTCCTGACAGATCAGCGGTTGAACAGGTGGAGGAGGTGTTGAAGCCACATTTTTCATCACATAAGGTTCAAAGAGACTTGTCCTTTGTGAACATTTCTGCAGTGCCAATTCCGGATAGGATTGTATGGGATAAAGTAATGTTTGATATTTATGGTCCCACTGAGATAATTCAAATACTGTATGTCCTAAAATTATCTATGAATGATATCATAATACCAGGCATTGTATCTAATGATTGGGATGTGAAGACGGTTGATTCCATGATGACTGAATTACAATATTATACTGTCTATGAAAATGAAGATGTTTACCAGTTTAATGGGCACCATTTTATACATAAAGCAAGTAGTCCAAAAACGATATTTGACTATACGCAATGGGAGCATTGTCCAACTCCCCCGCAAGGGAGGTCCAAAACTTATTCTGACAAATTTACATATTTTTCTGGGCATCATCAAATGAATGCTAAGTCATATTATTTTAAGTTAACTTTGTCTAAAGATAAGCAAATGTTGTTGACTAATACGAAATTCATATACTCAGATTTTTTTGTTTCCCGACTGTCGATTGAAGGTTACGAATATTGGTCAAATAATGTTGATTTGAAAAGTGTTTGGGGAACAAAACATTGGCAGACAAAGGGTAGAGAAACATTGTTTAGAGCATGTCTCATACCTGTCCAAATGATTTTTTTAAATGAAACAGTACAACAGACTAGCTGTTTGGGCTTAGCAACGATTAGAGATTTGAACATGCCTAGTATACCTGTCCCTGCAAAGATTAATAACTGGCAAAAATATATAAATGCCAATTTTAGTGAACTTACAGACTGGATCCAGAATGGTACATTTAACACTTCATTGACACGTCCGGGCGGGTGGTTATTGTGGCCTATAGACACCAATGGATGTCATCAACGTTTTGTCACCTCCTCGGGGGGCTTCACGACGAGTCGGGCAGACCCTTGCTATATATCACCAGAACATGCTGAAATTATTACTACATATAGTGTGGGAAAACTGTGCCAACAATGGTTAAAATCTTCCTCACTAGATGCAGTCAACACACATCTCACTCTCCTGTCTAATAACACTGACTTGCAGGATTTTTTGTCAGGCCCGAATATACCACGTAGGAAGCGTTTCTTGTATGAAGTGTACAATGAAATATGGAAACTTTCCCAGCAGGAGGCTGCAGCCCGGTTAAGGCAGATAGATCACGAAAAATTGAAAAAGGCATTAGCTGTTGTGGATAATTGAATTCACACCTTATCTGAATGAATATATACGATTAACAACATTGTTTCTTCTGCTATAGACATTATATTATCTGATATAACTTCTTTGTATCATGGACAAAGTCAGACCCGGTCCATTATGCAGTTGGGTTGGACACTTCAGAAATTGAAGGTAGGTCGCATTCCGTGGCAGCACATCAGTGCCAGGGGGATATTTTTTTCCTTTCATTTAACGCGACAACAACAACTAATGGCTAAGAAGGAGGCAACTTATGTCATGCTCAATATTGAAAAATTAGAAAGATTGCCTTTTACCGTGGCCGAGATTCCCTCAGCAGAGTGGTTGATACACGGGGTTATTATTCTGCCTATTTCTACATTACAATTCACTTCTTGTTTGAAACATATTCCGGTAGGCAGATATGAAAAGTTGGGAGATAGTTACATCCATGAGGTGTGGGAGCTTCCCTTCTTGTACAAATGCCTCAATGGCATGAAAGAGGTCTTTCTTAGCGGCAGTGAATGTGAGACTTCAGTCAGCCATTCGATGATTTGTAAGCAGTTGTCCTTGCATGGGGCGTGTAATGCCTCGTTTGCGAATTTGGCTTGCTATCTGAAGGGAGTTCCAGTCCCCTTGATCAAAAACACGTTCCAGGTGCTTTCAAACGGCAGCTACGTCCTCCTCAATAGTGAAGACTGTTGTGGTATGTGGGCCGGAATAGTTTACGTTGTTTCGGTCACCAAGGTCGTTACTTGTTGCGGGAATGTGTTGTTTCCCCCCACTAAATTAAGGGAGGTAGCAGATATCTGGCCTCACATTGCTACTTCTGAGGTGAATTTCGAGAAGTTAAGTAGACTAAAGGCTTTATTGTTTCAAAAGCATGTGGCTCTTACATCTGCTCGCGAGACCTACGCACTTCAGGTGGCAAGGTCATCAGCGGAAATACAGTCCCTGTTAAATACCAACTTTCCGAGCCACTTTGGTGAACTCATGGGACGTATATTTAATGCGTCCAGCACAGCTGGATTAGCACATTTTTTCAAAGCCGTTGGTGTTGGTTTCGATCACACCTTCTCTTCCATATTCAGTTTAATACCTTTGGCTATTCATTCAATTTTCGGAAGCATTATTGGGGGATTTCCGATAACTTTGGCTTTATTAGCCGGCATTTTGCTGTTGCTATTGTTTTTTTGCAATGGCTCTCCCGCCGCAACAAGGACGAATGTGGGCGCTCCCATCAGCGCAGCTGTGTCGTGACCGCATGATGCAGCACTTTGGAGCAACACTCCTGCAACATTTGGAGTGTAACTGGTCTCTGTCATTCAGACCGGTTTTGGATTGTGTGCAGCCCGTGTTTCAGTGCCGTTGGTGCTCTTTTGAACATGCACTTGATGTCTGTCTCTCACAGCAACGCCCCCCAGTGGTTGATGTTGATCTGTTGATGTTCCCAATGAGGGCTCATTACCAGACATGCACGCTGTGGCTGCGTTTGCTTCGTGAGGCTGATTACGAGATACCCTTCCTGGAGGAAGTTGATATTAACTCGTTTACGGACTCTGTACGGGATGCCGCCTTGGTTGACACTGGGGCTTTGGAACACACCTGCTCCTTGATAGTCTTTGGTGTGGATTTTCCGGTCTTGTCATCTGCCGAAGTGGAGAACTTCCTGCTTTCCATGACCACTGTTTGAATTGGATCTAGTCTAAATTTACACTGTTACATGAATTTGGCTCTTAGCAGCATGCTTATTTTTAAATTGAGGATTAATGTGCTTTGGTGTCCTTTTGACTTGTTGAAATTCTATAGGGTTTTAATTATCTTTTAGCTTAGGGCATTTTTTAGCTTCAGTTTAAACCACTTTCTACCGACAAGGGGAGGGTGTAGTGTAGCCATTTTTAATGTAGCTTTTTGCGCGTTTGCTTAAAGTATTATGCCTCCATGCACTTTGCCCTAGATGCGTTTTCTTTAGCCTAGCACTGTTATTTTACAATAACCAGTTTCACGGTCTTGTTTTATTTTCTTCTATCATACTGTTTAGCTTACTTCAGCACTGAAGTTCTCAAACAATACATTCTTGCTCGCTCTGTGCTTCAGTCAAGGATACAGTCTGGTATATTGCTGATAGACGTGGTAGAAGTTTAGGGGCATATTTATACTCTGTTTGCGCCGAATGTGCGTCAAAATGTTTGACGCACAATCGGCGCAAACCCTGCCCCATATTTATACTTTGACGTCCGACCCCGCGGGCGTCAAAATTCCACCATGTGCGTCATTTTTTGGAAGGGGGAACCAGCCTTGCGTTAATTATATGCAAGGTAGGCGTTCCCTTCCAAAAAATGACTTTAAGGCCTGTGCCCCATATTTATACTCTGACGTCATTTTGATGCACAGGAGGGGGTGGGCCTTAAAAAACGACGCACAGCCTGATGGGCGCAGTTTTTTAACGCCTGGGTCAGGGCAGGCGTTAAGGGACCTGTGGGCTCGGAAGGAGCCCAGAGGTGCCCCCCCTGCCCCCAGGGACACCCCCTGCCACCCTTGGCCACCCCAGGAGGACACCCAAGGATGGAGGGACCCATCCCAGGGAAGTAGAGGTAAGTTAGGGTAAGTATTTTTTTCAGGTTTTTTTTGTGGCATAGGGGGGCCTGATTTGGGCCCCCCTACATGCCACTATGCCCAATGACCATGCCCAGGGGACATAAGTCCCCTGGGCATGACAATTGGGCAAGGGGGCATGACTCCTGTCTTTGCTAAGACAGGAGTCATGTCAATGGAGGTTAGGCGTAAAAACAAATGGCGCAAATCTGGTTTGAGGCCTGAATTTTGCCTCAGACCTGACCTGCCCCATTTTTTGACGCACAACCCCCATTTTCCCATATGCCGGCACTGCCTGGTGTGAGTCATTTTTTTTGACGCACCCCAGTCTGCAGCACCGGCTAACGTCATTCCATAAATAAGGCGCCCGCATGGCGCGTTGGAATGGCGTTAGCCGGCGGTAAAAATTTTGACGCACAACTGCGTTGGCGCAGTTGTGCGTCAAAAAGTATAAATACGGGCCTTAGTCTTTAGGGTTCGTAGAAAGTACACATTCTTACATAGGGATGTTTCTTAGAACACCGGCGTGTTAGTCATAAAAACACTTCCAAGTCCTGGTACACGTAAGAGGGAGATTCCGACCATGAACCCACAACTAGACACTGACTGCCCTGTTGCAGATACTGATCCCTATCACAGGCCTTTGCTCAGGTATGAGGGTCGATGTCCTCCCGGGGGAACCTGAAAGGCAGGCTTAGAGCTTAACATGCTGTGCTCAAAATAGAACTTAGAAGAGAGAACGTAATCTAGTTGTACTATGATAGCATTATTCTTATGTTTCACTCTTCTCGTTACTATTTCAATCCTACTGTGTTGTATGGTTCTGGTTATTGTTGCTCATGCATTGTTATCTAAATTGCAGTAGTTTCATTAAACCAATCTTTAAAACTCAAACTGCCTTTGTCATTTATACATGAGACCACATTGTGTATGAGAGAACTGTTTGGGATCTGAGTGACCACGACTTCCCTGGGAAGCACTAAGATGTCATGCGCTCGGCTGCCCAGTTGTCTCTTCCCTTTGGGAGAGATGAGGCACTGGTAGTTAGCTGGAGCTCAACCCGGATTTGGGGTGACAATGGTCCTTCGCCGTGGGTTAGACTTAGTCCCCCACACTGTGAACGATCTTGCCGCCCAAAAATCCAGTAGTCTCATTAGGATAATGAGAGCCTACGCAACATTTTCCCCCATGCAACTTACCCTGCAGTTGTGGTGGTTCCTGGTAGTCTACACTGTCCTGTCCTGTGATTCCAATGACCAGTTCCTCCAGGATGACCGCTGCAACCATCTCCTCAATCTCGTCTTGTGGTGCTGGACTTCCACCCTCCAGTTTGCAGTGCTGCCTTCCTGTTCCTTGCCATTTTATCCTTTTTCCTTCACTTGCAATCATGCCAGCATTTCTTTCACTCAGTTCCATCTCTCCTCACCTCTGCCACACTTTTGATCTTGTCAACTATCTGCTGCCACCAAATTGCCTCTCTCCTGCTCATTGGCAATTTGGAGGTGACGAGGAGTTGATGTTGGTGTTCCGTCACCTCTCTCACAAGTATTTCATGCTCCCCAGCACTAGAACAACACTTGAGCTTTTTCTTCTCCCTCCCATGGGACTTGTTTGTGTCCTCCTGGTGGTTTCATGATTGAATGGGGTCACCCTGGGGTTCCTCCTGGCTTTCTGGGTCCATTTTGCCTCTCCTTTGCAATGTTTTCTGCATTAGCATCTGAAGTTGATGCTAATGAAGTTATAAATGGTGCATATCCATTTTGCGACATTTTTACGTGCCATAAAACAGGTTAGAGTCATTTTTCCAGCATTAATGTAATTTTGCCTTATGATAAGGCGCAATGGTTAATGTAAAAAATGTTGACTTTTAACCAGTTTTTAGTGCCGTCGTGCGCCATTATATAAATATGACACCCAGACAGAGCTAAAAACTGGTGCTAGTCAGTGCTAAGCTTTTTAATGAAAAACTGTGTTTGCGTAGTTCTATGTCAAAAAGTATAAATCTGTGCTTAAGATCTTTTTTTTCCATTCTCCAGCAGGATGCTTCAATATTGTAAGCACAGGAAGGCATTGCAAGTGGATTAATTTTACAAAAGGTTCCACTTCAATGGCATTTGGCTTGACACCAATATGCAGTGATGCAGCACAATTAGGACGCTTATCCAGAGGAGAAAAAGGCAAATGCAAAGAGAGCCTGGAGTGCTGCATCAGAGGAGTCAGCACCCTGCCCTGAAATATGACCTAAATATGTCCAGCCTGGCTCAGTCAGAAAAATGCACCAGTAAAGAAGAACTTGGCATACAGGTTTCAGTGCTTCCAGTGGAGGTAGCGGGCTGAGTGGCCACCCGTGCTTCTCAGCACCCATCCTTTTTGGTGCTCATCCAGGCATTCAGGTCAGTGGCAGCAGTCCACGGTCAGGGCAGGTAAGCAGCAACAGTTCTCACACCAAAGCCACATTCAGACGAAACCCCAAGTCACAGCCCTGAGTCTCAGTCACAGTTACAACAGTTCCCCCTCTTCTTAACTTTAATGCGACTTTCAGTCAGGCCATCGGGTAACTGGGAGTCTTTGTGACCCAGTTTAAGCGAGATTCCTGTATCAGCAGAAGCAGTCCAGGTAGCTTTGGCTGTGGTTTGCGGCTGAGGTGGGGGCCTCAGCTCCCACTACGCCACCCAAATGTTGTGCTCCACAAGACACCTATCATATGGGGACAGTCATAGCCCTTGCCTGATAGATTCCGGGAACTGGTAACTGCCACAGTTTTCAATAGTTTTCTAACTGCTCCTGCTTCCAGTTAAAGATCAGGCCACAATTTGGGCAGGCTGCTTGCGCAGCTGCGGGGGCCTGCAGCAGCCTTTGATGTGGCAGAAAGCCGGTAGCCCAAGTCAGAGGGGTATGTGAGTTGCTCCCTGTTTGCAGCTCAATCGTGGTGCAATCCCTGAAGCACCTCTCAAAAATCTTGAACCGACCAGGACATATGAGGTTAGAAGGATTGCTGTAGATGTTCAACTCCAGACTTAAAAGGGGTAAGTGCAATTACCTCCCCAGTCACAGTCCAATCCACATTCCACCACCCATTCATGTGAGACAGCATGAGATCACAGAGTTCTCTTCTCTTGGTGTGCTCATGCCCCTCTACCTGAAACCTGTAGGTACCCAACACCTCAGGGAGGAGAGGTGGCAACCATTTGAACAATATTGAGAAGACGGGGTGAAAACTAAGGGGCATATTTATACTTTTTGGTGCAAAACTGCACTAACGCAGTTTTGCACCAAAAACTTTAGCACCAGCTTACGCCATTCCTGAGCACCAGCCGGATGCCATATTTATGGAGTGGGGCAAGCTGGTGTAAAGGGTGGGCTAGCGGTATGGGAGAAGGAGGTTTTGCACCAAAAAATGATGTTAGGCTGGTTAATGTAAAAAAAGATGAGTCTAACCAGCCTAGCCTCATTTTCTGACTCCAAACCATCCGAACCTCACGACTCCTGTCTTAGAAAAAACAGGAGTCATACCCACCACGCCAATGGCCAGCACAGAGGACCAGCATCCCCTGGGCATGGCCATTGCACCCTGTACCATGCAGGGGGCCACAAGTTGGGCCCCCGATGGCACTTTAATTTAAAAAAACAAATTACTTACCTATACTTACCCTACTTACCTGAGATTGGGTGTCTCATCCACTGGTGTCCCTCTGGTGTGGTTGGGAGTGTTCTTGGGACTTGAGGAGGGCACCTGTGGACCCATTCCATGGTGTTTAACCATAGAAATGGGTCCACAGGTCCCTTAACGCCTGGTCTGACCCAGGTGTTAAATAATGGTGCAAAGCAAGCTTTGCACCATAATTTAGCCCCTCCTCCCACCAGTGCGTAATTTCAGCACAGGGCATAAATATGGGGCTGTGGGGTTAGTACAATTTTTTAGATGGAAATGCCTACCTTGAATCTCATTCATCAGAATTATTATGAAACTATCCTTTAAGATCGCCATATGCAGGCGAGCAGAAATGATACCTAAAAGGAAGGTACAGAAAATACAGACAAAGGCACAAATGGGAACAGGAAAATAATTTTCCACACAAAACATATAACAAGAAAAAATCAACTGGGTTAAAAGGACGATCAAAAGGATCACAAGGACCTGTAACTCAGTCGAGCTGCCAATGGGAGGTAACATAGCGTGCTTCGCAGTGGCGGCCGGCAGCTTTAGGATGGAAGGGGGAGGGCGGGAAGCACACACAAACTCATTCTTTCACACACACATGCACGCACATCCATTACCAGCACTCATAACATTCAAACATGCACGCATGCACCAAACATTCATTTTAAAAGATCACACACACACACACCCATTCTTTCACCCACACATGAACTCAAATCCATTAAAAACACTCATAACATTCAAACATGCACACACGCACCAAACATTCATTTTAAAAGATAGATCACACACACACACACTTACCTTCAGCCTCAGAGGTCCCAGGAGGTTCGAGACTGCTACCTTCCCTCATTGGCTGACCTTAGGTTAGCCAATGAGGGAAGGCAGCAGTTCCAGCCTCGTCACAGATTGGAATGGGGTCAATGAGACTGCTGACCTCACCCCACTCTGTGTTGAAGTGTCACTGATTGACACTCATCCTGGGCGCTTCAGGGCTTAAACCTGAAGTGCCCAGGCCGAAGTCAATGGGTGACGCTTTCTTTGTCACCCAGGGGAGGGCCTCAAGGCACCTTTGCTGAGCCTAGGAGGTCACGCCCATAGGAGCTGTGACCTCCTCAGCCCAGCAAAGTTCAGTTCAGGCAGCCAGGAGTTTGCACAAATCGCACATGTCTGCTCCTGGCTGCCTGACCTGAACATGAAGAGTGTCTGTCAGGCTGACCTTTGTTCAGCCTGACAGACACTCTTCATGAGGGCCTAAAGGACGGGCTGCGCCTGGTGCTTCGGGACCCCTCCCACCCCGGTTCTCCGGAAATCGTGCTGTACTCATGCCCACAAGCACAATTGGCATTAGAGCAAGCCAAGGGCGCTGCCATCTATGCATAAGACGGATGTGCTCATGCCCAAACTAGGGGATATAAGCTCAATAACTGAACTGTTTTAAACAATATGAGGTCTACCATCATCAAAAAAAACGAGGTGCAAAGTGGGCATTGCACAATATTTGCAAACGTCCACACTCCTCCATAATCCAGCATAAGGCAAGGAACTAACTACCATGCAGCTCCGCCACGAAAATGGGTTTGAGATAGACAAGGGCAAGTTATCAAGGGCCAAGATTCAATCAGAAAGTCCCGAGCCTAGAGGGATACCCGAAAACATAGAATGTCCCACAGGAAATACAATAGGATTAGAAGTGTCAACCCACCCAGATTATCCAATTCTCCACAAATGTCCCCCGTTTACCTACAATTTGAACTCTCCTACATGCAGGACAATTTGCTTAGGTCCATCAATGCCTCACTGACGGTGGCCACAAATGCTTTGACATGGCAGTCCCAAAAACTTGAAATACAGATGGAAACTTTACACGTAATGGTACTCACCATGGGAGACATGTTCAAGAAGATTGACAAAATTAAAAAGACTAAAAATAGGACATGGTCCACACAAGACTGCCTATGTCCAGACATCATGGACAAATAGTTCAGGCTACCAACTGTTCTCACAACACTGTTCGCGGAACTGAATGCTATAAACAACAAACACTTTGGTGTTCAACACACTGGGACAGTTGAAGGTGGGACCTCTAACTGGGGCACATGGAGCATAACAACGGATATACATCAAAAACACCAAAAACACCAACCAAACTGAGACAGAGGATGAGACGAGTCCCAAAATGCTCAACCCATTTCCAACAACAAACTAAGAGAGTGCCCCAGGCACAGAATGTAGCTTGTGACAATCTCTATAATGGTGCAGTTAACCCGAAGAGCAAAGATGTGCCTAAAAGAAATGCCAGAAACAAACAAAAACACAGGTAACAAAAAACAGATGCCCTGAAATCCTACAATGAAGCAGGAGCAAGAAAACCTCATCCGATGACGTTACCATTCCAACCAAGTCTCTATACCCAATTTTTCAAATTGTAATGTGACACTTGGGCCAGCAGAAGGATGATAACGCAAATTCCATGACTACAAATTAGCTTACATACATCCAGGCCATGCAGCACTCACACAGAACACAGTCGACTAACATACATTTATTGAAGCCCAGCTCCAACAGTGATAAAAAAACATGCAGGAAGAAATGTGTTAAAAATCAGCAAATAAATCAAAAGATGCAGCTCAGCAGGCCACAAAAGTGTGTCTATGGTCAGAGAAATCACAGAGCCCTTTACATGTACCACACCCAGTAGGTCGGAGTTAAGTCAGGCATGCACCAAGAATCATAGATTGAGCAATGGTAGAAACAGCTGGATGTCACAAAAGCCTATTGCCTCAATTTGGGGACTGTCCTCACCTACAAGTAAAAGCCAGCCTTAATACAAAAGAAGGGGGCGATCTCAAAAAATGATATTCACCCCACAGTACACATCAAGGGGCAACTTGGACGTCCTCAACCAATCAAACGTATTAAAACTTCTGCAGTGCATCCCCTCACTGTCATTCATTAACAGGGAAGATATAACAAGGATACAGTTTGACTCCATTGGTTCAGACAAATCAAGAGAATTGACAATTATAACATGGCAAGACGCCAGCATGTCTAAAAAGGTACTCAACGAAAACGATCAGTTTGCTGATTGGGAGATTTTCGTACACATGTCGAAGAGGTAAAATACCCACACATTCTAAAACAACATCCCAAGAATGTCCCAAAGAAAGGGATCCTAATGGGAACGAGGAGGACCAACGCCATTCTATGCTATACGAACATCGACATTCAGTACAGGCCAGCATGTCAGGCAGGAGCTTGAAGAGTAATTAGCACCCAGAGCACCATTCTAGTTGAAACAAATGACTCTAATGACTGGGGCTGGATTGCCTCCGACCTAGCCCAAGAGAACCCGAGACACTCCTAGCATAACATATATGGAGGCACGGAAAGTGAAAGTCAGGACAAAACAACTAATATAGTGACCTGGAATGTGGCAGGAATCATCAATATTCTGCACAGTGGGGCTGCATTCGCATTTCTGGAGGAAGCAGACATTATCAGTCTACAAGAAACATGGGCGCAAACACCCAATCTGCTACCTGGATACGCTGAATACCTTAAGCCTGCTAAAAAGACTCACCTATTTGGGAGACCCTCAGAAGGGGTATCAATATGCATCAAGTACTTAATAAGACAATCCTTTATTGGAAATAAATATAAAATCGGAAAAGCTTCAAGCAGGCATTCTAAGAGGCCTCAAAGGTACCAGAGGAACCTAGTCCATGATTATAATCAACATGTAATTGAAGGCCCATGGAACTAACACATCAGAAAAAAAACAGAAAAGTTGATTGGGCACCTGGAAAAACTAATAAGCACACACACGTTTGGAAATGATTTTACTTGGGAGACGTTGATATGCACCAGCTGAGAGAAGACGGAATGAGTATGGGACCCAGTAAAACAACTCAGAAATTCAATGTTTTCCTGCAGAAGTACAATCTGGAATCATCACACATTACAGCAAAAAGGAACAAACCCTGGATTAATTATCCTCACTTCTTGGGAACAAACACTGGATTAATTATCCTCACTTCTTCAATAACCAAACCACAATTGAGATTATGTATCCCTGAGTCAGGGAAACCATCACAAACTTCAATGTGATTCAATGGGAAGAGAGCGATCATGCCGCCCTGATGATGCAATTGCCCATATCAGGCGGGAACCATGAACCAATACCCGTCCTGAGAAGAACACAAGGTGAAGAACACTTTTAAACTCCTGCGGAGGATCAAATGGTCACCCATGTCTGTAGGGAAGATAGAGGGATGGAGGACAACATGGGAAGGCTGGTCTATAGTGTGTCAAAGGTTAGACATTATAAAGGGTTGGACCCCTCAGGTTTTGAGTTGTGTGCACACTGCATGGGAACAGCCAAAATAAAATCATAAAAGGCAAGAAACCACAGGCTGGGACTTGTGCCAGAGATTTAAAAAAACATACAAAACTAAGGCTGACACTGAGGGCAAACAACAAACTAAAAACTATCATCCTGAGGCAGGAATACATTTTGGCAGCAAAGAAGCGCAAGCAACTGCGAGAAGAAGGGAAAACTCCTTGAGGCCGAGTGGATTAAAATCTTTGACCTCATAGCATCTAACAAAACCAACAATTTTGGCACTATGTCAACACCTCATGCCATGAGAAGAGCAAAAGTGGAAACTCTGTCCAACTGAAAAATTGATTTCTCACGCTAGGACCCTGTATATACAGCGCCCCCAAATAGGCCTCCCCGAGACAAACCACCTTCCACATATAAGGGAGTAGAACCAGATGGCAACACATCAGCTATACTAACTGAACATCTAGCACTGAACAACTAGGTGGTCAACAAGGTCCTGAAAAAGATCAGAAAAGATGGTGCCTCTGGACCAAATGGCTTACCAGGGTCATTATTTAGAGAAGATCCGCTGTTCTGGGACTCAGTTCTTGCCCAATTGTATTCTGAATTAAGACTATACAAAGATGTCCCGGACTCATAGAGGAGCTCAAAACTGCAGCCCATTTTTTTCAGAAGGGCGACATCACTGACCCTACAGATTACAGGCTAATAGTGCTGCTAGACATTGAGGGGAAAGCCTATGTCAGTATACAACTGGAGGAGCTAGCTAACTGGGCATCCACTGAGGGCTTGCTGCCCTTTTCAACAAACATGTTTCCGAGCTGGAAGATCAACAGTGGACATAATGACCCTCTCTTATTTAACCCATCAAGTCATCACATGCTACACTCCACTCGACTTTGTCTGCTTCTCAGACTTATCCATGGTCTTTGATGGAGTAGTCCAGAACGTACTCTGGCAGAATTTAGAACGGTGGAACATCTGCTCCAAACTACTGAGGGCCATCATGTCACTTTACAACAGGACATGGGTAAGGGTCAAGCTCCCTGGATATAAAGTAACAGCAACAATCACCACCAAACGAGGGTTAAAACAGGACTGTGTCCTTGCCCCAATCCTATTCAAATTACACCCAACTGACCTTGGTCTGGCATTATCAGACGCAAACCTTGTTATACCACGGATAAAATACAGGAAAATTCACCTTATGCAGATGACCTTGTGTTTTTAGGTCACACAAATGTTAGCCGCCAGAAGGCCCTGAATGTATAAAACACATGCAACCTAAAGAATGAACTCAAAGTCATTGCAAGCAAAATATTTTTTTTGATTTTTGGACGTTATGCAAAGTAAAGGAGCATGAAATGGAGGCTGGGGTCCCAGAGGCTTGACTGTGTACAGTAGTATAACTATCTTGGGACCTGGCTTTGTGAAACTGGAAAACTGACCTTCGATTTACAAAAAATGAAGACTAAAGCGAAGATGATCATACACTTCCTCCTCAAATTAAGTAACACCCTTGACAATCCAATGACCACGGCTATTAGGAGGGTGATCAGGACAAAAATCCTGCCATTGGTCAACTATGCACAGCAAGCGTTCCGGATTATACTGACAGCCAAACTCAACAGGTTCCAATACATGGGGTTCAAGAAAGTGTTCCAACTGCCTTCCTACACGAGGAACACATGGATTAGACTTGAAATTAGCCTTGTCAATCAAAACTTGGAGGGTCTGGCTGCTTTGGCAAAATACTTATATCAGACAACTGCAGCACCTGAGAATACTAAGAAGGCAGTCCTAAAAACAATCTTCACAAGTAAAAACAATCCCGGGTTCACTAATCTGGAAATCGCTGAGGAGAGGCTGCAGCTCACAAAGGATAATTGGGTTCTACGCATTACTAACTATATAGCCATCAAACCTGTGATAATGGAGTAATTGCATCTCCATTCATGTGAAATGGACATCAAAGCTCTACAAGCGAGGGATTCACATGACTCCCTAAAGATATCTCAAATCAGCCATGCAAACCACATTTTCGCCAGGCACTGGGCAAACGTGGAGTAAATCATATACGATGGGCAAGACTGGTGCCACTCCCAATATCTGAACTGAATCCGAGCTGGATACTGTGAGACTATAGACGGGAATCGCTGGCCCACATATTTCGCTGACCGGCACTGCATCTCTCTCATCTCACCCTCTTGCATCCATTTTTTTAACATCATGGCACTGGATTGGTTAAAGAGGCTCAAAATATCTTATTTACACAGGAAACCGTGGCGGAGATGGCTAAGTTTGAAAAATGTTTATACCAAGCTGCTGTTAAAGAGCAAGTTACCAGATAACACAGTCCACCCACTGGTCTCTGTCCGGCTCTCTAGCAAGGAGCAGCCTATTGCCCAATAAACTTCGCTCCAGCTCATGACATCACTAAAATCTGCTTCCAGAGTACTGGGCAGTGGAATGAAGTATCCTTTTTGTAGGCATTTAAAAAATGATACCCAATATTTATTGTGGATAAGTACGTTTTTACATTGCACATACCTGTTTTTATCTTGTGCCTCTGACATATTTGTAATGGTTTTAAGTAATCATACAATAAAGTAATTCATTCATTCATTCACTCAGTGCTCTCTTAGTTCAGTACCTCGTCTCATTCGCTTAGCACTGAAAACTGTATTCTGAGCAATGAACTAATGAAAAATCATTGAATTACCACACAGGATGGGCCGAACTAGACAAGGATCTCAAATAACGTTTGTAATGCTTATCAATGCGAGCTCAACTATATCCAAAATAAATTCTGATTTGTATCCACTTTCAAACACTGATATTTGTAAAGAAGGAAAATGAAACTGCACAGTAGAGCTCAGGCTTAGATATTAACTCTGCAGGGGGAAGAACTAGGAGAAAAGATAATACACATTGAAATAGGGATAAAAAACACACTTTCAAGGAGATGTTAATTAGGATACTTGAACATATTGTGCATTTAAATCGAACTGGCACTTAGCATCACATTTGTAAAGCTAAGGCCCTTTCTCTAAAAGATTCATTGGTAACATATCCAGCGCCAGATTTGCTAACATTTTGTCATGATTGGACCACTTGTGTGGCACATTAGTGATGCAGCTTGCTATTAGATATTTACAAAGCCACTCAAGGGGCGATTTGCTCCACCTAATGTGGCTTTGTTAAAAAAATTTAACACAACGCAGCGACTTGTGCTGCATTGTGTTACATTTCATTCTGAGAGGCGTTCTATGGGTACATGGGGACATGCGTCCATCCATAGATTTCACACAATCCCAAATTGATAAAGGTTTGTAAACCTAGGATTGCGTGAAATTCCTACACCTCCGAGAGGCTAGCATAATAAGGAGAAAACTATTTTTTCTCCTTGTTATTTACTCTGCAGCACACGTAGAAAGTAAAATGCCTCGAGACATAGCTTTTGTGCAGCAAAGTGTAGGAAAGTACCGTCTTTCTTGGCATGTTACCCCCATTTTTACCTGTATTCCAGTATGTTTTTGTCTGTCTCACTGGGATCCCGCTGGTCATGACCCCAGTGCTCATAATTTATGGCCTAACGTGTGTGTCAGTAGTTCTTGACTGTGTCACTGAGGCGCTGCTAATCAGAACCTCAGTGCTCACGCTCTCTCTGCTTTTAAATTTGTCACTATAGCATAGTGACTTAATTTACCAATTTCGATTGGCACACTGGACCACATTTACAAGTCCCTAGTATATGGTACCTAGCTACCCAGGGCTTTGGGGTTCCAGGAGATCCTTATGGGTGCAGCATTTCTTTTGCCACCCATAAGGAGCTCAGACAAACCCTTCCACAGGCCTACCATTGCAGCCTGCGTGAAATGGTGCACACACTATTTCACAGTCATTTTCACTGCACTTAAGTAGCTTATAAGTCACCTATATGTCTAACCTTTATTTACTGAACGTTAGGTGCAAAGTTACTAAGTGTGAGGGCACCCTTGTTCTACCAAAGGTGCCCCCACATAGTTCAGGGTCAATTCCCAGAATGTTGTGAGTGCGGGATGCCATGAGTGCAGGGACGCCATTACACATGTGCACTACATATAGGTCAATACCTATATGTAGCTTCACAATGGTAACTCCGAACATGGCCATGTCAGCTGTCTAAGATCATGGAATTGTCCCCCTATTCCAAATTTGGTATTCAGGAGCCAATTCCATGCATCCTGGGGGCTTCACCATGGACCCCCAGTACTGGCAAACCAGCTCTCTGAGGCTTGCAATGCAGCTACAGCTGCTACCACCTCACAGACAGGGTTCTGCCCACCTGGGGTCTGACCAGCTCAGTCCCAGGAAGGCAGAACAAAGCATTTCCTTCGGGAGGAGGGTGCTACACCCCCTCCATTTGGAAATTAGTGTAACAGGCTGGGAAGGGGTAGCCTCCCCCAGCCTCTGGAAATGCTTTGAAGGGCACAGATGGTACCCTCCTTGCATAAGCCTGTCTACACCAGTTCAGGGACCCCTAGCTCTGGCACGAAACTGGACAAAGGAAAGGGGAGTGACCACTCCCCAGTCCATTACCACCCGAGGGGTGGTGCCCAGGTCTCCCTCCTGTGTGTCCCAGACTTCAGCTATCTTGTTTTCCAAAGTGTGGGGACACTCTGGAGGCCTCTGAGTGGACAGTGCCAGCTGGTGACTTCAGAGACCCCTCCTGATAGGTTCATACCTGAAAAGGTAGCCAATCCCCCTCTCAGGGCTATTTAGGGTCTCTCCTGTGTGTTTCTCTTCAGATTCTACTTGCAAGTATCCAGCAGGAATCCTCTGCAACTACTACTTCATGCTCTGACCTCGCATCGACTGCAGACTGCTCCAGGAACCGCTGTAAGAGCAACAAAGTACCCAGAAAGGCTACTTTTCCTCTGCAACTTCAGCCAGCAACTGCAACAGTTTCCATGGTGTGTACATTCTAGGGACTCCCTGTCTTCGCCCTGCACCCTAACGACCGAAGAAATTTCCAGTGGAGTGACAGAGTCACTTCCAAGCTCACGCAGGCACCTTCTATGTTGCCGACTGGTTTTCTGGCTCTCCTCTCCTGGCAACCAGCGTGCTCCTTGGAACACAGGTGGTAGACCTCTTCATTAAAGACTGTCCTGAGGCACTGCTGTCTCAATTTGGATGAGGTAAGACCTTGCCTTCCCCAAGTACGATAGTACCCCTGTGCACCATGTCTTTTTCACCTCCTGAGGCCTTTGTGCACTATTTGCAAAATTCCTTCTGGCACAGCCTGGCCCAGGCCCCCAGCACTCTATCCTGTGACGCTCAACTCGCTGAGTTGATCTCCAGCAGTGTGGGACCTTCCTTTGCAGTGCTGCACCAACTGCATTTTGCACCTCCTTTGTTCCTTTTTCCTGGGACTCCCGTGGGTGGTGTCTGGTCTTCTGAGGGCTCTCTGAAGTGCTGAGAGCCCCCTCTTTCCCCTCACTCAAATTTGAGGCCCCCAGATCCCTCCTGGGTCCAGACAGCACCATTTTCATGCAAAATGCAACTTTGCCGGAACCAAGGCTTGTTGGACAAATCCTGTACCAAAACTCGCCTGCCTCCAATATCTCTTCGTGGGTCATCCATTGTATCATACAGGAATCCGCTGACATCTTCCTTGGGTGCATTTCTGGAGTCTTCGTCCAACCAGGGACTCTTCTTTTGCACCTTCTTCATGGTTGGCAGGGGCTCCTGTCCTTCCTAGAACTTCCTCCAACTTCTGGACTAGGTCTCCTTCTTTTACAGGTCTTGAGGTCCAGGAATCCACCATTTGTTGGCTGCAGTCTTGCTTGGTTCTTGCAACAACCCCAATCACGACTTGTAGTGTGTCCTAAGAAACCTTGCAGTACTTTACTCCTACTTTCCTGGGCTCTGGGTTGGGGTAATTCACTTACCTTTACTGTATTCTTACTCTCCCAGCAATTCTCTACGCACTACGCTTGTCTAGGGGGGAATTTGCGGTACGCATTCCACTTTCTTAGTATATAGTTTGTGTTGCCCGAGACCTATTTTCTCCCATTGAATTCTATAGCAATTCCTATTGTTTGCACTATCCTATGTCTAATTACTTACCTTACTTTGGTGTCTAGTGTATATATTGTGTATAATTCTTACCTCCAAAAGCAGTATTGCCTCTAAGATATTTGTGGCCTTGTGTCACCCAAATAAACTACCTTTATTTTGGTAACACATAGTATTGTCTTTAATTGTGTAGAAGTACTGTGTAACTATAAGTGATATTGCAGGAGCTTTGCATGTCTCCTAGTTCAGCCTAAGCTGCTCTGCTACAGCTACCTCTAAAAGCCTAAGCTGCTAGAACACTACTACATTTCACTAATAAAGGATAACTGGACCTGGTGTAAGGTGTAAGGTGTAAGTACCCAAGGTACCCACTACAAACCAGGCCATCCTCCTACAGCAAGGTATCTCTTCCTGCACAAAAACAATTCTCCTTGTAACACAGGCATGCTTGCACCATGGTGCAAGGGTATCTATCTTGGTGCTAGGCTGCCTAAAGTGCTCCAGCACCAAGAGAGAGCAGAGGTGAGGTATATCTTAGTAGAAATTGTGCCATTCTGCTCTATCCCTTTCGTGCAATGCAGTGCAGCAAGTTGCCTTGTTACAGTGCATTGCATGAAAGGTTAGTAAATCTGGCCTCCAGTTTTTAGTTCCACAAGTGCTTTGGAACCCTTTTGCACCAGCAAGCCACAAGCAAATCTCTTTGAAAAGCAGATTTTACTAAAAGCATGGTGGTCCATATTCATGCAAAGGATTTTGAGTTTGCAACTCATAAGTCCCAAAATGACCAACAAAATTGTTTTTCAGCCCTAATCCAGCCAATCACCGTGACACATTGACTAAACCATTTACAATGTGATTTGTGATTGATGGGAGTTTATACATATACAAAAGTGGTAAGGCTTGGGGGAAGGAGGCACCACCCAAAAAGAATAAAGAAACCATGAAAAAAAAAAAAAGGGAACTTTGGAAGGACAAAAGCTTGTCTAAAAAAAATGGGTGGGGCTAGAGGTTGATTGATTCAATTATTTGAAATATATATCACCTTCAAAATTAATTTTAAATAAATATAAGCATATAAATAGATATATATTAATAAACAAATATGCTTGCCTTCAATGATGAAAAGCAAAAGGACCTCCGAAATAAAGACTGCTGATGTAATAACCACAGTGCATAGACTCCCAACGTAATTGTCTGTGAAGTAGCAACTGACATTCTTTTCAGCAGTTAAACAACAGTGGCTACTATGCTAATGAAATATCAACAGATGGAAGATGTCACAGAGGTCAATGTGGTGCTGGAAGTGACAAATAAAGAGCACCATTGACTAGTAGAGACCTAGGGCCTCATTACGACCGCCACATGAAGACCCTGGTGGTCAGACCAACATCCTGTTGCCTGGCGGTGGCAGAGATCGTAATCCACCAGGGCAGTGCTGCATGAATCATTGCCCTGCGGATTATGACCTCATTCTCTGCCAGCCTTTTCATGGCAGTTTCACTGACATGAAAAGGTTGGTGGAGAACAGGTGTGGGGGCCACAGGGGTCCCACTTCCCAGCACCGTTGCAATGCCTTGCAGACAGTGAACATTGTGAGGGATCTGGTGCACCCTGCGGGCCACAGCATTACTGCTAGCACGATTAAGGGCCAGAGACAATGCTGTTGCCTGTTTCCGGCTAGGCTGGTGGGCTGAAACCGAGGTTTATGCCCGCCTGCCTACTGGGAAACTCCTAATAGGCCCGGTGGGGTGGTCACCATGAAGGTGGCAGCCACCCTGTAGGGAGTTTGACAGATAGGCTTTCCTGTCCGTCAAACTCATAATGCGGGCCCTAGTCTCTACTTGTAGAGGCACAATTTTAGAATTAATTGCAATGTGTGATAACATCAAAAACGTCATAGACTCTAAAGGATCCTCCTACTGGACCTTTCAGCAATTTTGATTCTATATTGAACTACCAATATCCACCTAAAAGAGTAAATGATATAGGAATAAAAAGTACGTCCCTCATGTAGACTCTGAGCTACCTATCAGCCAGAACTCAACTGACGTCTCTGCCTCAATACCTTTCAGAATCTTTCTTTCAAAATGTAGGTGTTCCCCAAAACTCCAGGATCCAACTAGCCCATTTTTATTCAATGTACACCTGGCCTCAATCCATGAGAATCTATACACTTGCACACTCTTCTGGTAGCATTTCAGACATTTGTGCCCACAAGATGCCTAAAGACAATCCATTACATGATGCTACAAAACCAGGTGAAAATACATTACCTCTGAAATCGAGGTTTCACACTGTGGAATGTAGGAAAACAATACCCCATCTGCAGCCTGACCAAAGAAGATTGAATTTTCCCAAACCCCATCAACAAAATTGAATCACCTAGGGGTGATCTGCACTTCAAACCATCAATCACTCAAAAAACAGTTTAACAGTGTGAGAAAAGGCATAGTCTACATCACAAGAACATTTAGCTAACTCCAAAAACTCCAGGCCTCAATAGCCACTGAGATGTCTAAATGTAAGCTATCCCAAGAGAGCATATATTGAGTCCACAAAGCCCATGAAGAAAAACAAAACTGAAATAAATAGAGAATGGCACAGCCAGGTAAGTTCTTAGCCTTAGCAGATGTCCATCATCCATGCCCTTAGAGCTCTACACTCGTTCCCTGCTGAAAGAAGAATATACTTCAAATCCCTTAGACAGCCCAGACTACTGGACTGATTTTCTCCAGTTTAAATTCAGACACTACACACAAAGATGATCATTTGATTGAGAATGGCATCTATGCTAATCGTTTCTCTTCACGTCTTTTCCTTACAAAAGAAACAGTGTAGGAAAAAATGCTTTTTGGTGCACACCTGCAAACTATGGAACACCCTTGTTAGAAATGGGGTTTCTGATTGGCTAGGGTATGCACCTAAGCCAGGCAGAACCCACCCACTCTAGTCAGGGCGAGGGAGTTTCACACCCAATATAACCCCTGCTCACCCCTTTGGTAGCTTAACACGAGCAGTCAGGCCTATCCCAGAGGCAAAGTGTAAAGTGTTTGCACAACACACACAACACACATGACGCACTATCCCAACCACAAAGGAAACACAACACCAAGCTATATAAAAATAAACTGTATTGTACACAACATCATTAGACCAAAAACAACATGTCAGGAATACCCTGCTACCTTAGCAGTTGTCAGAGCATTACATGGTATGGCTACTCATAAAAAATCAGCAGTTGTTACATATAACAAACAGGTTACTCATTATTCTGCAACATAAGCATAGTCAGGAAAAACATTACTACAACAATGCACGTCATAAGATCCTCATAAATGCCCATACCCAGAACATCAGGAAACACATGGCAACAGGAACATTGGCAAACAACTCAGATTACATACAGTGCATTGGATAGCACATGGCAAATCATGAAAAAGTATTAGCATAACTGCATGGATCGTAGAAGCATTACTACATGAGGCACATTTCCTAGCCAGACATATTACAACAAATGCACATATCACTATAAAACCCATTTCATAATCACTGAATTGCCAAAGTAAGATATCTAGACATTATCAGCAGTACCCCATCACCGATATGATATCAGGGACGGTAACACTGGCCCCATACATGAATGCAGGATCTCCTACGCTCCAGTGGTGGCACCTGCTGTGCCGAACGACAACGGGGGACCTCCATCAAGGTTTTCCCGCCGTTCGTGGGCAAAAATTACGAAGGGGGGAATCAGCAGCACAGGGGGCCTCTGATGAGGCTTTTGCCCCACCTGCGAGTCCTAGTAATCCAGTGGGGGCCCAGCAACAACAGGCACACCCTGGCACGGGGAGCCTCCAATGAGGTTTCCCTCCCAGCTGAGACCTAAATACTCCAGGGCGGGCCTAACAAGAATGGGGGCCCCCTGGGACAACAGGGTAAGGGACCCAGTGGCACAGGGAGCCTCCAATGAGGCTTTCTTCCCAGCCACGGACCTTCAGTAGCATGGGGGGCCAGCAAGCCCAGGGACCTCCGATGAGGTCTTGGCCCTCTGAGGCAGCCGCATCCCCCCAGGTGACACGCCTTCACCTTATGTGGTGCACAAGTTCCTCCAGACTGTGGCGGTGACCTTGGCCCAAAAGTGGATATCGGCTGGTGCCCCAGGGGGTGCTTCCTGCATCACGCTTTGCCTCTTGGTTCTTCCAGTGCCTTCGGGTCATGGAACAGAGCAAAACACAGCATATTTCCAACGTGCTTCAACATGAGGAATGCCAGGGTCACGGAAATGATTCTACCTGGCACAAGCGCTCTCAAGGCGCTTCAGCAAATAAAGGAAGGTGCTCTCAGTGCACTGTATTCATAAAAAGAAAGCGATTTTCCAGGCGCTATGCCATAGAGTGAAGCACTCATCATGTGCTTCAGGCAGGCAATTGTAGTGGTCAGGGGTCACAGCACCCAGCCCCTGGGGACACCAAAGTAGAGCACAGGGCAGCAGGGCCGAGCAACAGGCTAGCACAAGGGGGATGCAGTCAGTTGCAGTTCCTCCTAGTGACCCAGCAGGTCACAGGTCAGCATAGCAGCAGCAGTCCAAGGCGGTTCCTGGTGAGTCCTTCCAGCAGCATTCTGTGTCTAGTTACAAGTATGATAAAAAGTGTTTCTGTGTGAGGCCAGGGCATAGCATTTAGAAATGCAGGTGTCCCTCGCCTCCCCTTCTCAGCCCAGTTAGACCATTCAATATGTAGATGCACCTTTGTGACACCTCCACGTTCCCTGTGTACAGGTTGTCTGAAAGGTATGCACAAAGCCCAACTGTCACTCTGCTCAGATGTGGATTTGAGTCAAGCGGTAAAACACCAGTCATACACACAGAGAAATGCTCACTTTCAAGAAATGGCATTTCTGTAATGGTAATAACAAATCCACCTACACCAGTAAGCACCATTTCTCACTACCATTACAACTGTACCAAACATTCATATGCTACCCCTCATAAATCAGACAATACCCCCTAGACATAAGGCAGGGCATTTCCAGTGCAATCCTATGAAAAGGCAGCACTCACAGCAGTGAGAAACCATATAGGCTGTTTGTCACTACCAGGACAGGTCATGCAACCAGGCACATGCCCTGCCTTCTACATACATAGCACCCTGCCCATAGGGCTAGCTAGGGCTTACCTTAGGGGTGACTAACATGTAGTAAAAGGGGAGTTCTGGGCCTGGCAAGTAGATTTAGATGTCAGGTCTCTGTGGCAGAAGATTGCGCATGCAGGCCCTGTGCTAGCAGGCCTGAGACAGGTTTGAAAGGCAACTTCAGTAGGTGGTGCAAGCAGCGCTGCAGGCCCACTAGTAGCATTTAATTTACAGGCCCTGGGTATTGAGATACCACTGTAAAAGGGACTTACAGATAAATTAAATGTGCCAATTAGGTGTAAACCAATCGTACCAACTTTAGAAGGGAGAGCACCTGCACTTTAGCACTGATCAGCAGTGATAAAGTGCTCAGAGTCCTAGAGCCAACAGCGAGCAGTCAGAAAAAAGGAGGAAGGAGGAGGAAAGTCTGGGGCAGAACCCACAAAAAGGACCAGGTCCGACTACCCTACACAAGAAGATAGTGATAATAAGCAACCAAATACAATTCAGAAAAAAGTAGCTTTTCTAAAAAAAATATAGGATTTCCTTAACACTGTGGATCAAAATTCAGCAGAATGGCCTATCAATGTCGTAGTGGATTAATCACACAGTGCTGCTGATGAACCAAGTAACTTAAGGATTCCTGATTTTCTAGCACAGCTGTCCAAGGCCCAATATGACATTCTGACCACAGGCTATATAAACATCGACGGCAACAATCATTTATAAGTATACCCAGTATGTATGACGAGTACATATTTGTTTGGCTGCATCTATTTCTTACACTTTCTGCAGCACCCATACTTTTGTGCTATTTGAAGCCCTACAAAATACTTCTAGCCTACTCCTAAACCTCACTAACCGTACAATAACCAGCGCAGCGCAGCAGGATACCAAGAAGTATGATAGTGTATGTGGCAATGATGGAGACACTCTAGAGCAGAAATGCACACCAACGAATAGACATTTTGAAGATGCTGACAGTGGTGTAGCAAAGGCCCCCGCAGCCCTGATGGTGATGGGGGCCTGAGCTCCGGGCCCCCCCTCAGAACTGTACCCTGACCTGCGTGCTTCTGAGTGAGTTCGGTGCAGGGATCTCCATGTACTGTTCGGGGGATGGGGGGAATGGAAAGGAGGGGGTATTCAAGTTTTGTAATGCCACTGCTGACAGTAGACGCTGCACAACGATGTAGAGCTTCAAGTCCATCCAGTCACTTCAAGGGAAGTACACAAACACAATTAGTAAAGATGTGATAACTTCAAAACTAAATAATACAGTTCAACATGACATTAGGCAACAGTCAAATAACCTGAAAGCACCACTAATATTATAACATAGCACAATATTTTGAATGAATGAGAATGGAAGTCTGTATTATGAACAAAGTATGTATAAGAAGAGATCAAATGTCAAAGGTAAAACATCCTACAGCTGGAGAGGGAATGTCCACTGTAAGTCTTGAAGTAATGTGTGCCTCTTCCATGAGTTTTCTAATACAAGTCTTTCCACATTTTTCTTGTTTTTCTTTCACCCCACAAGAGAACCCTGCATGTATACTGAAGGCCTGTGCCACGAGATGACATCCACAGCGGGGCTATATTTTCTGCCATGGGGCACCAAGTACACCCTTTTTTGTCATGAAAGACTTCTGTCATCTTACTGCACCAAGAAATACAAGCAGTGGCGACAGGAGGAAATCATAGGGGTGTATCCAGCCCTTTTTCAAGTTACCTACGAAGGGAAATCAGCTTCTGGGCCTCGCCTGCTGAAAGAAGGGCTCTGTCGGTTCCATCAACTCGTTCTTTCACTTTATCAATATGTGATATGGATTGTGGAATTATGTTCACTCTGTGATTGTGTGGTAGAGTAAGCATCAACTGTCCATATGGGTTTGTATGTCTAAAGGAACACAGCAATCCATTATGGATCTCCTGTTCAAGAAAATGGAGAAAGCCTGCAGCGGGATGCAGAATGTAGCTAGTCCCTAGAACATTTTGAAGGTGTTTGAAGTTGATTAGGTGCTTGTGAAGAGGAAGGAGGGAGATATAAGGCCTTCTTGGGATGTAAGTACAGTATTTGCCAGATGTGGCAGAGTGGCTAGGTGTGAGGATTCAGCAGAGAAGCTGAATGCTGAGTATCTATTGAGGAAAACGATGAAGTGTATTATTCAAAGCAAAACTAAAAACTATTATTGAATCAGAACATTTTAAATAGGAACTAAAGGGGTTACTGATCTTCTAAGGGTTAGTTATGCAAGATAATGAGTCTACACTCATAAGAAGTAAGGTTTGCTTGTAACCCAAATCCCAAAATGCTGTGTATGTAGTTCTAGTGATAGCCTTTAGAGGGTCTCCATGGAGATCGTAATATGGTGGAAGGATATACATCACATTTGTGATGGAGTATTCCAACCTCCAAGTTCTAAATCAGGCCCTATACCATGTATATACCTTATCTGTGACACTGAATGTATAGTACTAAGGTTTTGCTAGCAAGAAGTACTTTCTCTTTGAAAAGTAAAAGCACTGATTGAACATGGATTCAATGTGTGGTATTATATTTTGTGTATAGTGCTAAATCTATAACTCTAATCACACACCACCTCTCTGAGTACAGTATGGGCTGGTCTGCTTCATTAACGTAAGTTTCAACTTACTACTGTAGTACAGTTGCGTAGCGTGGGTTGTCAGCACCCGGGGCAAGGCAAGTAATTTGCGCCCCCTAACCTGTGGATTTTAGCACTCGCGAGTGCGAGCGCGCCCCCCCCCAGATGTTGCACCCGGTGCGGCCGGCCCCCCCTGCACCCCCCACGCTACGCCACTGCTGTAGTATTCCTGGCTTACTCCTGAATTTCAAGAGTTAGCCATTATAACTAAAAGAGTAAGTCTCACCTATTCTCTTGTATCCTGCCAGGGGCTCCTTCATTACATCATGCAGGCTTGCCAGATGGGACGTTCTGTTTGACAGCTAGACCTGGGTTGAGCTACTTGTAAATTCTGCTCCAGGTGGAGTATGCTATACTTGGTTATTGCTGTTCTTGTCCACTTAATAAAGCCACCTGCAAACCCACCTAGGGGCTTATTTACAAGAATCTGACGCATCTATATTGATGAGTCCGATTTCTTCACTGCCATGCACCTCTTAACAATGTCATGGTAGTACTGTATTTCGTACACTGTGCTCTATGACGCAGTGTCCACAGATGCATAAAAAAATGTATGCTACTCCAGCAATGCCAGGAGGCCCCCATTCAAAAAAGCCCTGCGTCAGTTTAATGCCTTCTCCGAGCAGGCACTAAAAAACTGACAATGTGAAGGCGAAGAAAGAGGCAGTGAAATCTTGTAGATTTCTCAGCGTCAGTTTTGTGTAGCTTCTAACGGGGGGACGCCTATCTTGCATATATTATTCCTGGTGCAAGCATAATGTGGCACAAGGCTTTACATACAGGCTCAATGGTCCCATTGAGCCACTTTGTAAATGTGGCACACTCTGGGGGCCTGCTTTGCCCCAACACTGTATAAAACAAAAAATTACACAACAGTGTCTTCTGACTTTTTATTGTAGTACTCCTGGCTTCCTGCTGAATTCCTAAAGTGCCCTGTTCAGAAATATTCTGCTGTAAGTGTTGATTTCTTTTGTTGGACTCTTGCCTTAGTTTTGTGTTTCAGGAGTAAGCCAAAAGCAATCCTAACATTTCTGGAATGCAGTGTTTTTTAATATAGCCCATTTTATTCCTACCCATAGCTTCATGATAGAGGAATGGTAATAAGTATTTTTGCTATGTTGTATTGTCACCCAGTTATGAGTAGTTTACCTGCCTATGTCATATTCTGTTTCAATGATATGTGATGTGACACACATTTTGTAAAGGAGGAGAGAGCGAATTTCTAGCCCCTCGTAAGCTCTTCCCCAGGATCGTGCAGATGGGGAAGGCCAAGCAAAGAGCCTTTACTTCCTTCCAGTGACCAAATTCAGGCCTATATTTATACTTTTTTAGCGCCTCATTTGTGTTTTTTCTGTAAAAGTGGTGCAAACTTGCAAAATAAGGCCTATATGTATACCTTTTTAGCGCCGCATTTGCACTCCTTTTTAATGCAAAAGCGGCACAAGCTTACAAAATACAATTGTATTTAGTAAGTTTGCGCTGCTTTTGCATCAAAAAGCAGTGCAAATGTGGCGCTAAAAAAGTATAAATATGGGCCTCAGTGTTTATAAAGGTTGTCAGGAGCAGCTCGGCTCCTACCAATCCTCCCTCCCACCACCTTTCGCAATCCGCCAATAGGAGAAATTAACAATGAGGTGGAGATTGCATGTGCAAGGCCTTGAATTATCCCTAGTTCCATTCCTAAAAATCCTCACTTCCTGGATAATTTCTTCATTTGTTTTGGACAGTACCTTTCTCTCACAATGCTCCTCTGTTAAATTCAATCATAGTAAGAGGAGAAGGGAAGGAGCAACATGTATGTATCCCAACAATGAGCTAGACATTCTTTGAATTTCTCTTAGCCTAAGAAGAACCCCAAAAGTGTCTGTCTTGTTTCTCTGGCACAGACAGTCTGCTCCTGCCTCTCATAGTCTTTCTCTTCGTATGTAATATATTCTAAATTGTTTTATCAGAAAACCATTAACCACAGAAGAATTGCAATTAAGTATTTCTATATTTCACAGTTTGAGTTATTTCGAATGAGGGAAGTATGGCTATATTCTCCCTACGTCAAGCACCGCCGGGTTTTAATTACGGTGCAGTACATTGCTGTGAATCATGCTAATAAATTGTGTACTCGTTTTCTGGAGCTGCAGGTCACAGGAAGTCGACGAATTGTGGAATCGACAGTCATAACAGTTGACGGACTGGTATCATGAGTTTACCTGGTGAGCTGATTAAGAAAATGTAAAATTTTGGTTGGTGTAGATAACGGGAAAATGTTCCATAAAGTGGAAGCAGACCACATTCGCATGACGTTATGTGCATAGATCTTGAGTTCACTCCTATGGGGTGGGGGTGAAATAGTTAAACTACGTAATTCTTGTGAATACCATGTTTACATTGCAACCGACAAGCCCATAAAACTTTGTGCACGTGAGTTTTCACGCGAAAAATCAAATCCGGATTTTCAAGCTCCTTTGAGTTGTTTAGAGAATAAAATCGATTGCCAACACCCATCCAGGCTGAACGTCTTGGTGAAAAAGGTTTTAAAGTTAACTGGCAAGAAAACAGCACAAACTTTTTCAGTGAAAATAAATAATTCCACTTTGCATAGAAAAAAATATGCCAAGGCATAAGTGTACGAAAAGCAGAAAATTGCGATCTAGGTGGGCATTAGTTCTAAAACCTTGAACTCCCCTAACATCCTCATTCGAAAAGGATGCTCATGTGTATAAATCATGAATCACCGTAGGCAGCTCTAAATTGCGTTAAGTGTGTTCCCATTTGAAATACAGCACGGGGAAATGTCCCTCAGAATATATGTGCCAGTCAGAAACTGCCATATGGGCTTCAGAATTACAACGGGAGTTAATCTCCCAACCACAAATAATGTGCCGGTAAACTTCCTCATCAGGTTTAAGTTACCAAAAAATGTACTCATTATGGGCACTCTAACATGTAATTTGTGCATCATATTTAGATGCAGACTATTATTTCAATCACAATTAGTGTGCACATCATTTGTTGATCGTTCAGGTCTCCTAGCCCATCATAATTAACGTGGCAGATTATTTGTCATTAGAGCTAACACGGCAATAGCTTTAAATATCAGCATTGCTGTTCCAATACTTTCCCTTGAGAATTATGAAGTCAGTTTATTTGTCATCATTACTGTGGAAATTAGTTTGGCATCAAATTTACTCTGCATTTAATTTTCCATCATGATGTTTATGCAATTTAATTTTCCTTGCCAGTTACTGAGCCATTTACCATGCAGTGCTAAAAACCTTCCCATTCAATTTCCATTAAATTACCAGTTGGTAGGTCTGTAACCTGTAACCTGGTCTTTCCTTACATAATTTCTTGCTGCCTCTGTTTTCTTTATCCCCTAGAACACAATGTAAATAAGTTAGATTTAAATTCACTTTCAGTAAATCTGTCTTATATGGATAGCCTGAAACTCTGCTGTGAAGCCGGTCCTCCCGGACATATAATGCAAAGTCCTGGGGTAGATGACATTAAGGCACATGAGGAATGGGCATCTTGCTTCGTATTGATTAAAACATATATCTGGTGAACCCGGAGAAGTGTCTTTGTTTTGGCTCGGTGCTGTGGATTGTAGAACAGAGAGAGTTCTATGCCCTGTGTCCTCACCAGTGCACTGCATTTGATCTAACAGAATGGTCCTTACGTAAAGCGTACATTCACCACCAATGTGGTATCTTGCCACTTGTAATAGAACTTTATTGTTATCCAACTCAATTGTGAATCATTTTATCAATTTATGCAGGATGAATGCTAAGAAGACCCACCCGGTTTTGAGCGTGTCACTTCCCAGTCAAGCACACAGTTTACATGTGAATAAATCTGCACAGGTACATTTACTCAGTGCTTTAAATGGAAAAATAGAAGTGCAGGTACTCTGTAATAGAGTACCTGCTTGTTTCTGAGAAGTGCCGGTACTCTCCAATTAAAAGTATTACGTTTTTCTTGAGATATGCCGGTACTCTCCCTCTCAAAATAAAAAAGTGCCGGTACTCAGTAGCGGAGAGTACCGGCCCATTTAAAGCACTGCATTTACTGTTACACTTTGTTTTAAGTGTAATACTTTTGACAATGCACTGTATATGAGTGTAAGTTTACTACTAAGTGTAGACTTACATCCTCCACCTCCTAAAAGAGATGGTTCGCCAAATTTACGAATGCAAAGTCACAACTTGTAACTATTTACAAATAGGAGGAATTCTCCACCACCATGGAGAAGATCTAACTATGGTAAAGAATAGGAACAATTTTAAAAAGGCTTTTAAACTTGTGAGAAATTGGGTTGTTGGTTGACTGGGGTGTGAGCTTTGGTCAAGAAACATGCACAAAAAAAGTACCACAAAATTTCACTGACTTAACCTGTGCTTAACCCTGGGTAGGTTGGCACTGTAACCGCCAAGATTAACCTACAGGCAATGTGAAATTTATTTATGCAGCACACAAACATTAATAAACTGAAAACTCAACAAAAGAAAAATCCCAAAACAATTTAGAAAAACAGAAGAAATTTGAATAAATTATTTGACACCAAAATGACAAAGATTGAATCAGTAGAGCCAGAGTTATGAAATCTAGCACCTAAAAGATAAAAGCACCAACATCAAGTCACTGAAGACTGGGTCAAAGTCAAATGTTAAGGCAGACTGTGATGGAGCACGGTACAGATACAAGAAGTGGATTGTGCCTGGTCAGAGTTTAATTTTGGACTTAAAAAGTTCCTGAAGAAAAATGTCTTCAAATTTAAAGTTCAGCAGGGTAAGGCTGCAGGGGTTGGATGACAGAACCACACATGACATAAGAAAGCGTTTGGAACCACAACCGCATCTTTACCATACATGCCTATACCACGCATGCCTTTACAACAAATTTTGTTGTAAAAGCATGCTTAGTAAAGGTGCATGTGGTAATGCCATGCTTGGTTGTGTGATACAACATCCCGACCTCCTCGCCCCCCAAACCTTAAATCCTACCCTGTCCTAAAAACTACCACTGCCCCACCCTAAACCTTAAAATCTAATCAGCCCTGTCCTAAAAACTAACCTTACCCCCAGCCTTAAACCCTAAGAGCTACCATGCATTAACCAAAAAATCCTACCCCGCCCGTCTTAAAAACTATCCTGACAAACCGCCCCCATCCTAGACCCTAAAACCTACCCTGCTCTGTCCTAAAAACTACCCTGACCCCCTGCCATGCCCTAAAGCCTAAAACCTACCCTGCCCTGTCCCAAAAACTACCCTGACCCCCACCCTAATCCCTAAAACCTACCCCACACTGTCCTAAAACCTACCCTGCCCTGTCCTTAACAATACCCCAACACTCACCCCCATCCTAAACCCTAAAACCTACCCTGCCCTGTCCTGTCCTAAAAGCTACTCTGACCCCCACCCTAAACCCTAAAACCTACCCCACCCCGTCCTAAAAACTACCCCACCCATCCTGAAAACTAATTCTGACCCCCCCACCCTGAACACTAAAACCTACACCACCCTATGCTAAAAACTACCCCAACCCCCACCCGAACCCTAAAACCAACCCTGCCTAAAAACAACCCTACCCTGCACTAAAAACGACCCTGATCCTCAGCCCGTACCCTGAACTCTAAAACCTACCCCGCCCTGTCCTGAAGACTACTCCGACCTGCTGCCCCACCCTAAACCCTAAAACCTACCCTCTCATAAAAATTACACCACCCTTTTCTAAAAACTAGCCTGAACCCCCACCCTAAATCCTAAAACCTACCTTGTCCTAAAAACTACCCCACCCTAACCCTAAAATCTACCCTGACCTAAAAACTACCCCACCCTGTCCTAAAACCGATGCCGCCCTAGCCCCCACCCCATGCTAAACTCTAAAACCTACTCTGCCCCACTCTGCCCTGTCCTAAAAACTGCCCGACCCCCACCCTAAACTCTAAAAGCAACCCTGCCTTGTCCTAAAACCTACCTCACCCCTAAAAACTACTCTGACCCCGCACTCCCACCCCCACCAAAAACCCTAAAACCTACCCTGTCCTAAAAAATATTCAACCCTGTCCTAAAAACTACTCAAACCCCTAACCCTAAATCCTAAAACCTACCCTGTCCTAAAAATGACCCCACCCTGCCCTAAAAACGACCCCGATTCCCCACACTAAACCTTGAAACCTACCCTGTCCTGAAAACTACGCCACGCTGTCCTAAAAACTACTCTGAATCCCCCACTTCTGCATTAAACCCTAAAACATACCGTGCCCTGTCCTATAAGCAACCCTGACCCCCACTATAAAAACCCTAAATACTCCACCCTGTCCTAAAAACTACTCAAACCCCTAACCCTAAATCCTAAAACCTACCCTGTCCTAAAAATGACCCCACCCTGTCCTAAAAACTACCCTGACCCCCTGCCCCAGCCTAAACCCTAAAACCTACCCTCCCCTGTCCTAAGATCTACCCCAACCCCCGCCCTAAAGCCTGAAACCTACCCTGTCCTGAAAGCTATCGAGCCCTGTCCTAAAAACTACTCTAACCCCTTCCCTAAACCCTAAAACCTACCCTGTCCTAAAAACTACCCCACCCTGAAAACAACCTTGATGTTTCCCCACCCTAAACCCTAAAACCTACCGCACCCTGTCCTAAACACTACACACCCTGTGCTAAAAATTACCCTGACCCACCACCCTCAACCCTAAAACCTACCCCACCCTGTCCTAAAGGCTGCCCTGACCCACCACCCTGCCTTTAACCCTAAAACCTACCCCACCCTCTCCTAAAAACTACACCGATCCCGCTCCACCCTGAATTCTAAAACCCACCCTACCCTGTCCTTAAAACTGCTCCCACCCACCCCAGCCTCACTTCCTCGGCTGCTGCATTCCTCTCCCAGTTGTTCCTGCTGTGTGCCTGAACCACACATATGCATGGTGCCTTAACCACGCATTTCTGTGGTTCAGGCACATGTGTGATTTAGGCAAGCGTGGTAACGCTTGCGTTGCTATGCTACTCCTTGCTCCAGCCACGTAGAAAAGGCCAGCCACATAGAAAAGGCCATTTCCCGCTGCAGGAGTATGGTTTGGCAGAAATATAAATCCACTCGCGAAGTTGGTGGAATTTCGGAACTCTGATTTGTTTTGGCGTGTGCTGGTAAGTGCAACAAGATTTGCTGGCCACTACCATGTGCTTGCATGATTGCTGGCAACTCATGTGGCTTCCAGTCACCACAGAGCCTTTCAGTGCCATTTTTGTGATGCTGGCAAGCCTGAGCAGCTGTGGCTCCTTCTTGGGCAGATTCTGTACTCGAAAACCAGCTAAATTTACTTGAAAATATGTTTTTGAGTGAATGTTCTACTTCAACGAAAGTAATTGTTTAGTGCAAAAAGCATTGTTTATTTTACCTTTTTTATGAACAGGAAGGAAGTGACCAAGAGACCCCAATGTCCTCTTCTTGTCCAGCAGGCTTCTCTCAGTGCTTTGTCCTTCTCCTGATCATTTGGATTTTGAGGTGCAAGGATCACTCTCTTTGCCTGCAATTCCTGCTACATATATACATTTGGATTTTAAGGACTTTGGCCCATATATATGGATTTTGATGCAAGACTGCATTAGCACAGTCTTGCATCAAAATCCATAGCGCCTGCTAGCACCATTCCAGAGCGCCAGCTGGGTGCAATATTAATAGTATGGGGCACGGTGGTGCAACAAATATGCCATTAACCAGCCTAGCGTCATTTCCTGACGCACTACCACCCAAACATGGCTCCTGTCTAGCTAAAGACAGGAGTCATGCCCACCACCCCAATGGCCAGCACAGGGGACCAGTGTCCCCTGGGCATGGCCATCATACCCAGTGCCAGACAAGGAGTCCCATGTAAGGGGCCCCCAATGGCAATGAAAAATAAATAAAAATATACCTACCTCTACTTACCCAGGATGGGGTCCCCCACCCTATGGCATCCCTCTGGTGTGCGTGGCGGTGTTCCTGGGCCTTGGGGAGGGCACCTGTGGGCCCATTCCATGGTGCTTAGCCTGGAAATGGGTCCACAAGTCCCCTAACGCCAGGTTAGACATGGGCGTTAAATAATGGTGCTAAGCAGGCTTAGCACCATTATTTGGGTTCGCCTACTCCGTGCGCATCATTTTTGCACCAGAGTATAAATAAGTTGTTAGGGGGTTAGCGTGATATTGTGGATGGGAACACCTACCTAATCTAATTAGCACAAGTTAGTTTGTTGCACCCACAATATGGTGCTAAGCCCTATATTTTGACGCTAGACATGTCTAGCGTCAAACTATTAATATGGAGTAAACTTTGCACCATTTTAGCATCAAAATAAATGATGCTAAAATGGTGAAAAGCAAGTATAAATATGCCCCTTTGTTTTTGTTATACTACAATTAAGTTTAAAACCTTTTGAATAAGGGTGTTGTTTGTTTGATAGAGGGAAAGCACCAATATTTATTCGCACTTTTATTTGATGTTTAAATGTCGTTGTGGTTGTGGTGGGTGGACTGGAATTTTAGTAGGGGCCTAGTTGTTATTTTGGATTTAATTTGTTATCTTTGTAAGAGAAAAAGATTGCACAGTTCAGTACATGTTTCTTAAATTTGCACTATCAATTTATTTTATTATGTGGCCTAGTGTGTCCATGCCCAATTTAGGCAGTACTAGTCATGGGTACACGAAGCAACTGTTTCTGTCACATATGTTGATTTAAAACATCATTTAGGCCGGATATGGCATTGGATTGAATTAAAAAGGTGCCTTTTTTCTCATTTCACATTTATTTCTGCAAAATGTGTTTTGGTGGGAGGATGTCTGTTGTAAAATTTGTAAAGCTCACTTAATTTTAGTTTTGACATTGCTGAGTTAATGATAGTGTTTTCTTCATTGTTACAATGCCTTCTTTGTCTGGACAGTGTGTGTTTGCTATAGGCTACTATTTGTCTTTGTTCTCCATGCTGTGTGCCCGAGGGCCATTTTGTGTAGTCCGTGTCCATAGCCCTGCATAGGTTTTTTGTTTTCCATGCCTCCTTGCTTGTTGTTTGACCATGTGGTCGGCAACCATTTTTTGTCATTGGCCTGCATGTATTCTTTCTTCTTCAATGCCTCCTTGCTTGCTGTGTTGTTTTTATGACCAAGCGGCCAGTGGCCGATTTGTGAAGCCAGCCAGCGTGCTTTAATAGGACTCCATGTGTACTTTGTTGTCCATGTCTCCTTGCTTGTTGGTTGACCATGTGGCTTGTGGCAATTTTGGGTAGGCAATAACTGTGCTTTTGCCATAGGACTGCTTGTGTTCTTTTTTTCTCCAATGCCTCCTTGCTTGCTGTTGTTGTTTGACCAGTTGCTAGCAGCCATTTTGTGTCAGTAGTCAGTGTGCTTTTGCCATAGGCCGGGATGTGTACTTTGTTGTAGCCATACCTCATTGCTTGTTGCTGTTGGTTGACGATGTGGCAGGCAGACATTTTGTGCAGCTAGCCTTTTTTTCCAGTTTTCAAAGCCATTTTCTAGAGAGATTGATAGGAAAGGGCTTTACCTTTTAGTTTTTTGTTCATTTTTTAAACTTTTCTCTGATATCACTTTAACATGCTTGGGGATCATTGTAGTATATGTATACACAGTATTTAAAATTATAGGCATTTTTTATATTTTTCACCTGCATCTCCTTGCCTTCCATATCCCAATGGGTTATCCAAAGTCCCCAAGTACACCAGCAATTAATGTATTCATTTATTTTTTTGTATATTTTTTTGTATATTTTTTATTTTTTAAATTCCTTTTCTCTCCATCCACCCCCTGCCTGCCATAGGCACCTGCCGCAAACCAGCATACATTTTTTATTGATTGTCATTACTCATTTTCCCCTAAACCCCCGCATGCCTTGGACACATATCCACACACACACCAGCATTCATTTTTAAAGAAATATTCCATTTACCCCTGCACCACCCTGCCTGCCATAAGTGCACAACAGCATTCATTTTATAAGCATTATTCCATTCCCCCTTGACCCCCTGCCCACCAAAGGGATAGGTGCACACCAGCATTCATATTTTAATGATTATTCTATTTTCCCCTGGTCTCCATGTCTGCTATAGGCAGGATTATTCCATTTACCCTGGAACCTCTCTGTCTGCCACAGGTGTCTCCTGTTAGATGCACATAAAGGTGCTGATATCCTGATTGAAAATTAAATATTATGTTATAGTGGTGTGGTTTGACTTTGGAATGGATACACTATTATTAATTATTTAGGACATTAAGTAACCATACTAAATTATATTGTCTGTACTATGAATAATTCAAACTGCAAAAATGCCACGTTTCACTGAATGTTTTTCTTGCTTGCGTGCTTGCTTTTAGGTGCACAATGGACATCACCCACAGAGTACTGCCAGATAGAAGGCCGGCACAAAGTAACATGACCACAACACATGAGTCCTACAGTCTCTTCCGCTTGTGCAGATAAGTGCCTCTGCCAATTGACATCTTCAAGGTGGCCTCAAAGAAAGGTGCTGCCAAGAAAGTGGTCAATGAGGAGGAGAAGAAGAAGATTTTGACCACTGACCTGTTGCCCCAAACGTTATACAGGAAACATATGCCTATAGCATTGTTCTCTTGGAAGCAAGTTGCGAGCAGCACTCACACATCAATGTCACCACCCCTACCTAAGCCCAGATTCATGTCTTTCAGTGAGGCAGCCACTGCAATCATAGCAACAAGCAGTGAGACTGAATTGGATTTGTCTCACCTGCAAGCTAGTATCCAGTCGTTGCAGAAAACTTACCAAAGTGGATAACAGGAACCGCAGCCAACAATAGTAGATCTTCCTGAAGTAAGAGCAGAACAGGAGGTCGAGGTTCCTGCTGAGCAAGATGTACCTGTTCTTGAAACATTAGTTTTCTGATCTCCAGCAAGGAAAAGGAAGGGTTCTCTACCATCTTCTCCAAGCTCCCATTCTGATGATTTGGACATGGATTGAATCCTGGCTGAGTCCAAGGCCCACCATGAGAGACAAGGGAAAAGGAAAGTTCCTGAAAGACTTATAGTTATGGAAGGGGATGAGGCAGATGATCCAGTCATTGTTATGTGAGATGGCTCAGAGTACACTGACATTACCCCTCTTATTCAACCTGCTCCAGGAGACGTGGCATAGGTACCATCACCACCACCACTACCAGCTTAAATGTTTATAAGGCTCCCTCTGAGACCTGCATTCATCACTACCTCAGTCAAATTACACAATGCAGAGAGGCAATCGTGGACACACCCACCTACCTCCAGTTCTTTGGGCAATTATATAGACACCAGTGGACCACCAAAAAGTTTTCCTCCCCAGTTTGGGACTTCTTTGTGATGATCAAGCAGGAGGATAACATTGCAATATGCTCCATTGGCCACGTAAGTGTTTGTCAAGGTAAGCCATGTTTCCACTATTGTACTGGAGGCCAAATGACCCATATGGAAAAACATCTTGCAATGCTGTGGGAGGAGCATCATAAAAAATTGCTGTAGGTGGTAGTGGTGAAGAGAAAGGGTAATCATTTCTGATCATGGTGGGAGGTGAAGGTGACGAGGAAGAGGAAGGTTACAGCTTTACACAAAGCAGTCCTGTCCTCACTAGTGCACCAGTATCACCACCTTATCAACATCGAAATGGAACAAGAGTCAGCTGGAAACACCACAGCATACAGTGACTACCCTAGGATGCACATTGAGTCTACCACCTCCTATTTTTCTCTGAACATCTCCTGCATCATTGGCACCAGAAAAGAAAAAAAATCCAGGATGCTTTTGATGGCTTGTTTAGGCAGGAGGGGCCCTATTAATGAAACCACCAAACTGCACGTTTGCATAATGGGAAGCTGGCTAAATTGTTAATGCTGGACCCCTTCCCTTTTTCTTTTGTTGGAAGGAGTGGGATTTTTAGAATTTGTAGTGGCCATCTGCCCAAAATGGAAAGTTCCCAGTCGGTCCCATTTTGCCAGAGTTGTTGCTACAGCACTCAATCATAATGTACCGCAATCAGTTCGACCAATTTTGCTGCAGAGTGCTGTTCACACTATCCACCTGATGACAGACATGTGGACCAGTTGTCAAGCAAATGATTACATGCATATCACTGTATACTGGATCTCTTTTGTGGGGGTTAGGCAACAGCTATTTTCAGGTTTTAGGGCTGCAGAAACCTTTGAGGGTGTTTGGCAGCATGCAACAGTAGCCATGTTTACCATGGAGCAATCCCAAACAGCTGTGAACATCTTGAAATAATTTAACAATTAGGTATTTGAATGGCTGTGACACAGATGTCTCAGAATTGGGTTTGTTGTCACGGACAATGGCAGTAATATAGTTAAGGCCTTGGCAGATAGTGGCTATTTCATAGTCCTGTGTTTGGTTCATTGCATCAACCTGATTGTGCAGGACTTTCTAAAAAAAGAAGACATATTTAGCAACATACTGACCATCTGCACAAGAATCAGCATTCATTTCATCCATTCTTTCACAGCTTGGAAGCAGTTGAGGATCATTCAATGTGCTAATAGAGTACTACCTAATGCTCTCATACTGGAGGTGCCAACATGTTGGAAATAAACCTATTACATGTTGCAATGTCTGTTTGAGCAGTTCAAACTGGTCAATGACAATGTCATTCAAAGAGGAGGGGATGCAATTGGGAAAAGCATGGCCATGGAGGTAGACAAATGGGGCCTAGTCAAATGCCATGGATGCAACTTCCTTTTGAGGTTTTCACTTAGGAAGTCAGCTAGGAGGATAGTACAATGAGCCAAGCTATAATGTTGTTGCATCTGCTACAGGAGCAGCTAAATAAGGTTTCTGAAAGGTTTGCATTCAGGGATGCGAAGGAAAACCCAGAAGTGCATGCCTTGGTTGAGAGCCTAAGCTATTGCTTGACTTGTAATGCAAGGCTGCAAAAGGACATTATCTCCTCCAAAGAGTACATCTGTGCCACCCTACTTGATCCACGCTACAAACAAATTCTTTCCACTTTCATTGCTTTTTCCTGAAGGGAATGTTTTACCATACAAGAGGTGGATTGTTGAGCAAGCAGAACAATGCTGGAACTTAGAGACTCACTCTCCAGTCCTGGGGTGCTATCTTTAACTTTCAGAGAGGGCAGTCTTGACTCTCCTGCGCCAACTCCACCAACCTGCAATCCTTGATCCACTGAACCAAAAAGAATACTGGTCACTTTCATTTCTTTTTCAGAAGGGGATATTTCACTACACAAGATGTGTATAGTTGAGCAAGCTAGAGACCTGGAAGAGGAATAGAGGGAATTTAGAGTCCATGGGCAGAAATTCTGGCATGCAGACTTCAATCTCCAGAGAGGGCAGTACTGTCTCACAGCAGCTAACACTAGCAACTAGAATACCAGCAACAACAATAACAGAGGAATCAGACCCAACCTCTGTAATGGCTTGGTTTCAAGTGACAGGGGTTAAGTCATGTGCAAAGGCGAAGGCAAAAGAGGTCTAGCAAGTGGCAGTACCAATGACCATTCAGACCTCTGGATTACCCAAAAGAGGTCTATGTGGATTAAACCTCAATGTTCAATTGGTGTGGGAAGATGCACTAATGACCAGAGCTCTTCAGACTGGCAAAAAAGTATCTGGCTTGTTCAGTAGCTACTGTGTCTCCTGAACACATGGTCAGTGCAGCTGGCACAGTTGTCACAGTCAGGACTAGTCTCTAACCTTGAACATGGAGACATTGAACATAATTAAAATGAACCAATACTTCATAACACACAATTGCACTGTTCCTGAAACATCACAGGAGGAGGAGTTGGATGGTGATGATTGATCAGATTCAAGTGCATTAGCTGAATAACTTCTGGGTAAACCACTTTAGTTTGAGGACAAACTAAACTTCCCTGACTGACTACTGAGTAGTCCACCATAGAACTTTTTAATAAGTGTCAAACTGCTTTGCAAAAAAAAAAAATAGATATAGCTAGAGGAACATTATACATTTTGTTTGTGTCTGAGTTATGCAGGCCAACCTTTTAAAGCACATGTGTGGCCGGATTGGAGTTGGACCAGTGTGCAGTGATGAACCCTCCCCATTCCCTTAACATACATGGGAGACAATGCCTGCCGCCGTCCCATGCCAATATTTCTTTTCATGTTCCTTAGCAGAGATGTCCCAATTAAAATCATTTGATTTACATTGCTGCCAAATTGCCAATGTGTTACTTCCCTCAAAAGAGGAGGTACAACTGTGTACTACCATGCTTGCATTAGAACAGGTAACTATTGCATCAATGAGTGATATATTATTGAGTGATTGTGAGTGATCATTGATGATTCATGTAGTGGCAGACAGGGAGGAAGGGTGTTTCACTAATTTGTCTACTTGATTTTGATGATCGGAAATGTTTGGGGCCTGATGGGTGATTTCTCCTGAAGGTGATTGGCCCTTTCACATTTAGCTTGACATATGTCCAGGGTCTACTCCTTGCTGTAATTTGTTTCTGGTTATTCACAGCCCAGACCAGTCACTGGAGTTAACAAGCACAAATGTATACAAAATACTCAAATTATTTTACCTTCTTGTTCATCAACATCAGTGCACTACAGGTCTATCTCTCTTAATCTCTTTTGGGTCAGGATGGAGTCAGATTGATTCATTACTCGGAAAGCACTCAGGGCAGAAATACCTCAACAGCCAAAAGAAGGAAGTTTTCTTTTTAAAGGGAAACCAACATGATGATGACTCTAATCGGCCTACTCAGCCCCCTGGACTGCAGAGAGGTGTATTGTTTTGGGAAATGCAGAGTAGTGTGCTGGCTCAAATGTAGAACTCCTCTATTATGTGGTTGTGGTTGGGGGGCTATAACTGGAGACAGACATGTGGCTGTCATTTACATAATCACACGATGGATGCACTTTGCTTAATCTTATGACAGTTGTGAGATTGATCAGCCAGGTTGAAGTTTACCTTCTGTCCTCCTCCTTAACACTACAATACCCTTACTATTTTATATTTAACAGACCTTCTCTTCGCCTGCATGAAAGGTAAAAGCTCAATGAAATTCCTACTTATCTTACTGGATCGATTCAGCCAGGCACTCAAGACAAACTTTCCCCAGAGAATGCAGATGCACCGCCCAATTTGGCATTTATATACATTATCAGTTTTCTTTTAACAATCATAATGTTTAGAACTATGTGGGTTCACTCCTTCATAATTTGTAATTTTCAAACCTAGATGCCAAAACATTTAGGCCCTCTTTACGACCTTGGCGGGCACAACAAGATCGGACCGCCGGGCGGCCGCCAATGCGGCCACACCCCCGCTGCGGCCATTTGGTGATCCCCGCTGGGCCGACGGGGATCTCGGGCGCAACACAGGAGCCGACTCCAAATGGAGCCGGCGGTGTTGCGGCCATGCGACGGGTGCAGTTGCACCCATCGCCCTTTTCACTGTCTGCTATGCAGACAGTGAAATGCTGCACAGGGCACTGTCCGGGGGCACCCAGGGGTCCCGCGACACCCCGTACCGCCAGCCTTTTCCTGGCGGTTCAAACCGTCAGGAAAAGGCTGGCTGTAGGGGGACTCGTAATCCCCTGGGCAGCGCTGCTAGCAGCGCTGCCCTGGCGGATTACTACCGCTGGGGCCATTGTGGCGACCGCAGCGCTTCCGCCGTGGTTGTAATGACCTGGGAAGCACCGCCAGCCTGTTAGCGGTGCTTCTGTCATTACAGCCCTGGCGGTCTTGTACCGCCAGGGTTGTAATGACCCCCTTAGATATATAATAACCTGGTTCTCTGGGGCAGAAGAACTGTTTGCAACACATTTGGTTGATCTGTGTCATACCTTCATTTCCGTCCACAAGAGATTTGATGATGATGATGTGCTGCTTATCGACCTGAGGGATGTTGTTGTGTAGTGTTTGTTTTTGTCCCACCTTTTCTCAACTATGTGTTCCCATCCATTCATCAAAACCCTAATCCTCTTCTCCCCAGCTTTGTGATTTATTGAAGTCTGACTTAATTTACACCATAAATGGATCACACATTTGGTAGGGCAGATGTGGTGAAAATGACACCAACTCACTGCAAAATCTTATCAGAACAATGCAATAGACCACGCCAGCCCAACTTACCCACCTAGGCAAGAAAGAGATAACATAACCCATCATCTTAGCGCAGAACAGTTAAAACAATATTTGATCTCTGTTCCGGTGTTCCACAATAGTGCACACTAGTTGAAGAGTTTTTTGTCATGGTGGTCTGGTCTCAGTTTTTCATAAATCAAGCACTAACTGTGTGGTTTCTAGTTGCCTGTGATAAATATTTAAGCTTTCTGACAAATCCAACAGCTGGAGTTTGCCTCATTGGAATAGAAGGGACTGGGACCTCACTGTGTGATATCTTCCCTGGAAGCACAAGAGGAGAACGCTAATACAGTCACCATTAATAACTAAGAAGGCCCTTTTGAGAAACCCTGCTGTTAGGTTTGGGAAGGTGTTTCAGAGATACCATCCCCTAACCAATTCTGGTAGGAAAGAACTAGAAGAACTAGTTAACTAAGTAGTTACTTTGTTTTTTGAAAAGAAAAAGAAATTATATTTTGTTTACATTAACCAAGTAGTTATAGGCAGTAAGACAAGGGAAGTTACTACATTAACTATTACTTTAGTCTGTTTTGTGGCTGGGTGGTGCAAGTGAAAAAGATTTTAATTGCCAACGTTTCTGTTGTCAGACAGCGCCACTCTGGTGGCTGGGTATAATTGGACTGCTGAAAGAGGTGAGTAACCTAGTGAAGAACATGGCAAGAGACTTCAGGTGCGTTAAGTTGAGGAGGAAAAGTTGAGGTATACAAATGTGACACTGACAAACTCTCAGGGAGCAGCTCTGTGTTGAAATCTCTTACCACAACAGAACACTCTGCTTTAATAAATTATACTACACCAACTAGTAATAGAAAACTGATAATGAACCATGGCTAAGAAAAGAAGCATTTGCAATGCAATTTGTCTCGCGTTTGCTCGAGTTAGAGCTATTAGCATTGCAAATTCCTAACTGGACTTTTCTTGCCACATAAATTGAAAATGAAAAGTAAAACAGTTGGCATAAGCAAGTCAATTCAAAGCCCCACGGCCGCCGTGAGCACGAAGGAGAGACACAAAAGGAAAAAGAAGTTCGCTCACAGTCACACACATTGGAAAATGTGCAATTATCCATGTAACATGGTCGTTCCCCAAGGCGGTAACAAAACAGCCCTAAGGTGGGACAAAAATGTCATCAAAGGATTTTTGAAAGGCAAGCCCAAAAACAAGTGAAAATGATGGGCATGAGGTGGGCCTGGTTAAAAGTCCACATAGATACCATCACGTCAGAAAAGCAGCGCTTGCGCCCTGCTATGCTCATCCTAAAATTCAGTCCAACAGACCCAAAAAAAGGCCCATAAGCAGCAAACAAAAAGTATTGGAAATGCAATAGGTTTCACATTTGCTTGATTTAGAGCTATTGCAGTTTTAATTGACAATGTCTTTTACCATTGTGTTATGGAGTGTATGTATGTGGTGTCTAGCGGAACTATGTGGGTTGGATTGGAATTGTTAGTTGTCGAAATATGTGACGTGGAGTGTATTTGTGTAGTGGAATTATGTGGCATGGTGTGCAGTAGATAAAGGCGGTCATTCTGACCGCGGCGGTCGGCGGTCGCTGCCCGCCAAGCGGTTCCCGCCGAAAGACCACACTGCTGTCAAAAGACCGCGGCGGCCATTCCGGCTTTCCCGCTGGGCCGGCGGGCGACCGCCAGAAGACCGCCGGCCGGCCCAGCGGGACAGCCCCTTCAACAATGAAGCCGGCTCGGAATGGAGCCGGTGGAGTTGAAGGGGTGCGACGGGTGCAGTGGCACCCGTTGCGATTTTCACTGTCTGCTAAGCTGTTAGGGGGCCCCACGGCACCCGTTCCCGCCATCCTGGTTCTGGCGGTGGACACCGCCAGAAACAGGCTGGCGGGAAGGGGGTCGGAATCCCCATGGCGGTGCTGCAAGCAGCGCCGCCATGGCGGGTTCCCTGGGCCAGCGGGAAACCAGCGGGAAACCACCGGCTCCCCTTTTCTGACCGCGGCTTTACTGCCGCGGTCAGAATCACCCAGGAAGCACCGCCAGCCTGTTGGCGGTGCTTCCGCCGCACTCCACCATGGCGGTCATGGACCGCCAAGGTCAGAATGACCCCCAGAATGTGTAAAAGGCAGCATAGTCACTGAAATGAATAGTGCCTAGCCTATAAAGTTAAACATGCCTCAAGCAGAGGTTCTCCTATTCAAAAAATCTTTTAAGAACTTGGGCATTTAAAGTTGAAACTAAGAATCAAATGCATTGTGTTCCTAACTCCATTTATGAGTGCATTTAGATTTATGGAAAAGTGAAAACTATGATATGAAGCAACGTGCATTTGAAAATGAACAAGTGATGTGTGTTTAAGTGAAGCCCAGTGTGCCATTGAACTACAATACCCAACATGCAGTAGGTCAAGCCGATCATATAGTTGTAACTACACTCCCGGTCAAAAATGTCAATAAAGCTTAAAAATGCAATGCCAGATATGAAAACCTTCCAATGGTAAGCGAGACACACTCACTGGCAAAAACCCTCCGAACCTGCAATGGATAAATCATGCCTATAAAAAATCTACTAGAAATATTTGTGATAAACCAATCCCTTAGTCCTGGTGCAGACATAAAAAGAGTACCTGAAAACCCAATGGATGAGTGTGTCAACCGCTCCAGCATGCCTGTGTATGCAGGAGTCACTCGTAATGGTAATTGTGAGAACAATTTCCAGAATGGAAAAAGGGCCAATGGTTTAACAAGTGTAAACTAAAACCTGAGAATTAAATGCATTGTGCCGCTAGCTCCGTTTATGAGTGTGTTTATATTTATGGCAAGGTGTTAACCGTAAAATCAAGCAATATGCATCTGAATGTGAGAGTGACCACTGTTCAAGTGAAGCCCGGTATGCCATTGTACTACAATGCCCAACATGCAATACGTCAAGCCGATCACATAGTTGTAAATACACTCACAGTCAAAAACTTAAAAAGCTTAAAAATGCAATGCCGGATATGAAATCCTTCCAATTGTAAGCTAGACGCACTCACTGGTGAAATCCCTCTGGAACTGCAATTAATAAATCGTGCCTATAAAAAATCTAATACAAAGACTTGTGATAAACCATGCATGTAGTCCTTGTGTATCCAAAAAAAGAGTATCTGAAAACCAACTGGATGAATGTGTCAACTGTTTCGGTGTGCCTATGTTTGCGGGAGACACCCATAATGGCAATTGTGAGAACAATTCTCTGGACGGAAAAGGACTGACTGATAAATAAATAAAAGCACACTTGTTAGTGTCCATTGCAGACTGTGCTGGTTTTGGCATGAATTCTTCCATGAAAAGAGAACCACTGGTGTTTCCGTAATCCTCTGCATGTCCCTTCAAAATGGAAGAAATACTGTGTTCAACCCGATGGTGCTGTAAAAACCCACTAATTACGTGTCTGTGTGTGATGATAACACGTGAACAACAAATGCAGAAAATGAACCGTGCTCATGTGAAGACGAGTGCTTCCTGAGAAACACATACATCTGAATAAGAGCCAAGGCAGCAAACAATTAAAAAAGCATTTGAAATGCAATAGTTGTGTGTTTGCTCCAGTTAGAGGTCATAGCGTTGTAAAGTACTGACTGGACTTTTTATTGCTGACAGACTGAAAATAACAAAAGAGAGAGAGCGAGGCTGAACTGGCGCTGGAAAAGTCCCCCCTCTGCTGTGGTTTATGTTTACAGAGGGAGCTGGTGGGGAGGAGGGACTGAACAAGCACCCACACTGTTGAGGTGAAACAGACAAATGCCAAAAAATGTCAGAAGAGATAAACAGGACATAGCATAATTACACAGTACTTTGTGCAGCTCCTAAAGTGAAAAAAGGCAGGACAAAGAGGCAGAACTGACCACTAGCAAGCAAGGATTTTTGAAGGACAATGCAACTAATAAATCAAAATGCTGGAACAATGAAATCCAAAACCCTTTCCCCAACTTTGTCCCCTCACGCTCTCCACACACAACCTGCCTCAACACTGAAACAAAAAATCAATAAGAAATGGTCTTGAGTACATCTACTTCATGGGCCAAGTCTTGCTGTCCTTTCCAGAACAGTGCCGTCTTTTGGGTCAGGGTAGCTAACCACTATAAAATGCAGCAGAGGAGGCAGTGTGTTCAAGGTCAAAGAAGGGGAGGGTGGTGGTGGTACAGGTGACAGTGCAGGATCTCGGCTATGGGCAGCAGAAGTGGCATGGCCGAGTTAGAGGCGGGCCTAGTTGGTGGCCTGAGGTACCCTGTTGCAGTACCTCTGCCTGCACCTCCTGCTACTACTTTTCCAAAGCCACCAGCCAGTGACATTGGGCAGCTACTGGATCCAATGTTTGCTGCAGCAGTCAGGCAGCTATCTCCTACTGTGTTAGTGGGTGTGTTGGCACTGGTTGGTACCTGGCACCATCAGCAGGAGTAGCTATCTCAAGAATCTAAGAGAAGAACAAAATAAAAAAACTCAAATTGTGATGCTGAGCACCCACAGATTTCTACGATCTTTAGTGGCACAGTACAGTAGCAGAATATTGCTGTTCTTCTAGTGCATTGGAATTTTATTTGGATGTGATGATTGATATTGGTACTAATAAGTCACAGGCAACCTAGGCCATGTTTTTCCCACTCAAGCATCATATCATAGCCTGATAATCAACCATAGCACTGAATGGAAGGAATAATTAAGCCAGCATACCAACATAATAAAAAGAAATGAAAACATGATTTGAAAATATTTTGATTTCATAGCGACCATGAATACACACTTGATATGTTAGAAAATCTGTATTACCTGTCATTAATCAGTAAGACATATATAAGTGTGTATGCTGCCCAAATATTGCCTGACTATGCAGCATGATGGAGCCAGGCTGGGGGGTCTGGTGGTTACTTTCCAGCATGTTTTGAGGCAACCCAGCTGTATTATTTTATGTGAACTTAACATTCCAATGGCCCTGCTTTTTTCCAACTCCTTCCTCCTTTCTACTACCCCACCCCTGGGATATAGCTGTTTGCTGCAGCTTGCTGTAGCCAAGCCACAGCAAACACTTCAGGTTTTGACAGCGGGACATGTAAAGCAGGTCCTGCTATAAAAATTCAAAAATTCAACTCTGTCCCCTGCACACGTGCAGGGGATAGATGAAATGTTTCAGCAAAAACACAGATCTGCTGTCAAAGCAGCTCCGTGCTTGCTGAAGCAATGACACTGCAAGGGGAGACTTCCCTAGCACTGCAAGGTAGTCCATAAGGACTTTTCATTATTTAAACAAATACATATGAATAAGTACAAAATATATATAGGGACCGCAAGGGAGCCCCCCAGGGCTCCTTCCATTCCCAGAAAGCCAATAGAGGGCTTATAAATCTGAAAAAGCAAATCACAACCCCCTTAGCTGAGTGTAAAGGTCACAGACCTTCACACTGAGCTTTGGGGTTCATGCTCAGTTGGACTCATTTCCTTTATTGAAGAAAAATATTTTATTTAAAATAATAAATGCATCTTTTTATTTTGAATTGAACACAAATTTCTCATTCTAACTATATGAGATTTTAAAGACTAAAAAAAAACTCTATCTCTTTCCCTCTCACTTTCTTTCTCTCTTTCAATCAATTTCTCCCACTCAGACACTTGCACACAGTCTCACAGACTCAGTCAGACACTCACGCACCCATTCACAGACCCACTCAGACACTCATGCACCCACTCAGACCTGCTGACACCCTCATTAACTTACAGACCCACTCACACTCAGTAAAACACTAATGTATGCACTCTCACACAGGCAATCTGACAGCCACTCCCACCCCAGATACACTCTTTCACACCAATGCTCACATCCAGAGAAGCCACGGCCAACTCCTGCTGCGCATGGTCAAAGTGCTGTGCACAACATGGTTTTTGGTGGTTAGGGGTGTTGGGCACAGGGTCTGGCTGCAGGCCAGGTCTTGCGGGCACCCTCCCCTGCGCACGGGTGAAGGCTGTGCAAGGTTGGGTTCTTATAGGGGGTTGGCCTTAGACCCAGTCACAGGCTAACCTTTGCTATGCACATTCTTCTGTATGCGCGTCAGTGGTCGGATTAACGTATAGTAATTAAAATTACTTTACGTTAAAAAAGCATAGATATTCACTGAAAAAAACAAAGGCTACAGGGACGTTCTAGTTAGGAAATAGGATTTAAAAAAACATAGAAATTCACTTAAAACTACAAAGGTTACAGGGACATTATAGTTCAGCTCACATTTTAAACGTGCCAAACCAATGAAATTCACCAGTTATAGTTATAGTTACATCAAGTAACTATAACTCATGCCCTAAGGTAACTATAACTCAGGCCCTCACCATGCACTGCTAATTACCCCACAAATTATGACAATCATGATGCGCTGGACTGCCTGATCGTTGCTGGCTGGTGCTGGGGGCGGGAACCTTCAGCCCCTTTAAATAAAACTTTGCTTGCCCACTTTGCGGGACACGCTGGACTGCCTGATCGCTGCTGTGCTGGTGCTGGGGGCAGGAACCTTCAGCCCCTTTAAATTAAACTTTGCGCGCCCGCTTCGCGGGACGCGCTGGACTGCCTGATCGCTGCTGGCTGGTGCTGGGGGCGGGAACCTTCAGCCCCTTTAAATTAAACTTTGCGCGCCTGCTTCGCAGGACATGCGCGGGCGGCGCCCGGGTGAAGCCAAGGCCAAGGGTGGGCCCGTTCTTCCCCCGTCATCGACCAGAAGAGGCTGGGCTGGGCCACCCCTTGGATATTTTATTATTTTATCACATTCCAGAGTTTGTGCGTTTTATAGGTTGAAGTATCTAGAGGTATTTGTAATTTATTAGGGTGATTCTTATTTCTAATTGTATTACTTTATTTTTAGATTTATTGTATCCCTCTGGTGAGGAATCTATCATCGTAAGTTCGCGCTCCAGCGCACCGTGTTGCCACGTGGTGAAGCTAGTGCTCGATGGGGCTGGGCTTGGTTATTTCACCACTGGTATATCACAACCTATCTAAGGAGTTTTCAGATTTGTGGTAACCACGCCTAGGACAGAAGGTTTTATTGTTGTTATTTAAGGGGTACGTTGTGAACTTTATCCATCATGGGGGAAAGGAAAATTAGTCTGCAACAGGAGGATTGTGGGAAGGGCTCTTTAGCCCAACCCTCCATTACTAGTTATTTATCCTCTGTAATTGGGGCTATTGAATCTGAATTGGAACAAGTAGAAGAAAGGATTGGGGCTGTCCAAAAATCTGCTCAGCCGCCCCACTTGATCCTGCTGTTCATATAAGTACTAATCCAAAAACCAGGCCATTATCACTGGTCTCGTCTACTAATATTATACAGTCGGCCCATGATGCATTACCTCCTATAGACTTAATAAAATCTCCTACCCCTATTGTTAATTCATCTCTGGAATGCTCCCAGGCTGACTCCTCTCCTTTGAAGAAGAGGAGAGCGGGGTAAAGGACTAAGAACACAAAAAAGGAACTGGGCTCTAAAAGGAGAACATACATCCATCCGGTAATAAGTGCAAAGGAGCCAGCTGCTTTGGTTTCCACTCTCGAATGTTCTTCGAATAAGGGAGCTCTTGGTGATCTAACTAGCGCAGTAGATTCAATACTTAAATCTTTCTGTGCAACCCCAGAGGCGAAACTCATCACGATGGTCACTAGAAAGCTTGACTGTTTTTGTAATGATGTGATTAGTACTTTATCCCAATCACTCAATTCAGGATCATTAAGCACGGGAAAATTTCACATTCATGAATTGGTAAATCAAACCAACTCATTACCTACTCTGTTATCCCAAGGAGTTAATACTCCCTTGGCCAATCCACAGGCTGTTTCTGGCCAAGATAATTTTGCGAATTACTCTGCTCAGGGGAAGACTAACGAAGTTTGTTCCTCTAGGTTACATGTTTTGGCATCTAATACATCTGTAAATCATGTAGAATCCCTGCACCTACCTCCAGACTGTATTCCGTATGTATTGGTTTTATCAAATGTTCCTTCATTCGATAATTCCAAAAAAGAAGATACACAATCTTTAATCAGGAAGGCCGCTCATTGGTTGAAATCTAAATTTAAACCAAATACTCACTTTAATAATAAGATTCTAATGGCGCGTAGAGTGAAGGGGGTTGGTTATTTAAAGAAAATGGAGGAGGGAGATTGTGTTGTATTAAATGTTACAAATCCTTGGTCAGTGGACTATTTTTTGGCTAATTCTGACCGATGCAATAGGTCAAACAATGGGATTCAAATTCATTCACTGTGTTATTTCTACGCCCCACGCTCTTACCACACCGCTCTATTGCCGACTCAAGTAACCACACTTCTATTCCAGTAAGGTCACAATTGCAGGTAAATGTTCCCACTAGCAATCGTTATTTGGCTCTTAACTATCTAGATGAGAACGATTGACTGATGGTTAGGGAAATTCCTTGTCCCAATAATTTGGTGAGATCAATGGTTGGGAATGATTATGATGATTCTATCTGGGAAGCAGGGAATATTGTATTGGATACGTCAACTCTTAAAAACACTGAAGATTTAACATTATGGCGGTCATTCTGACCGCCAGGGTCAGGGACCGCGGGAGCACCGCCAACAGGCTGGCGGTGCTCCCAAGGGCATTCTGACCGCGGCGGTATGGCCGCGGTCAGAAATGGAAAACCGGCGGTCTCCCGACGGTTTTCCGCTGCCCTGAGGAATCCTCTATGGCGGCGCAGCTTGCTGCGCCGCCATGGGGATTCCGACCCCCTCACCGCCATCCTGTTCCTGGCGGTTTTGACCGCCAGGAACAGGATGGCGGTGAGGGGTGTCGTGGGGCCCCTGGGGGCCCCTGCAGTGCCCATGCCAATGGCATGGGCACTGCAGGGGCCCCCGTAAGAGGGCCCCATAATGATTTTCAGTGTCTGCCATGCAGACACTGAAAATCGCGATGGGTGCTACTGCACCCGTCGCACCCTTCCCACTCCGCCGGCTACATTCGGAGACGGCTTCCTCGTGGGAAGGGGTTTCCCGCTGGGCTGGCGGGCGGCCTTCTGGCGGTCGCCCGCCAGCCCAGCGGGAAACACAGAATAACCGCTGCGGTCTTCTGACCGCGCAGCGGTATTCTGCCGGCTCCTGCCGGCACCGCGGTAACCACGGCCGGCGAGAGTCAGAATGACCCCCTATGTCTTGAGTTTAGGCCATTAACCCTGATGAGTTGGAACATAGCGGGGCTTCGGTCCAAAATAGGTAACTCGGATTGGACAAGTTTTATTTCATCCTATGACATAATTTATTTCCAGGAGACTTGGTCAAAGGATATGTTTCTCCTGGATGGATATACTTCTTTTTGTCAGCCAGCTATAACCTCTCCAATGGGGAGAGCACGTGGTGGCCTTTTAGTTCTCGTATCCTTACATCTTCTATTATTGAATGTATCTCTAATTTTGTCTTCTCCTTATTTTATGGTCATTTTAGTATCCATCAGAGGACGAAAAGGTATTTTGATTTTAAACTTTTATAACAACATTCCCCGTGGTCTCCTTATGGGAAGTCTGGAGGAGGTAGCAGATTTTATTGATTCATCCAATGATTTGCAGGATAATGATCTAATTGTATTATGGGTTGGCGATTTCAATACTCCTTTGTGTTGTAAGGAACCCTCTGAACTGTGTGCCATCCCCAATGAGGGCAGAAAGTCACTAACCCATTTTACTCATTCTGCTCAAGGAGATGATTTGAACTATTTTCTATGCAAGTTTGATTTGGTACATGTTATGGAGAAACTGGCTTCAGATGCCTGTAATATACCCACTTTTACAGGGAAACCGAAGGGGAGTATTATTGATTTTATACTTATTAGCTCTGCAGACTATCATCTAATACATGATTTTAAGATTATGCCTCACTGTGCTAGTGACCACAGTCCCCTAAGCATTAAACTGGATTTAAATATTAATCAGGTTTCTAAGAATAAAGGTTTGAGAGCTAGCACTGTTTATAACACAAATTTTGGCTTACATCTAAAATGGGACAAAATAAATCCAAAAATATTTAATCAGGAAATTATAAGAACTAGGATTGATTCTATTAATATTTGTTTGTCCCAGCAGTTAGATCATGAACGTATAGTCCATGAATTTGAACTTTTAAGTACTGATATTTTGCAAGCCTTGGTGGTGGATAGGCCTCCTATGGGCCCGATTTTTCACTGATGGCTTCATTCTGCGTGCTCTTTAGCCCATAAAAAAACTCAAAGAAGCCCTTAAAGCAGTTCCCCCTTCTCGCCATCTAGTTAAATTAGCCAGCGCCGAGTATAAGGCTGCTCTAGAAAAAAGGAAATTAGAAATTAAGACCACGGTTTGGGACAAACTTTTGGTTACTTCTGAGTTAAAGGATACCTCAAAATTCTGGAAGGTGGTAAATCACCCATATTTTTCGGATAATAATACTAAGGCTGAGGATTGCCTCATTGCAGAGAATGCATGGGTGACTCATTTTAGGAAAGTATTTTGTCCAGACAATGACGACAATGAGAACCTGATCATGGAGGATAATATTACTGCACACCCTATTTTAGTCTCCAGTACAAATGCCCTAGACATCACTTTTGATCTTCATGAGGTCCTAGGAGCCATTAATCGGTTAAGGTAGGGAAAGGCTCCTGGCCCTGATGGGGTCCCTGTTGATCTCTTTAAATCCGAACTTGATCTCTGGGGCCCTCCAGTTACAAATGTGTGGAGAAGTGTTGCTAATAGTAACATACCTACTTCATGGAAATTGTCTACTATCATTCCCATCTTCAAAAAAGGTAACAGACAAGATCCTTCCTGTTACAGACCAATATCTCTTATTGATTCAACGGCTAAGATTTTGGGAAGTGTGATCTTATCTCACTTAGAAGACTGGGTGACTGAGGCTCAGATTTTATCCCCAATTCAATTTGGTTTTAGACCTGGTCTAGGCACAGTTGAGCAAGTTTTAAACTTGCATTTGATACTTAGCAAATATGTAATTGTCAAAAAGGAGTCTATTCACATGGTATTTATTGACCTAACTAGTGCTTTTGATTTGGTAAATAGGAAGAAGCTATGGCAAATTATGGGAGCTTTAGGTTGTGATATGACCCTATTGGAGCTTATTGAATGCCTATATACAGATTTAATGGTGTCATTTCAGTTTGGCTCATCTGGTCAGAGAACCTCCCTTATTCGGTCAACAAGGGGCGTAAGACAGGGATGTATTCTAGCACCTTTCCTTTTCTTGATATACATAAATGGGCTTTATGATTCATTGGTAAAATACGGTAAGGATGTACCAAAGATGGGCCATAGTCTGCTTCCAGTTTTATTATATGCTGATGATGCTGTATTAATTGCTCATACTGCAAATGGTTTACAGGGTTTATTGGACCTCTTTTCTAATTTTGTGCTGGATCTTGACCTGAAAGTAAATTATTCCAAGACTTGTGTTATGACATGTGGCCCACGTAACACTAAGTCCAAACAATTTATCATGGGAGGGCATATCATAAACAAGGTACAGAATTTTTGTTATTTAGGTATATATATATATGAGTTCCTCTATGTCCTGGAGTACTCACCTCAATTTTAAAACCCAACAGATGGTAAGGAATAATGAAGCGATTTTTTACTTTACTCGTAAATTAGGCCACAGACCTTCTGCTCAGATGAAAACACTTTATAATACCAAGTGTGTTGCAGCAGTCTTATATGGGGCAGGAGTTTGGGGCTATAACAAAGTACCCTCCCTCCAATGTGTTGAACATAAATGTTTGCGCAGGATATTGATGGTACCTAAGTGTATAGCAAATATCATCAGTCATGAGGAAATTGATCAATGTTTTCTGGAGGTTAGGGTTTCCATTGCCCCTTTATTGCTCTTGATTAGATGCTGGCTGAACCCAGCGGCAAGCCTTGTTCAGGACTGCATTTCTGACTGCTTACAGTTGGACAATTCAAATAGGATTCCCTGGCTTGCGTATTTGCAAAAATCTTTTGGGAAGCTAGGGCTCAGGTATATGTTTGAAGAACCACAACTGTTAACTACAAATTCTAGGTCTGTTCTGGAATCAATTCATTTTGAGTATACCTCAGATCTGAGATTTTATAGCTCCCTGAAATTGAAATCTTTTGATCCTTGTGTCCGGATTGCCACAGCTTCATGCATGGAACCTTATTTGACCTTGTTTTCATGCCCTAAAATAAGCTCTCTTTTAACCTTTTTTAGACTGAATTTGATTCATTTTAAAGTGGCCTTTCCTAAACAGTGTATTTGGCAAAATGATTTACCACCTTGCCCTTGTGATTCTAGATCAAAGCAGAGTACTCTTCATTTTTTTCTTTTTTGCTCTTTATATGCTATTCCTAGAAAGGCTTTTATTTTACCCATTGTATGTCAACAAAGACCCATTCATTACAAGGGAGCCCTACTATATTTCCAGAGACTGACAGATATTCAAACCTGTTATCATGTATTAAATTTCATTAGAGCTTCTTTAAGTATTAGGAAACTGATTATTTCGACATAATCTTTATATGTCTGTGACAGTTTCTGTATAACATCTAAAGGTAGCTGTTAATAGTTTATGTCCAGAGAAATGTTTTTCCAAATTTTGTACATTTTTTGTGATTTTAAGTTGTGTCTAGTATGCCTATTCGCTACCCGTAAAGGGGTATCTGGATTGGACGTTTATGTGCTGTTTAGGTAAATTTATTTTATGGCATTTAACTGTGTTTTAAATTATTTTATAGATTTGTAATATGTGTCTTTGTTTGTACTTTTATGGCAACTGCCGAATAAAGTTATTTGACTGACTGACTGACTGACAGACAATCATGCCATCTTTCATAACATCATTGATAATATCAATGTAATATACTCAGTAAAATTTTTGACTAAAAAACTGTGCATGGCGAGGGCTTGAGTTTTAGTTACCTTAGGGCACAAGTTATATTTACTTGAGGTAACTATAACTGGTGATTGTCTATAGTTTAGTACATTTAAAATATATATATTCACTTTAAAAAAAAGGTTACTCTGACATAATAGCATAATAGTTAGGCTCACATTTTAAACATACAAAATAATAGAAATTCAGCTGTTATAATTTGAGTTGTTTCAAGTAACAATAATTTGTGCCTTAAGGTAACTATAACTCACCCCCTACCATGCATCCAACCCCCTATAACCCACAAACCCCTTGCCACACATGGTCTTCAGCTCAAGCCCATACCACACAACACCTCCCTGGCGCTACCTACAAAAAAATTGTTGGGGAATACCATGGACCACCCAGGACCTGGGGACCATCGCATCCTTGGGGCAACATAAAATATTGTTGATGCGGCATGCAGACCCCAACAGAGCCCCAGGAACCACTACCTCCTTAGGACAACAAATTAAAATTAGCTAGGGGGGGGGGCTTGGACCCCCCTGGGTCCCAGGGACCACCCCTTGCTGGGGTTACCTACTAAAATATTTGAGGTGGCCACATGGACCCCCAGGGACCACCACCTCCTTGAGACTCTATTTAATAAATATACAGGGGCCATGCAGATGCCCCACGGACCATCACCTCCCCAGGGCTACTTCAAATAAATTGATGGGGCCACAAAGACCCCTAGGCCCTGGGACCACCACCTCCCTGGGGCAATAAATTAAAAATACCTAGCATGCCGCATGGTGCCCCAGGGACCAACAATTTCCAAGGTCCATTTTGTCGAGTAAAGAAGGGAGGGGGGCCACATCCCCCTCCCTAGACTAGTTTCAGACCCAGGGACCTCACCTCCGAGGGTCCAGCCGCATCCTCCAAGGTGCCCTGGCCCTACCCAGGTCACACAGTAGTGATTGATGGGAACCACATGGGGAGACTCCTGTCCCATCCAGCTCCCTACCTCCTGCGGGAGCTGGCATTGCTCCTGCGTGTAGGGAGCTGCTCAAAATGCAGCTCTCTGCATGCAGGATCAATATTTTCATCCCTTTCTCTCAAAGTGTTGAAAACTCCTCTCGCAGCAAGCGGAAGCAGTTTTAATACCCCTGCTTGCTGAGAACGGAGTTATGTTACTTTTACTCGGTAAGAACTGTCAGCTCCCACCAAGAAAAAGCAAACAGCTACCTCCAGAGGTTGGGCACCTGGGGAGGTAGCAGGAGCTGGCCCTGGGGAGTGGCGTTCCCCAGAGCCATGTATGGTTCTGGGAGGGGGGTGGGCCCTCCTTTGATCAGCACGGAGCAGCCCCAGAGAAGTTGTGGTCCCTGGGGCCCACAGGGGTCCTCCCAGCCACACTTAATTTTTTTTTTAAATAGAATTGGGGAGGTGATCAGCCCTGTGGCCTGGTGGGGTCTGCAGGGCCCCCCAATAGTATTTAAAACATGTAGCTCTGGGGAGGTGATGACCGCCAGGGCTCAGGGGATCCAGGTGCTATCCTATTATTTATTTTGTTGCCCCAGGGAGGTGGTGTTCCCGGGGTTTTAATAAGCCCTAGGATGAGGGCGCTGTGCACCCCCCTCCTTTATAAAATGGTAATAGACCCAGAACCTAGCCCACTCAGCGGCAAAATAACTGAGAAACAACGGAGACCACTGTTTTTTCTTTAAAATTTCAGCAAAATCCGAGGATCAAGCCGCAAATTTCACCAAGATTTTGTTTTAAAAAATCACTTTAAGCCCTGGTGGGGTCCCAGGGTACCAGAATTTAGGGTAGACATTCCCTGCCTCCTTTAATTTTTTTGTGGTTTTTTTGGGACTCGACTGAAACAGAGTCCCAAATGACTGCCAACATTTCTTTTTTGAAGTGGTGGCAGCCAATCAGATCTCAGAAGGAGACCTCCCTTGATCCCTGGTCTTAGATATACACATTTAGTTTCCCTTTAATATCTTGAAAACTACTGAATGGATTTACACCAAATAAAACATGATCTGTAGGAAAATGTACATTTTTTCCGAATTTGGTGTAATTTCACCCAGAAATTCTGGCTGCAGGAAGGTCTAAATCGTCTCTAGGCATTAACATGGGAAACGCACATTTTTTGCCTCCCTCTTTTTCACAGCCTCCACCAGACAGATCAACCCAAAACTTTCCATGCACAAGAATCTAAAGGGATCTTTTTTTAAGGACCTATAACTACCTACTGATGACCGCCAGTAGGTAATACATACATATAAATATATCTATACATACAAGCGGCAAGCGGAACTGCAGTGAAAACACACTTGCTTTGCCTTGGCCGAGACCATAAAATTAGGATGATTTGTATTTTACAGAAGTAGAGCTTCAACAGGGGCACCTGCTTTGTTTACATATTTTTTTAATGGTTTTTATTAAGCTTTCAAGTAACCTACCTTTCCAGTGAAGCATATATCAGATTGACAAACACCCACCTCGCCAGCACCTGAATATCCATATAAAATGACTAAAAGTAAACAGGAATAAAAGATAAAAATATACAACACAATGGCATTCAAAAAAGCACAGCCAGCCCCCAATGTATTTACTCCCAACACCTCGCCCAGAATGAAGTTCTAAGAGCTCTTTCGGTGTCAATAATAAGTACCCATGTTAAAGGGATCCGAAATGTCCTTGGGTCTCGAGGGTAAGGCCAATTCTTCCACATATAATTCTAGTTGAAACCTACAATATACCATGTCCGATATCTGCTGCCTCAGTGGAGTGCCACCTGTCTCATTGCTAATGACAAGGATACAGTCACGAACCTCTGACTGACCGGTTGTGGATTTTTCACCAGCCCCAGGAGGCAGACTGCAGGCTCACAAACCACTGGTTCTGCCACCATGTCCATCATCATAGCAGCCATTTGAGTGCAGTAGTTCATGACTGGGCACACTGCCAAGCCAGGCGAAGAAAACCTGCAGCTCTCTCCCGACATTGTAAAAAATGGCATCTTCACGTACTGCGGAATTTAAAAACGTTAACAGGAACGTAATATGTTTGATGCCAGAACTTAAAGTGGATAACTCGCAGGTTGTAAATGGAAGTTAGTGTATCGCGTTGTGCACAGCAATACTTCCAGTCTGTTTACTCCAGGATTTTTGGGGTGTGGCAATCCAGTGATCTAATGCCTTGTCGGTAGACAGCAGTTTATTCTCTTATGATACATTACAGAGATTAGTAATTAAATGGCAGCATGTGGGACTAGTAAGGAGTACCTGAAGTGTGGTCAAAGTAGGAGGTACTTTTATGAATAGAGGGTATAGTGCCCGCATAGCTGCTCAGAGCCTGTATTATTCAAATGTCAGCAATGGGGTGTGGATGTGAACTCCAGTGAACTCTTCTAATGATATACATGTGTCATTGGAAGCCCCCATATCCCTGAGACCCACTTGTTCCAGGAGATGGAGCGCCATGTCCTCTTGAGAAACTGAGATCACAACGTGATGGAGGATTTGCAAGGCCGGGATATATAATGGAAGTTTCCTTGCTACCACTTCCAATTTCCACCTGCCTGTGGTTGTGGCTTGTATGGTGTTAATCTCAGTGTGTGAGACATCGTACTGCCTAGGTGTTATGATTTCAGCAAGCGGAACTGGATGTGCATCATCGTGTTTCACTGCAATATGTGGCGTGTAGTCATGAGGGACAGACCAATATTGTGCAAAATGTGAATGTTCACAGAGGTAGTACAGATGAAAATCCGGTGCATAAACCCACCCTTGTCATATGGCAAGGTCAGTATGTCCCAACCAATAGAAGGTTGCTTACCAGTCCAGACCATCTCCAGCGGTATCATACATAGGGGGTCATTGCAACATTGGCGGTAAAAGGCGCTTACCGCCGTGCAGAAGACCGCCAACACACCGACGCGGCTGCGGAATTCCGCCACCGTCATTATGACCCACAGCTCGGAATCCGCCAAAATCCAGACACCCACACAAGTCTGTCACACCAAAGGTCAGTGATAAACTGGCTATAACAAAACCTCCACCGTCACACCAACAGGAATACTCCCACACTATCACGACCCACGAATCCATGTGGCGGTCTTTCAACCGCTGTATTCCATTGGCGGTACACACCGCAGCGCTCAAAATACACACACACTTACAAAACACTGCCACATTGGACATTTCGAAATACACACACTTGATACATATACAAACACCAGTCCCACACACCCAATACAATATAAAACACACACCCACATCACCTACAAACCCTTAGGTCAACAATTGCGACTGAGGGCCAGAGAGAGAGAGCATCATCTACAAACTAGCATCCACAGGCACTCCACACCATCACTCACACAACATCCACGCACCTCACACAACACACCTCTAAATATCACCCCACACATAACAACACACACCACCCCACACATCATCCACACCACCCCATAGCCCCGCAAAGGCACCCCAGGTTCTCTGAGGAGGAACTCAGAGTCATGGTGGAGGAAATCATCCGGGTAGAACCACAGCTATTCGGATCACAGGTACAGCACACCACCATAGCTAGGAAGATGGAGCTATGGCACAGAATCGTGGACAGGGTCGACGCAGTGGGACAGCACCCAAGAACTAGGGATGACATCAGGAAGAGGTGGATCGACCTACGGGGGAAGGTGCGTTCCGTGGTCTCAAGACACCACATTGCGGTTCAGAGGACTGGCGGCGGACCTCCACCTCCTCCCCCAGAACTAACAACATGGGAGGAGCAGGTCTTGGCTATACTGCATCCTGAGGGCCTCGCTGGAGTAGCAGAAGGAATGGACTCTGGTAAGTCAAACCTTTAACCACTTCATCACCCACCCACCTGCATGCTATCACATACCCCCAACCTCGCCCTCACCCCATCACTCCAACTCCTCACGTATGTCCCAATATCATAAACCACACATCCCAAACTCAAGCCCTGCATGTAACACCAAAGCATGGACACCCATCACCAAAACATGGCCACTACACATACCCATTCACCCCCCTCAACCATTATCACACAAGGTCCTACACAGGAATGCAAGCACTGGGATACACGGTCACACACAGATGAAATAATCATGCCTTTACACCCCTGCAGGTCCCCTACCCAATGTCACCGGACAGGAGGGTCCAGATATGTGCACTCCACCCACAGAAGAGGCCCACAGTGATGACAGCAGCTCTGTCCAGCTGGATCAAGGTGACCAACCCGGCCCATCTGGTACCTCGGGACAGTCGGTTCCCCTCACACTGGCACAGGCCACTACACAGCTTGCCCCCTCTGGAAACACCAGAGCAGCACCCACCCAGCGGGCCTATACCTCTGTCCCAGGACACGTCAATCAGCTGTGTGTCCACCACTACAGGGAACCCAGGCTAACCCACCACCCCAACAACACCAGGGACCTGGGGGCAGTGGCAGTGGGCACACGGTTTAGGGGACAGAGGCCCAGGAACACAGGGGAACTGGGAGGGCTGCTGTGCGACGGGGGAGGACAGGCCCAGGGAACCCACTCTCCACAAGGCCCTCTCCAACATCATGGGAGCCTACCACCATTCCCAGGAGACGAGGGCAATGGTACTGGCCAAGTTTCAGGAGACCCAGCGGCTGCAGGAGGAATAGTATTTGGGGTCCAGGGAGGAACTCAAAGCCATAATTTCCACCCTGGGCATCATTGTAGGGGTGCTGAAGGAACTCGTGAACACCAGGAGGGACACTGTGGCATAACAAGGGGCCCCTGATACTAGCCTGGATGATGAACTGCCCACCACCTCCGCCGGCGCTAGTGGACAGGAGGCACCGCCACAGGACCACCACACCAGCACCCCACCCCCTGCAGATGGAGAACCATCCCGCAAACAGTCCCTGAGATTCAGAACAAAGACAGAGAACAATGCCAAGAAATGAGACCACCCTGAATGTCATCCTTTTGTCCCACTTTGTCACCCACTCCAGCCATCAACTGCCCCAACTCCACTTCCTATGCCCCTTTGGACAACGCACCTGTGAGACTAATAGACTGGGCTCCGCCATGGACATTCCTCCACCATCACCCCTGACCATTTTACAACCCCCTCCACTATTGAGCACTGAAATAAACACCCTTAAATCACAAAACAATCTGGAGTCAGTCTTTGCTTTCGAAAATGTGTATTTGCAATAACAGTGGCAAAATGCTATATAAAATGTAATGTCAACATACCTATGTCACACAGCTCTAGTCCATGCGGAAACAAAGCAGATGTCACACAGTGGGGCCCACATCTGTGAAATCGTAAGGGAAAGTGACAACTCAGTGACCATACACTGAGTGAAAATGACAGACAGATGAGAGGTCGTAGATTTAAATCAGATATAGCAGGCAGTGTTGTCATCTTACCTGTCTCTCACTGGAAGTATTGCAGGACCACCGTGTTCCTGTTGTCTATGTCCTCTTCTTCTGCTTCCTCATCTTCACTGTCCACAGGCTCCACAGCTGCCACAACACCTCCATCTGGACTATCCTCCTGCAGAAATGGTACCTGTCATCGCAAAGCCAAGTTGTAAAACATACAGCAGGCCACGATGATCTGGCACACCTTCTTTGGTGAGTAGAATAGGGAAGCACCTGTCATATGGAGGCACCGGAACCTGGCCTTCAGGAGGCCGAAGGTCCACTCTATAATCCTCCTAGTTCACCCATGGGCCTCATTGTAGCATTCCTCTGCCCTTGTCCTGGGATTCCTCACTGGGGTTAGTAGCCATGACAGGTTGGGGTAACCAGAGTCACCTGCAAATGGCAAGGGAAATCTGTTAGACACACACTAACTCTTGGGGACATCCCCAGACACCTAGTCACACTGTATAGGCTCCATGTCATCACCTAATAGCACACACGGTGCCTCTGGAGTTGGCCCATCACATATGGGATGCTGCTATTCCTCAGAATGTAAGCGTCATGCACTGAGCCAGGAAACTTGGTGTTCACATGGGAGATGCACTGGTCTGCCAAACACACCATCTGCACATTCATCGAATGGTAACTCTTCCGGTTTCTGTACACCTGTTCACTCCTGCGTGGGGGGACCAAGGCCACATGTGTCCCATCAATGGCACCTATGATGTTGGGGATATGTCCCAGGGCATAGAAATCACCTTTCACTGTAGGCAAATCCTCCACCTGAGGGAAAACGATGTAGCTCCGCATGTGTTTCAGGAGGGCAGACAACACTCTGGACAACACATTGGAAAACATAGGCTGGGACATCCCTGATGCTATGGCCACAGTTGTTTGAAAAGACCCACTTGCTAGGAAATGGAGTACTGACAGCTCCTGCACTTGAGGGGGATTCCTGTGGGATTGCGGATAGCTGACATCAGGTCTGACTCCAACTTGGCACACAGTTCCAGGATTGTGGTACGATCAAGTCTGTAGGTGATGATCACATGTCGCTCTTCCATTGTCGGCAGATCCACCAGCGGTCTGTACACCGGAGGATGCCGCCATCTCCTCACATGCCCCAGCGGACCGTGCCTATGGAGAACAGCGAGCAGAGAGTCAACTATTTCTGAGGTACGTAAACACAGCTTAATCGGAAAATATTTGCAAATCGACAAATGCCTGTATCAGTGTTTAAGCAAGGCCTAGATTTGTGTGACGCAGTCCAAAATAATGCCATTTGGGCCCATGAAATGGCGGCTGCCTGACCTGTAAAGTGGGACAAGGGGATATGAGGTAACTGCACTGGTGTTGTACACCGTCGCGGTAGGCGGTCGAAAACCGCGGCGCAATTCTGCATTGCTTAACATTGGACCCTATGGGTCTCAGGAGCCAATGACGATGTATGCCGGTGGTGACGGTACGCACCGCCGGGACATGACCGCCATTTTCTGTCTGTTCACTCACTTGATACCTGATCTTCGACAGGAGAGGACCTACACAGCAAGTGCTGCGCTGACCTCAGTCTGGAAGAGACAATGGCTCGTGTGTCTGGGGAAAGGGCCCCTGCCTTCAGCACGGAGGAGTTGGAGAGACTCCCCCAGTACACGCTACTCCACGGTCCTTCAGACAAACAGGTGAGTTCACTGTGAGCATGCTGTATGGGCAATGCCAGTGTGGAGTGATGAAAGATAGGGGGGGTGAGAATGAGGCGTGCATGAAACAATGATGAGTGCATGTGCGTCATGGCAAGGGTAGGGATGCGGGCCAATGACTGTGAAGGTGCAGACGGGAATATCTTCTCCTTTTCCCCTGTACCATTCCTGTAGGTCAGCACCAGAAGAAGGACATTTGTCATGCCATCGCCAAGGAAATCCGGACCCTGGGGTCTACCACAGACGGAGCACCCACTGCCGGAAAAGATGGGAGGACATTCGCCGTTGGAGCAAGAAGACGGGGAGGCACAGCTGGGGATAGCCTCCCAACGTGGGAGGGGTGCCCATCGCACCATGACCCCCCTGATGTTCAGGATCCTGGCGGTGGCGTACCCGGAGTTGGATGGGCACTTGAGGGCATCACAGCAGCCACAAGGGGGTGAGTAAACTCTCATTCTGCTGATTCAGCGTGCATTGTAGGTGTCTGGGTGGAGGAGGTGGGCTGTGGGTTCCCCTAGGCCAGGGCGAGTTTAGTAGGCAAGGTCCTTTCTTAAGGCAGGCCCTGTGGCACCCCACCCCACCTGTGTACAGTGCCAACTACACCTACTCAGGCTCCTGTGACATCCATGTGTGCAGCAATCAGGCATAGCCTTGTAACCCATGTCCCTGGGATTGATTAGGGAACTCCAAGTGCACGGCGTAGTGCAGGGGGCTTCTGTGTCTGTAGTGTCCGCCAACGGTAGCGGTATTGCATGCACTGAACATGTCTTTCTTCTTTATTCCCCTCCCCTTTTTGTGGTCTCCCTGTTCTTGTGTGCATTAGCATCATCAGGCGGAGGAGCAGTGGCACCAGAATAGAAGGGAGCTGCATCCCACATGGCCCTGGAGGGCGACACAACGGAGTCAGAATTCACCAGTGGGACGGAGGGCGAGGGGAGCTCCACAGCGGGGACAGGAGCTGAGACCAGCGACACAGACTCCTCCTCTGATTGGAGCTCCCTTGTGGTGGCGGGCCCCTCTGTGCCCCCGCATCTACAGGTACAGCCGCCACCCCCCTTACCAGCACCGCCCTCCCAGCAGCCCCTCAGTGTTTGCCCCGTGCCCGCTCTCCCAGGATGGTGGGCATCTCCTTCGCCCCAGGCACCTCAGCCCCTGTCCCTGTCACCTCCAACTTCCTCCAACCAGACCCAAACAACCGTACCTTAACCTATCCCAAGCACACCATCAGACCAGCATACACATACGTCAACACACAAGGGAAGCTCTGGCAAACATAAGTACCACACATCCCACAGGCACTCACGTAAGCATCATACACATGCAGACACACCAACATCCACTGCCTCCACTGTGTCCCCCTCCTCCTCCTCCTCCTTCCCTGTCTCATCTCCACTCACACCTGCATGCACTACATCCTCAGCCACTACGTCCATCACCAGCACACCCACCACCACACCCCGCTCACGTGCACTCACCACCCCCACTACCATTCACACATCCCCTGTGTCCTCTCCCAGTGTGTCTGTGAGCCCACATCCCAAGGTACACAAACGCAGCCACACACCCACCCAACAGCCATCCACCTCACAACAGCATCCAGCCCATGCACCTTTCCCCAAAGTCAGCAAATGTACACCTCCTACAACCACTACCTCTTCTTCCACTCCCAAACCCCCTCCATCTACCCGCCCCAGTGTTCCCAAAAAACTTTTCCTGTCCAACCTTGACCTCTTCCCCTCACCTCCCCCACCCCTTCAGTCTCCTAGGGCCTGTCTCTCCAGGTCCCATCCCAGCACCTCAGCCATCTGCGGGACCGGTGGTGCCAGTGGTAACCGGCTTCTGGAGTGCGCCAGGCAGCAGGGCAGCCAGTGTGGCAAGGAGCCAGAGCACGGACAGTCCCCCACCTGTAAAGCACAAAAAGTTGCCAAGTGCCCGGCAGGAGAGAGGAAAGAAATCAGCCACCAAAGCCGCTCCCAGGGGGACAGTTGGGAGTGTGGAAACAGCTGCGCCATCATCCAAGGTGGGGAAGGGGCACAGTAAAACCGGCAAATCTGGGAAAATCTGCACGGCGGACAAGACCCCCACCAGCCTCGCTGCCCATGACGCCGTTGCCACCAGCCACGCTGCCCAGGACACCGCCACCACCAGCACCGCTGCCCACTACACCGCCGCCACCAGCACCGCTGCCCAGGACACCGCCGCCACCAGCACCGCTGCCCAGGAGAACGCCGCCACCAGCCCCGCTGACCAGGACACTGCCGTCACCAGCACCGCTGCCCAGGACACCACCGCCACCAGCACCGCAGGCCAGTGAGTGCCAAAGATTCTGACGCAACTGAGGCTACCACGAGCTGGATGAAGCACTCTGGGCACCAAGCCCCCTCCAGAACCAGTGGAGAATGACATCCACTACCTCTGTCCTTGGCAGGATGAAGCACTCTGGGCACAAAGCCCCCCTCCAGAACCAGTGGAGTATGACATCCACTCACACAGTCATTGACAGGATGAAGCACTCCGGGCACAAAGCCCCCAACAGAACCAGTGGAGAATGACATCCACTACCTCTGTCCTTGGCAGGATGAAGCACTCTGGGCACAAAGCCCCCTCCAGAACCAGTGGAGTATGACATCCACTCACACAGTCCTTGGCAGGATGGAGCACTCTGGCACAAATCCCCCTCCAGAAACCAGTGGAGAATGTTATCCACTTGAGAGACTTTGGCTTTGCACTCCCCAGGATTTAACAGTGGGCAAGCCATCCACTGAAAAGACTTGAGAGACTGTGGCTTTGCACTCCCCAGGATTGAACAGTGGGCAAACCACCCACTGTAGAGACTTGAGAGACTGGGGCTTTGCACTCCTCAGGATTGAACAGTGGGCAAACCACCCACTGAAAAGACTTGAGAGACTGTGGCTTTGCACTCCCCAGGATTGAAAAGTGGGCATGGAGCCCCCTCGTGAATCTGGCATCGGGTACTCATCCGGCTGAGGTGCCCCCCTCTTCTCTTCCCCCTGAGGTGCCTGTTTTATTTCTATCTGATGCCCCAGCAGTGTTCTCTCCGTCTTGTTCAGGTATTGAGTGTGGGCCCCGCCCATGCCTTTTGGGTCCAGTGGTCCACAGACTATGATAGTGGAATATCTTGGACTTGGATTCTTGGTGTATATATTTGTTTATAGTGTGAATATCTTAATATATGTATATATTTTTGATTACTGACTTTGAATATATTACAATCATTCAACTCATTTCCTTTTGTCCTTGCATACTTCCAGGGGGGTTTGGGGGGTGTAACTGTGATGTATCATGATGTATTAGTGTGTGTATTGTCGTGGGTGGGGGTGGGAGTGTTGCGTGTTGGGGGTGTGTGTCACTGTTTTTTCCCTCCCCCCTCCCCTGTGTCATAGGTGCAGTACTCACCGTGGTCTTCGTCACCGGCGTTCGTGCTCCTGGTAGAGGAGCAGGAAGATAAAGGCTGGAAGAATCTGAAGTTCCGGTTCGATGGCATGCTGGTTCCTCGTGGGATGTGTAGAGGCGAGCGTTTCCCATTCCAAGTCCTGTTTCCGCCGTGTTTTTGTTCACGATGAATCCACCCCGGAAAAGGTGGCAGATTGGCCTGTTGTGATTCCGTGGGCGGTACATTGTCTTCCGCCTGTCTGTTGGCAGTTACCGCCGCAGTGTTTTTTTACCGCCTTGGCGGTTGGAGTGTTAAAGTGGCTGTCTATGTTGGCGGTTTCCACCACAGTCATAATTCCATTTTTTCCGCCGGCCTGTTTGCGGTTTTACCGCCGCTTTAACACCGATCGCCAGGGTTGTAATGACCACCATAGTTTCTGAAAAAAAAGGCTGGCAGGACTGTAGGAATATTGAAAACAAGTATAGAAATATAAGAATCACCACCATTTTTCGAACCACTGTTCTATCTGCTTGCAACAGTGGCAGTGTCTTCCATCTAGCCACCTGAGCTTCAATCCCTGAGATGGCTCTACCATAATTCAATCAGACTTCCTGTTTGGGATCTCTGTGTATACTCCATATCCCCAGATAGTTGGCAGGTTCGGTGACCCACAAGAGTGAAAAATCAAGCAAGTATGGCACAGTATCAGGGGTAAGTTGAAATGTGTCAGTTTTTGACCAGTTAACACACACCCCAGACTAATGTTCAAATTTAATATATTCTCTAATCACTGAGCTAGATATATCGAAGGGTCACACAAATAAAGCACCATATCATCTGCATGTAAAGATAAGCTCAAGGGGCGCAATTGAAATCTCAAAGCAGATGTTGCATATTGTTGCCTGATAACACACGCCAGAGACTCTAGTAATATGGCAAACAGTAATGGCGATAGTGAGCAACCATGCTGTGTACCCCTACCTATAGGGAAGCTATCAGAGGTATATCCATTAATGCGCACCCTGGCTACTAGGTCCGTGTATAGTAGGCGTATTCAGTGGAGGAAGGGCTATGACATGCCCATGTTGGCCAGAATGGCAAACATATATTCCCACACTATTGAATCAAAAGCCTTGGCAACATCTAATAAGGCTGCCAAGGCCTGTAGAACAAGGTCTAGGTAGTGCAATAGAGCAAAGACTGTAAGCAAGTTGTGAGCAGTAGAGCTACATGGTATAAAACCAGATTGATCTGATAAGATCAATTGAGTGAACAGGGGTTGGAAGCATGTAGCCAGACTTTTAGCCAGAATCTTCATATTGATATTTATCAAAGACAGGGGTTGGTAGGGCTCACAAAGCTCTGATGCCTTATCTGGCTTCAGCAGGGTCACTATTAAAGCGTCCCACAGTGAGGGGGTGGCAGTAGTCATTTTTAATAGGCCTCTCCATATATTGCTTGCAAATGGGGTACAAGGAGCTCACAGAACTCCTTATAAAATTCACCTGTGAGACCATCCAGTCCAGGGGCCTTCCTTAACATCCGAAACCATAATAGGTTGCACGCAGAACTCTCACTGAGCTGGAGACAATCACGCCAGCGCCACATCCTCCAAATATGGATTGATCTCGGTTGCTGTGGCCGTCCCATGGGCACCAAATAGAACAGTATAAAATTGTTGAAAGGTAGTAAGGATTGCAGGCGTATCATAGTGTTCCTGTGCGTCTGCTTCAGCAATCTTAATTTTGTATTCATTACCCCTCCCTATCTATATACCCGTGCAAAATGCTGCTTAGAAAGAAACTGTGGCCCATATTTATACTTTTTGATGCTAAACTGCGCTAACGCAGTTTAGCGCCAAAAAATTTAGCGCCGTCTAACGCCATTCTGAAGCGCCATGCGGGCGCCGTATTTATGGAATGGCGTTAGCCGGCGCAAGCAGACCGGCGCTGCCTGGTGTGCGTGGAAAAAAACCACGTAGACCAGGCAGCGCCGGCGTAGGGGGAAAATGGCGTTAGGGCGTCTTAAAATGGGGCAAGTCAGGTTGAGGCAAAAAAATCGCCTCAACCCGATTTGCGCCATTATTTTCGACGCCCAGACGCCATTTAAATGACTCCTGTCTTAGTAAAGACAGGAGTCATGCCCCCTTGCCCAATGGCCATGCCCAGGGGACTTATGTCCCCTGGGCATGGTCATTGGGCATAGTGGCATGTAGGGGGGCACAAATAAGGCCCCCCTATGCCACACAAAAAAAATTAAAAAATATAAAAAATTATACTTACCTGAACTTACCTGAATGTCCCTGGGGTGGGTCCCTCCATCCTTGGGTGTCCTCCTGGGGTGGGCAGGGGTAGCAGGGGGGGTCCCTTAGGGCAGGGGAGGGCACCTGTGGGCTCATTTTGAGCCCACAGGCCCCTTAACGCCTACCCTGACCCAGGCGTTAAATAGTGGCGCAAATGCGGGGTTTTTTGACCCGCCACCTCCCGGGCGTGATTTTTGCCCGGGAGTATAAATACGACGCATTTGCGTCGCCGTCATTTTTTTAGACGGGAACGCCTTCCTTGCATCTCATTAACGCAAGGAAGGCGTTCACGCAAAAAAATGACGCTCTTTACTCATACTTTGGCGCTAGACGCGTCTAACGGCAAAGTATAAATATGGCGTTAGTTTTGCGCCGAATTTGCGTCGAAAAAAACGACGCTAATTCGGCGCAAACGGAGTATAAATATGCCCCTGTGAGTCTTGTGCAGCCAAGTTGTGTAATTCTGTCAGGTGCTATTGAATCACAGCCAGGATAGCTGGATTTGGTTTACACTCATTGTCCCGTTCCGGGGGTTGAAACTTGAGTTCCATTTTGTTTGTTACATTTGTCTTTCAGCACATCCACTAATGTAATCTTTGAACACAACATCCAGCAGTGCAGCTGCATGGAATCGCCATGTAAATGGGGGACAGGCAGCGACTGGCATCTCCATGTGCAGCATTTCTGGTGAGTGATCTGAAAATGTATTAGGCAGGTGCTCGACCCCAGCATTCAACGGAGACCTCTTTGCTGAGATCAACTAATAGTTTAATCTAGACCACGTACCATGTACAGATGACCATGTATAGGTGATGTATTTGCCACACATCTACCGTGCCATAGTCATCTAAGCCCTCCTGCATGATATGTGCCACCTGTTTGGCATACCAGTCAATCCTCACTGATCTGTCTATGCTGAGGTCCAAATATGTGTTCATGTCCCCTTCCCATAGTATAATGAAAGGTTCCAAGATGTGTATATGTCTCCAAATGGACTTAAAGAAGTTCAGGTCATCCACACTGGAGGCATAGGTGTTAACCAGTGTAACATAGGTACCACACAAGATCCCCTGGCAAATCATCAGTGGACCTTCATCATCAACAACTGAGTGCATGACCGTAAAGGTGACTCCCCTGTTTCACAAGGGCAGACGAGAAGTCACCAATTGTGAGCCAACAGTTATGTCTGCTACCATGCCAGCTGGGTCTCCTGTAGGAGTGCAATGTGAATATTGTGTTGATCTAAAGAACAAAGGACTAAGTGGTTTTGTTGGGATTGTTTAGCCGGTGGATATTCCAGGTACGTGTCATCATGTAGAGTTACTGCAACTCATGCCTGAAAGGCCACCCTAGTGAGTGTACATTGGACCTATGGGCCAGCGTTGCAGGCATTATCAGCATATATTCTAACATGCCAACTAACTTCCCTCTCACACTTCGGAATACCCAACCTGCTAAACATTTTTCGTGGTAGCAACAGAAATATGAAAGAACACAACAAACAAAAACATCAGAACAAACAGAGTTATTTTCAGCAAACCCTTGTGGGGAGCTCCATTGTGAGGTGACACCAGCTGGACGGAAGTGGCCGGGCTAATCTGGAGCATGCCATATTGCCAATTCGATCAGAATAGGAAAATGGTATAGTCTCTCCGTACAGTGAGGAATAGTGTCTCTCCCTCCACAGCCTTTCTCAGTGGTGGAGGAGGAAAAGTATGCCCATTCCATGTCACAACTGCAATGTCAGAGTTGTTTGTATGTTCATGGTGAGAGCAGCACCAGTCTATTTAGGAAGAAGAATGTTGCAGTTCTACAGAGTGTTATATTTTGTCATCTGTGCTGTCTCTTGTTAGCTGGTCCCATGGCCGCGATGTGAGGGTTTTCAGGCATTCGTTAGCAGGTTTCGGAGTTCCCATCATGTTTGATGTGCAGTCATGTGGCATAAAGCATAGCATACAAAATGCCCACCTTCTGTGATTGATGCTTGATGGGGAGATATTCTTTACATACCACCTGGACTGTGGCCCTTGAAATGTGGTTAGAAAGAAATCTGATTGCCTTGGTAGCTGAGATCTTTCTTTTCCATCACCATCCTAAGGACCACATCTCGGTCTTGATAATTAAGAAGTTTTGCGACAATTGGCCTTGGAAGTTCCCTTAGTGGTCGACATGCCATCAAGGATTTGTGTGCCTTCTCCATCACTAACATTGCAGAGAAGTCTGCCTAGCCAAACAAGGTGGTGATCATCTGTTCCACAAAGACTTACATTTTTTCAGTATTAGTCCACTCAGGTATGCTGGTAATTTGCTAATTATTACAATGTGAGCGGGCCTTCAAATCTTCACTTTAGTCCGGGATCACTGTCAGCACTTTCTCCATTTCCAGGCATTTTGCCCCGCCATGTGGATGCCATCCTCTGCTGTGGAGATTCTCTGTCCTGACTCTTTGAGGAGTGGCAATTGTTTATCCAGTTGGGAAGCCATGTGGTCCAATCGAAAATTCAATGTGTCAATCTTTCTGTCGATCCATTGGAGGGTTTGTTGTATAGCCAACAGGGTAGATTCTAATGTAGGTTCAGTCTGTGGGTCGGTTGCTTTCTCAAACTCTAGTTGTGGGCCTTGCAAGGACCTGGTGGCCTGTCTGGACTCAAAGGTGAGATGCATTTGTTTTTTGTCTGTCTTGCCCATATCAGCAACACTTCATATGAGTACTCTCCAATTCACACTCATCGCTCACAGCATTTGGTGGGCAAAGTCCTGTCACACCAGACTTGGTGTAGTTGGCAGGGCTTGTCTGTGTCACAAAGCACACTTTCCCTTATTACCCACTATAGCTTGTGGAAGAGGCAGTCTGAAGTTGTACAACAGTGTAGCTCCCCATTGAACCTAAGAGTGAGGCAGGCAGCCAGCTCCCAGCTGCAGCAGTCTTCAACCCTACAGTTCTATTGCCATACAAGGCTGACTTTGTACCCATTGAGTATTTCCTCCTCAGCCGCGGCAGCCTACAATAGGGTGGGGGGAGGGTTCACACATCCCTGTGCATAGTTTCTAAGCCTTGTAGCGCTGGATCTGTGCAGTCAAGACCAGTTCTAAAAGGCACCTGGTTTAAAAAGAGCTCTGGCCCATTGCGAGCTTTACCTGGCATCAACACTCCATGGGGAAAGACTGGTTCTGCCATGCTGGGAGATCTTGCGGGTTCCATGCCACAGCACCACAATCATTGTGGATGCTCTGCTCTTCTTGCCATCTTTCTCTGCCGTATGCCTCACAACCCCAGCCTTGCACCACTTCAGCACCCACACAGGAATGGCCTGCCAACCGCCCTGCAGCAATTCATTTGTAGTTGAGAAGGGATGTGTTGGAAGGCCTAATTTGTGACTCAGTGCCACTGCACAATGACCTCAGGGTGGGGCAGTGCATGCACCCACTGCAGTCGCAGGGCAATTTCTATTGACTCCACATCAGATGTCTCGGTTGCCTTAGCTTCCTGGCTCCCTTCATGTGGCTCTGCCAGAACACCGCCGGGGTTTTGGGTGCACCGACTCCTCCGGGTCATCCCAGTCGTGATCGCTACACTCTGCAGCCCAGTTGCTCTCCCTGCGTGGCCTAAACCGGCAGCAGATGCAAGCAGTAGCCATCCTATAAAGTGTCACAAGCGCTACAGATGGCTGCATACACCTTGAACATGCTGCCTTATCTAGTTTGGGAGCTCTGTATAGCTTCTTGAATGGTGGATGACAGGATTAATGATAAATTATTTAGTCCGTCCAGCAGAGCTACACTAAAGTGATGCCATCTTGTCATAGGCTCGCTGGTGCCCTGTTTACATTTGTAAGTGCTTCTCATTGAAGTTTAATTTCTATGAAATGAGCATCAGTGCCAGAATGGATCCTGCCCTTATTATTTAATGCGCACAACAGCATAGAGTTCTTCAACATCGTAAAGGAACTCTCAAACCCCAACTCCAGCACCAATGACATCCCACATTTGCAAGCCCTCTGTGACTCCCTCGCCACCTTCTTTCACCACAAGATCACAGACATCCACGACAGCTTCAACAACAAGACCCCGCCAGCAGCCACCAACACCTCCGACTCCTCACCCCCAACCACACCAACCTCCTGTTCTCCTAGACACACATTTCAATGACGCCAACACCATCAAAGTAATGAACACCATTAATTCCGGCTCTCCATCTGACCCCTGCCCGCACTACAACAGAGCGAGCTCCATCATCGTCCCCCAACTCTGTATGATCATCAATAGCTCCTTCGAGACCGCCACCTTCCCGGTAAGCTGGAATCACGCCGAGATCAACGCCTTACTCAAGAAACCCCAGGCAAACCCTAAGGACCTCAGACACTACTGGCCCATCACCCTGCTTCCGTTCCTGGCATAGGTACTCGAGAAGATCATCAACAGGCAAATATCCCACCACATGGAGGAAAACAACACTCTGGACCCGTCCCAATCCAGCTTTCACAGCAATCACAGCACCGATACCGCCCTCATCGCGGCAACCGACGACATCCAGACCCTCCTGGACAAAGGCGAAACAGCTGCTCTCATCCTCCTGGACCTCTCGACCACCTTGGACACCGTCTGCCACCACACCCTGCGCACACGCCTCCACGATGCAGGGATCTGTGACTAGGCCCTGGACTAGATCACCTCCTTCCTCACAGAGAGAACACAGAGAGTCCGCCTCCCTCCATTCCTATCTGAAGCCACCAAGACCATCTGTGGCGTTCCACAGGGCTCCTCCCTCAGCCCGACACTCTTCAACATCTACATAGCACCGCACACCAAATGCGTCCCATCGCACAATCTCAACATCATCTCTTACGCCGACGACACCCAGCTGATCCTCTCCCTCACCAAGGACCCCACCACAGCCAAAACCAACCTCCACGAGGGTATGCAGGCCGTCGCCAACTGCATGAAAAACAGTCGACTAAAACTTAACTCAGACAAGACAGAGGTCCTCATCCTTGGCCCCACCCCCTCTGCTTGGGACACCTCCTGGTGGCCACCCTCGCTGGGAACCGCACCAATGCCCACTAACCACGCCCGCAACCTCAGTTTCATCCTTGACTCATCGCTCTCCATGACCCAACAAGTCAACGTCGAGTTGTCCTCCTGACTCAACACTCTCCTCATGCTCCACAAAATCTACAGGTGGATCCTTACCGAAAAACAGAAAGACGGTTACCCAGGCCCTCGCCAGCAGCAGACTGGACTATGGCAACACTCTCTACGTGGGAACCACTGCAGCTCTCCAGAAAAGACTACAACGGATATTGAACTCCTACACACGCCTCATCCTCAACATCCCCCACCACAGCCAGATCACAGCCCACCTAAGAAATCTACACTGGCTTCCTGTCAACAAAGGATCGCATTCAAACTCCTAACCCACGCCCACAAAGCACTCTGCAACGCCAGACCAGGATCCTCAACGATCGTCTCACCTTCTACACCCCGAATCGTCAAGTCCGCTCCACCAACCTCACTCTTGCCACTGTCCCACGCATCTGCAAGACAACAACCGGTGGCAGATCCTTCTCCTACCTAGCAGCCAAGACCTGGAACACCCTTCCCATCCACCTACGGCAGACCAAGGACCTACTGACTTTCAAGAGACTTCTCAAGACCTGGCTGTTCGAGCAGTAGCAGCGCCCCCTCCTCAAAGCGCCTTGAGACCCTCATGGGTGAGTAACGCGCTCTACAAATTACACTGATTGATTGATTTATCCAAGAAGAGGCCACAGTCTTACCCAAAATGTCTACCCAACTGGAGTGCTTTCTACTGGCTAATTACTAAGTGCTACCTCATTGGGTAAATGCATAGTGCATCTCCTACACAAATAAAGGAATATGAGGTAATGTCTCCAGTGCCCTTTTGTGTCTGTAATTTGGGCAATGTGATTGTTCTTCCAGTGTCTTCATACAGCAATCTGCAATAACATGAATCCTGCTGTAGCAAAGACAACAAGAATAAATCAAATTGAATTTCCATCAAAAAAGGTTACTTCCTCTTAATTATATGTAATAAGTGCTTCTTTGTTAGGAGGAAATGTGCTCATATTCTCCTGAAAAAATGCTGTTCACTGTGTGTGGGAACAATCCTGTAATCTGTTTTCCTGCTCCCTCCTGTGGGAATGGGCTTGCAGTTTGCTCTTGCTTGGTTGTAGTTTTCAACGCTCCCTCCAAGCGAGCAAAAGCAAACTGCTATCTCCTGAGGGTGGGCACCTCAGGAGATAGGGAGCCAGGCCTGGAGTTAGGGGTCCCCAGGGCCAATAATGGCCCCAGGAGGGGGACCACGTGACCCCCCTCATTTCAGTTTGCTCAGGCCAGCCTTGGAAGGTGTTGGTTCCCAGGGCTGAATATGGCCAGGTAAATGGGTCATGTGCCCCTCCACTTTTTTGGTGTTTCTGTGCCCAGGGAGGAGGCACAGGGCTCTGGGTCAAGAAACCTGGTGAGACCCATGCATGTCAGCCCCCTCAAGATACCCCTAGGTGTCTAGTTTTCAAACATGAACAGGTTGGCTAGGTTTCCTTAGGTGCAGGCTGAGCTAGGGTACAAAATCCAGAGATAGTCACATTGGGAAAACAGGATCACATTTTGTGGAAAAATGTGATGCGTCCATGTTGCATTTTAGGCCACTAGGTCTACCAATACAAGTGAGGTACCATTTTTATTGGGAGACGTGGGGAATTGCCAGAAGGACTTAAGTCTGTGGCTCCCTGCAGATTCCAGAACTTCCCATCACAGAAATTGGAGGAAAATATATTTTGTAGTCAAAGTTCAAGGTTTGAAAGGGATTCCAGGTGAAAAACTTGGTAAAAGCCATGGAAGGCAGCCCACCCTGCATTCCCTAGGTCTTGAGTTTTCTAAAATGTACAGGTTGTATAGGTTTTCCTAGGTGCCAGCTGAGCTAGAGTCAAAAATCTAGAGCTACCCACTTTGGAAAAAAGGGTCAGTTTTCAGTGGAAAATTGTGATGTGTCCAAGTTGCATTTTTGGCCATTTCCTGTCATGGCCACTAGACCGACTCAAACAAGTGGGGTACCATTTGTATCAGAAGGCTTGTGGAACATAGAATCATAGAACATTTGTTATTGCCTATTTGATTTTGCTCAATTTGTTTCATTCAAATGTAAGCCGGTGTATAAAAAAGATGACATTTAGAAAAATACTGTCTAAATCATACTCTTGTACATGTACCCACAAACTCAGAATTGTACAAACAACCACTGCTAATAAACTTCATATTGTGTGCCCATTTCAGAAATAGAATGATTTCCTTAATGGTCACTTTTCACTCTGCCTGCTTCTCTATATGAATCATTCTATACTCAGTACTCAATGAAAAAAACATTGTACAGTGCTGCTCAGTTATTGGCTCTGGGTACCTTGGGTTCTTGGAGATCCTGCAAACCCTAAATTTTTCTGCATCCAGAAGGGTCAAGCAGATGTATTGGTGTATTTGATTGTTAATTGGCCATTGGGCCAAAAGTTTCAGATGAAAATGCTGTCACAAATGTCAGTTTTTTCCTACTCATTTTCAATATTTGTTTATTTCAACTGTTATTTTCCTTGAAAAAACCTTGAGGGATCTTCACATGTGACCCCTTGTTATATTTAGAATTTTGTCTAATTTTCAGACATCTGTTGCTTTTTTGTATCACTCATGGCCTTCACAATGGTTTCCACCACAAACTGGAAGTAGATTGAGAACAGAAAAAATTTCAAAACTATTGCACAAAATGCATTTCTTTGATTCAGCTCTGCATCTTCCTGCAGTCTGTAAAGATGATGACTTTAGTACAGCAAATCATTCATGGATGCCATCTTTAGAAAATAAAACACTTTTATCTGAAGCAGTTTTTCCCTATTTGTCTAAAAAAATTCAAAATGTTGCTATATTTTGCCAATTTTCTCAGTCCCCTCCAGGGAAATCCACAAATCTTGGATACTTTTAGCATCCCCGGGATGTTGGAAAAAAGGATGCACATTTTGCGTGGATACCTTAATTGGAAAAAAGTTATGGAGCCCTATGCACAGCCTACCCCAAATAGCCAAAAGAGGGCTCAGCGTGGGGGGGGTGGCGGTCTAGCAGCTAAGAGGTTAAAACTGCTACTGGAGACAGCTATGTCATATGAGTAAGCAGCACTGAAGGCATTTCTACCAACCAACACCTGGTTCACCAGACTGTGTAAGGTGGCAGGGTCATTTTTTTATTCAAATGTCATTACTGCAAACTAAAAGTGGCTCTCCGGAGTAGAAAAGGATGACCTCTCTTTAGCCCTTCCACTTAGGGCAATCTGGCAGTACCGTGAAGTTAAGTTGAAGGTACTAGGTAACTTGGCAGCCCCTAACCTATAAATGAGCTCATCATCTCTGAGGATAGGGTAAGCATCAGTTTTTGCAACTGCATTGAGCACTCTGTAGTCCACACAATACCAAAGCTCTGGGTAGCACCCGGTAGGGCATGCATTTAGTACCAGCACCCCTGGTCTGGACCAGGGGCTACTGGAGTGCTCAATCATCCCCAGCTCAAACATCTTAGAGACTTCCTTCTTGATGCTGGCCTTTACTTTATGAAACAGTCTGTAAATTTTGTTTTGACAAGAGGGCTGTCTCCTGCCTCAATGCCATGTACACATAGGTGTGTAAGCTCGGGAATGAGGGAAACTGGGAAGCAAACTACCTGAAACACTAGCAACAGTCCCTCTACTGTTCTGGCATCAGGGTAGGGGAGAGATTGACACCTCACACTGACCCATCTTTCCCTTTTGATGGCAGGAGGTCAGGAAGAGGTTAACTCTCCTCCTCCTACCCATCATCTGATACCAATGACATGGTGACCTCAGACCTCCCATATTGTGGCTTGAGATGGTTGATAAAGAGGACCCTTATGGTGTGTTTGTGAATCTTGAGGTTCACCAGATGGATGGCCATATCCTTCCCCTCAACTATCTCATAAGGCCAAGTCAAAGGATTTTGGAGTGACGTGGTCTCCACAGGCTCCAACACCCACACTTGCTGCCCAGGGTCCACAGCTGTAGCCCTCTGCTCATACCACTGCTTCATATCCTCCTGGCTAGCCTCCAAGTTCTCAGTTGCCTGCTTCCATTACTTGACCATCTGGTATCTGAGTGCTAGCAAGTAGCTAACCACATCCTGGGTAGTCTCTTGGGAGCTTTCTCTCACCCCCCCTTAACCATACTAGGAGGTACCCTAACAGGGTGACCATATAGAAGTCCATGGAGACTGAAGCCACTCCCCTTCTTTGGTACCTTTTTGTAGGCAAAGAGTAGGCATGGTAAAAGGACATCCCACTTCGGCCTCATGGGTTCAGGTAGGCCCATAATCATGTCCTTCAGGATCTTGTTGAATCATTCAACAAGCCCATTCATTTGTGGATGGTAGGGTCAGGAAAACATGGAAGCAACTATACACTGCTTCCACATTGACTCCATGTATGCAGCCAAGAGGTTGGTACCCCATTAGACACAATTTCTTTGGGGAAACCCACTCTGGTAAAAAGTGAAAATCCCTATCAGGGCTGTAGCTAATGCAGGTGCAGTAGCAGTCATCAGAAGTATGGCCTCTGGGTACCTAGTGGCTTGGTCCACCAAGACCAGGGTGAACTTTCCTGTGGCTGTCATGGGGTTCAACGGCACTACAATGTTGATGTCCACCCTTTTAAAACAGTTTTTCCCTGTCTTCCTACTGGCTTGGCTGGTTAATCAAGTCCTACAGAATTTATCTGAGTTAGTCTTCATCTAGGACAGTAACATTGGAGGACAAGACTGGCAAAGCTCTTGTCCTTTCCCTCTTGTCCTGTCCCACATGTTCTGCCAGGGGTATCTTATGAGCCAGTCCCATTAGGAAGATTCTCTATCATCATGGAACAATCTATGCAAAGGTTGCCCTATACACAGGTGCATTAGGCTCACTACACAGAAAATGTAGTGATTTCCAGAGTTAGCACTAGCAACATGGGATATAGCTTGCTGCCCCATGTACTCCAGGGATGGCACTCCCTCTGAGCCTTACATAACTCCCCCTGCATTGGTCCTCATTCTGCTTGTCATCCAGCAAGCTTGGGCAGGTCACCAAGGGAAGAAATGTCCTCCCTTGTAGGATGGCCTCCTATGACATCCAATCCGCCTCCACTGTGGGACATTCAATGGCTGGTTTCCCACATCCCTTGCCTTTCCCTATTTTGGCAGTTGCCTGGGTCATTTTTCCAGGATCCGGACCTCCTTGACTTCCCTCCTGGGCAGCCATTGACCTGGTGGTCACACAAACCCACCCAGGCAACCCTAACATTTCCAGGTGTAATCTGAGCTTCCCTTCCTTCCCGGCAGTGTGCTCAAGATCAATCCACAGCAGACAGTCCACAGGCATGGTAGGATGCAGAGCAACTTTCGTAAGGCCTGAGATTCCCCACACTCAAAGAGAACTAGAATGATAGGGCAGTGGCTCTCCTACTTGTCTACTTCTACATCCTGGTAGAATGTATTGGGAAACAACTGCTCTGAGAATACCAGATGAAGCTTTACAGTAGACATACTGGCTCCTATGTCTCTCAGATCCTCCATCTTCTGCCCACTTATGGTGACCCACTGCCTATACTTGAAAGTGTTGGAAGGCATATGAGCTTGGGACACTATTCCCCTGTCACCCAGTGACACTAGGGTAACGTTATTGACTCCCCCCACTAACTGGGCCATGTCTTTTCCAGGTAATTTGCTAGCTAACTCTGGGGTGTTTCTTCCAGTGGGAGGCTTTGCCCTCTGAGGGCACGTGGGATCACCCTTGTAGTGCCCATACTAATAGTACTTGGATGCCAACTTGTTATGATTCTTATCAGAGAAGCCTTTCTTCTGGTGGCCAGATTAGGATAGGGACCCTTTCCCTTGAAAACTAATTTGGAGGCTTTGAGAGAACTCCATCTTTCTACACCCCATTTCTACTGGTGAGAACCCTGACCACCATTTTGGGAGTCACACCTCCTCAGCAAGCTTCCTGGCGTCAGTCAGCTTGTTGTCTGTCAGGTCAGTACAGCTCTGTAAAACAGGTATTGACCACATGCTCGAGCAAAATCAGGTTGTACAGCCCAGTGAAATCATCTTCTTTTACGAATCTCACCCATCCTTACAGTGTTTGCTGTAATAACCTAAGAGATTCACCAAGGACTAGCTTGGGAGTTTGTGGCTGTTCCTGAACACCTGTCTTTATTTCTCAGGAATCAGCTAAAATTAAGTAAGATGAATGGCCTTCATGCGGACATACTTAAGGGCATATTTATAAGCCCCTAGTACAACATTAGTGTAAATTCTTTACTCTAATGTGTCCCAATGAGGCCAAAGTCCTTGCTGCATATTTACAAAGTGACACAAAGCATGCATCTCTACCCAAGAGCAGGGATGATTGGGCAGCCGAGCGCATGACACAATTGACTCCCCAGGAAAATCGTGGTCATTCAGATCTCGTCCGTTTCTCTCGGTTACTTTAGTCTCACAGAGGCAGTATATGTTTCAATAAGGTTTTTAATAAAGCAACTGCATCTTAGACAATAAAGCATGTACTGCAATAACCAGGAAGATACAGCTTGATAGGGTTAAAATTGTGACAAGGAGAGTAAAGGCATGGAAATAACCCTACCATATTGTCACTAGAGTCAATAGACTAATTCCTACCTAGACTACATTCGAGCACAGCATGTTACGCTCCAGTTCTGCCATTTAGGTTCCCCTGGGAAGACATCATCCCCTATACCTGAGCAAGGCCTGAAGTCTGCATAAGCAGCTGTAGTGAATCGTTCAGCAATCAGAATACAGTCGTGGTCATCTGGCTGGAATCTCCCTCTAACATGTATGGGACAGGGAAGTGTTTTTATAATAAAACTGCTGATGTTCTGAGAAAATGTCCCTAGGTAAGGATGTGTATGTTTCTATGAATACCAGAGACAAAACGTTACCACATTTACTTGAAACCTATCTTACTGCAGCCTTGAGAGAAGCACAGAGTGCTTGGTTAAGAACACAGTGCTGGCCTAAGCAAAGAACAGCTAGATAGCGAGAAATAAAACAAGACCGCAAATGTGGCTATTGTTAAAATAATAAACAAATCTGAATAAAAAATATCTAGGTTAATGTGCACAGCTGCAGGCCGAGTGTGCTAAAATAACGTGCATAAAGCTATAACTAAAATGGCTACACAACACCCTCCCCTTGCCGGTTGAAGGTGGTTCAAAGCCTAATTATATATAAAGCTTCCTAAGAAATATGTACAAAAATGTCAATACTGACAAGTTAAAAGACATTTGAGCATATATAAAAGAAGAATTTGAAAAAATTTACTTGTGGCATAAAAAGGCAGAATTTCAAGAGTCAGAGTCATTCTGGAAGTTGCCAGCAGAATACGTGACAATTGAAGACAGGAAATCTTCCACTTCTGCAGGTGGTAAAGTAGAAAACTCATCGCCAAGAAGAACCAAGGAGCATTTGTGTTCCATAGCCTGAGCTTCAGCCAAGGCAGCAGCATTCCGTGGTATGTCCAATAATGAGTTCAGAGCCGCATCCTCCATGAAGGGCAACTCATAAGCAGCTTCCCGTAGCAAAGGAACCCTTAACGCGCATGTCTGGTAATGAGCCCTCAGCGAGAACATCAACAGATCAGCGTCCAATGAAAGCAAGTGCTGCGTAGAAAGACAAACTGTCAGTGCATGTTCGAACGATCACCAGAGGCATCGAAACACGGGCTGCACCTAATGCAAAACTGGTATGAATGACAGAGACCAGTCACGCTCCAATTGCTCCAGGAGTGATGCTCCAAAGTACTGCATCATGCGTTCACAACACAGCTGCGCTGGTGGGAGAGGTTTTCATTCCTCCTTGTTGCGGTGGGACAACCATTTACACAGAAAAAGCAGCAATATCAAAATGCCACCTATTATAGCCAAAGTTATCGGAGTGTTGAAATAGGCAAATTAATAACCCAGTGTATCAACCACTCACCAGATTGTATTTGAACCACAGTAAAAGTTAACTTTTCTAACTTTATGATGTTTAACATAACATAAGTCACTTCTATTTTAGCCATTAGTTGTTGTTGTCGCATTAAATTAAATGTAGAGAATATATCCCTTGCGTTAACATGTTGCCAGGGAACGCGACCTGCCTTCAATGTTTAAAGGGTCCAACCCAACTGAATAATGGACCTTAGTTGGCTCTGTCCATGGTGTAAAGAAGACACATCACTTTGTATTATATCTATTGCAGAAGAGAAGATGTTATTTAAGGTGTATATCCGGTCGGACTGGGTAGTAATCCCACTATCTACAACAGCTAATGCCTTCTGCAAGTTTTCCTGGTCTATTTGCCTAAACTGGGCAGCAGCTTCTTGTTCAGAAAGCTTCCAAATTTCATTATATACTGCGTATAGGAAGCGCTTTCTGCATAGTTTTCTGGGGCCTAACAAGTCATCCTGTAAGTCAGTGTTATTAGACAGGAGATTCAGGTGTTCTCTAACAGCATCTAGTGAGAAACTCTTCAACCATTGCTGGTATAATTTCCCTACACATATGTTGTTGCTACACGTTGTTACTATACCCCCATGTTTGGATGACACATAGCGAGGGTCCGGACTATTAGCTCAGAAACTCCCTGTGGAGTTTAGAAAATGCTTATTACACCCATTGGTATCTGTCGGCCACAATAACCACCCGCCAGGACGTGACATTGAAGCATTAAACATGCCATTCTGGACCCATTCATTGAGCTGGTCTTCAGTTACATTTATATATTTTTGACATTTGTGAAATTTTGCAGGGGCAGAAATACTGGGCGCCTTCAATTCCTTAATCTTTGCTGAGCCTAAACAACTTGCTTGTTGTACAGTTTCATTAAAAAATATATTTTGAACAGGTATCAGGCATGCTCTCAACAAAGCTTCCTTCTCTCTTATTTGCCAATTTCGTGTTCCCCACACACTTTTCAAGTCGATCGACTTCTGACAATATTCGTAGCCTTCTATAGCCAACCGGGAAACAAAGGAATCAGAATAAATGAATTTTGTGTCTGTCAATAATATATGTACATTTTCCATTGATGGCAATTTAAAATTATATGACTCAGCATTTTTAACACTGTGCCCAGAAAAATATGCTAACTTTTCAGAATATGTTTTAGAACTCCCCTGTGGTGGAGTCGGAAAATGTTCCCATTGTGTGTAATTAAAAATAGCCTTTGGGGTACTTGCTCTATGAATGAAATGGTGCCCATAATAATTATAGCAAACATATCACCATAATGCTCTTTAGATTGATAAACATATTCACTTTCAACTACAGTATAATACTGCAATTCGGTCATCATAGAATCAACTGTTTTCAAATCCCAGCCATCAGAAACAACTCCGGGTATTATTACATCGTTCTTTGAAAGTTTAAACACATATGGTATTTGGATGACCTCTGTGGGGCCATATATATCAAAAGTTACTTTATCCCAAACAATCCCATCAGGAATTGGTATAGCGGAAATGTTCACAAAAGACCAGTCTCGGTGGACCTTGTGAGAAGAAAAATGGGTTTTTAGGACCTCATCCACCAGTTCAACTATAGATCTTTCAGGAAGATAATGACCATGTATTATAGAAAGAATGTTATGACAAAACCAATCCAAAGGAGGAAAGCTAGAACAATCAACGAAAGCCATAGATAGTTCCATGGGACAATAAAGTAATTTGTTTTCAGCCAGTTTATCAGCTTACGTGTTTTTGACAGTTCAGATGTGGAAGAGGCGAATAAGTCCAAGAAGGTGTTGTTGATGTCGGCGATGTATCCAGAAGCAGTTTGTGCAAAAGCTGGAGCCATATTTGTAGGAGGAGAACCGGTAGGGGTCTCCTGCGGTGGTTCAAAATAAATGACGCCATCTGTCTGTGTCAAATTGATCAGTTATTTCTGCATTGTTTATTGATACAGATGTTAGTCAAACTAATGCAAGATCATTTTCCACCCTTGCCAAGCTCGGAAAGGTGCCAGTGTTGTTGTTCACAACTTGTAGAGGGACTTCTTGACCAATAGTGAGAGGGATTTGGGAACTACTGGCTGTTCCTCCTGGTCTGCTGTGCAGGATCGGACACATGGTGTAACTTGACATTGTCGATAGATACAAAGCGGTTTTCTTTAGCACCAGCCAATAGTGGTAGAATGACAGTTCTTGTACCATGTATTCCCAAGACTGGGACCAGTGCACGATATGAAGGACCAAACCCCTTTTTCACAGCAACCTTTTAACGTACCAGATCCCCAACTTTAGGAATCCAGCCGGTAGGTGTTATTAGTACATCCTTAATTCCTGTGGAGGCAGCACTGACAGAAGTGTTGTTGTCACAGAACTGTTGTAATTCTTGCCAGACAGTGACACGTTCATTTATTTCAAAGGGTGTTTCTGCCACCACCACGCCAGGGCCATCAAGATCTGGAACATATATTTGAGTTCTGAACAGGCACTCGTACGAAGTATGACCGCCCTGGAAACTTCTAGGCAGATTGTTAAGTGCTCTCTGGACTCCATACAGGTGGTTAAGCCAACTGCAACCCATACCTAAGACTCTAGCTTTTCAAGGACTGCTTTAAATCACAGTTTCATCGCTCCATGACACTATTTCCATCAGGATGAAATGGAGACGAATAATGGAGTTGGACCCCTAAAGAAGCCATGGTGTCCCTGAATGCCCTTGAGGCGAAAGCAGGGCACTAGTCTCAGTGGAACGCCGCAACTGCATATGTACCGATAAAGACTTGCAAATCTTTAATAACAGTCCGAGCATCAGCCAAGCATTGTGGCCACACCCATAGAAATCTGGAGCAGGAGTCGACAGCCACTAAAATGTATTTGTATGCACTATCCGGTGTTAGGGGACCACAATGGTTGAAGTACACACATTGTAATGGTTTGTTGGAAATTAGGAGGGGTGTCTGCGGTGGGCGTTTGACAGTGGAACCCTTAATTTGCTTGCAGATGTCACAACAAAGGACATACTGCTTGGCTTGTTTGTATAGACTTGGCCATCAATAACGTGCTTGCAACAATGATGTTGTAGCAGCCACACCAGCATGGGCAGATGCTAGCCCCTCATACGCTGCTTTAATCAACTCTGCTCTTATCTCTTTGTTGGGAATTACTTGAACCCCCACACCTTGTATCTTTACTTCGGCATCTAGGAAGCCTGCCATTCAGTCGGAATATTTAGTAGGAAATGCTTTCGAATAAGGCGTGCCTTCAGCCGTAGCTTTCACAACAGCCCATATGTCATTGTCTGTTTTCGTTCCAGAACGGGTCACTACAGCAACAGTAGCCGTTGCTACTGCTGATTTTGTGGCTTCATCAGCCAGTGTATTTCCAGCAATGTGCATTCGAACGCGCTCGTGTCCAAGTTTATGTACAACATGGACATTTGGTAACGTTTCGTTTAGATCTGCTACTTTCCCCCTCAGAAGTCTGTGTTTAATGGTTTTGCCTTTAGAATCTCTGAACCCATTCTGGCAGCAGTAATGCAAGTATTCATTGAAGGACTGGACACAGTAAGACAAATCACAAACAATCAGTGTTAACTGTGCAGGATCCGTACGTTCCAATCCCATCACCAGAGCCTTTAGCTCTGCTAGTTGTGCTGTATAGGGTTTGCGTGAACGTATGCTGGGGACAAAATATATTATCCTCCATGTAGCCACTTATGACTGAGCAAGCAGCGGAGTATTGATGTTTTTTGCCAATTGCAGGTTGCGCTGAGCCATCGCTATACATGACTCTTTGATACTGATCAATAGGAAGTGTATTTGCTGGAACTGGATATTCTAGTTCATATTGCAAAAATTCTTGAGTTTGTAATTTTGGGTCAAAATTGTAGACAACATCAGTGGCTGTCAAAGACGTTGCCCATTGAATCCAATGTGGGTGTAATACTTTAGCGTTTGGAACACTGGCTTTGGTAGCAGCCTCAAGGGCTGGGATTGGAGAAATGACAATAATGCGTTTGCCTTGGGCTAAAGGTTTTTCTTTAATGACGGCCATCTGAACAGCAGTGAGAATTTCTCAGTGGGAGCAAAGCGCTTTTCTGCTGCTGAGTACAAATGCGATTTGTATGCAATCGGGACTGTCTCACCCTCGTTGAAAGTTACATAGGTGAAACCAATGGCACCGGCAATTACTGTGATGCCCAAATGTGTTTTGTTGTCCCTTGTGTGTAGGTGTTGTGCTGCAAGCATGTCTGTTTGCAAAACTCTGAGAATGCATATATGTTCGACTGTCCAAAATGTACTTGAAAATTCAGGACGTATTAAGTCATATAAAGGTTTTATGCGTGTTGCATAATCAGGAATGTAAGTTATGCCAAAATTTAGAAAACCCAATAGTAATTGGAGTTTTTTAATTGTATTTGGAGGTTGTAACTGTGCGCATTTTTCCAAGAACTGTGGCACTAGGCTCTTTCCTTCACTTGATTGCTCATGTCCCAGGACACTAAGGAAGGATATATATATTTTTTTTTTAATTAATTTGTAGCCGAACTCAGCAAATCCTACAACACTGTGGGCTACCCATCTTAAATGTTGCAGCAATTAATCATACGTGAGATAGATATCATCTACATAGGACAATGCTTCGAGGTCTATGTCATGTAATATGGAAGTCACAGGAGCTGCGGACAGTCCGGGATTGTTCTTGTACCCCCATGGGGTAAATAACAGAATTGGTACTCTAGTTGTGTGAGGATTTCCCTCCTGGGTGCTTTAGCATCATGTTTTATTGGATATTGGGGTTGTGGTTGATTTTTAATGGGGATTACATGATGGGGGAAACTTTGTCCCATCCTACGTGGTTGCGATGTAACACGTGTGCCTGCGCCAATGCCCAGTCGATGGCGTAGGATTCTGCGAGCTCCTTGGTAACAAGCGGCAAGAAAGAAGGTTTGATAACATCTTCCTCATATGGGCACACACGGACAAATTCAGGCTGCTAATCCTTTTAGGCCAGTAGAATATCATATATGTTTACGACGCTGTCCCAAAAGATTGCGTCTATTGTGCGCTCAATGTCTCCTTCTAACTGTAGCGTTACTTTGTACACCCTATCAGGCGTGTTGACACGCATGTCCGCAGTTTCTATTTGTAGGAAATTATCAGTTTCTTTCTCCTCCAGATGCTCTAGAAGACTCTGGCGAACTATTGTGACCTCTGCTTTGCTGTGTTATAGCACTAGTGCCCACTCCTTGTTCTTCAAGAGAGCCCTCCTTTTGAGTAGCATGTCGAACTGCAACTGCTGCCACCTTTTTCTTTTTGAATTGGGGTTTTTGTTGGGGAAGTTTCTTTTTTAACAGAAACTTCTGTTGAGCGTTGTGATTTCTGTCTCAGTTTCATGTACTCAGTTCTTCGTTCTGACTGCCCACTTCTCTCACTGCGTTATTCCGAAGAGTCCTGAAAGGAACAAGATGGTCTTGTATCGTATATTGATATCTGTCAGACGTTTTTTATTATTATCTCTATTTTTGAGATTATGGCCCTCATTACAACCCTGGCGGTCGGTGATAAAGTGGCGGTAACACCCCCAATAGGCTGGCGGTTAAAAAAATCGAATCATGACCACGGCGGAAACCGCCAACACAAACAGCCACTTTAACAAACCGGCCGCCGCGGCAGTAGAAACAAACACTGCGGCGTTAACTGCCAACAGCCGGGCGGAAGACAATGTACCCCCCACTGCATTACAACACGCCTATCCGCCACCTTTTCCGGGGCGGTACCAAAGTCATCAAAAGCACCGCGGAAACAGAACTCTAAAGGAAAACAACTCACCTCTCGACACTCAAGGAAGAACCACGACACCATGGAGCCGGAGCTGCACTTTTTCCCAATGCTGGTGTACCTTCTCATACACCAGGAACATGAACGCCGGCGAAGGCGACCACGGTGAGTACTTCACCTAGCACAAAAGGGAGGGGGGGAGGAAAAAGAGAGTGACACACACAGGCAACATGCAACAGCCCTACCACCACCCCAACACCATACACACCAACAGATGAAATAACATTACATATCCACCGGTAACCCTCAGGAATAACGCAAGGGCAAAAGGAATGGGGTAAAATGGGTGTAATAGTATAGTTTTAGATATATGCATCTTTAAACAATAAACAGTATGTACAATATATACAAACAGAGGGACAATGCCCACTCCAAAATGTCCGTGGCCCACTGCGCCATTAAACATAGGCCAAGGCCACAGTTGACTCCTGCCTCAATACGGAGAGAACACTGCGGGGGCATCAGGTCGAAAAAACACAGGCACCTCAGGGGTACGGGAATTGGGGGGCACCTCAGCCGGAAGATGGTACAATGCCACTGGCCTGAAGGGGGCTCCTTGCCAACTGCTTGGTCCCGGTTAGTGCAAAGCCACAGTCTCTCTAGTGGGTGGTTTGCCCACTGCTTGGTCCTGGGGAGTGCAAAGCCACAGTCTCTCTAGTGGGTGGTTTGCCCACTGCTTGATCCTGGGGAGTGCAAAGCCACAGTCTCTCTAGTGGGTGGGTTGCCCACTCCTTATTCCTGGGGAGCGCAGGGCCATAGTCTCTCAAGTAGATGCCTTCTTCCACTGGTTCAGGAGGGGGCCTTGTGCCCAGTGTGCTTCATCCTTGCAAGGAGGGGCTGAGTGGATGCTTTCTTCCACTGGTTCTGGAGGGGGCCTTGTGCCCAGTGTGCTTCATCCTTGCAAGGAGGGGCTGAGTGGATGCTTTCTTCCACTCCTTCTGGAGGGGGCCTTGTGCCCACTGTGCTTCATCCTGGCAAGGAGGGGCTGAGTGGATGCCTTCTTCCACTGGTTCTGGAGGGGGCCTTGTGCCCAGTGTGCTTCATCCTTGCAAGGAGGGGCTGAGTGGATGCTTTCTTCCACTCCTTCTGGAGGGGGCCTTGTGCCCACTGTGCTTCATCCTGGCAAGGAGGGGCTGAGTGAGTGGATGCCTTCTTCCACTGGTTCTGGAGTAGGCCTTGTACCCAGTGTGCTTCATCCTGTTGCAGGGGCCAGGATGCACTGCAGCCCATGTACTAACCACTACCATCAGCTCGCCGGCGGTGATGGCTGCTCAGTGGGTGCCAGTTGTGCTGCAGGTGGTGGTGCTGTCAGTGGTGGTGGTATCCTCCAGGCTTTCACCTGCAGCCTTGGACGGCTGCCCACTGGGGCTACTGCTGCTGGCAGTGGTGCTGCTGGCAGCAGTGCATGTGGCGGTGTTGGCCGCGGTGCGGATGGCGGTGCTGGCCACGGAGCAGGTAGAGGTGCTGGCAGTGGTGGTGGTAGCCTTCAAGCCTTCACCTGCAGCCTCGGAAGGCTGCCCACTGGGGCTGCTGGCAGTTGTGCTGCTGGCTGTGGTGCATGTGGCGGTGCTGGCCTCGGCGGTGCTGCCCGTGGTGCAGATGGCGGTGCTGGCCGCGGTGCAGGTGGCGGTGCTGGCAGTGGTGGTGGGAGCCTCCAGGCCTTCACCTGCCATCTCGGACGGCTGAAGTGCCATGGCTGGTGTTGTGTGCCCCTTCCTGGCCTTGGCAGATGGTGGTGCCTCCTTGCTTCTGCCAGCTGGAGTCTTTTTCTTGCCCTTGCTGGCTGGTGGTGTCTCCTTCCCCTTGCTAGCTGGTGTCCCCTTCTTGCCCTTGCTAGGTGGCGGACCCTTCCTGGCCTTGGCATGGGGTGCTGGCACACCAGCTCGGCTGACGGGCGCATCCTTGGAGCCTATCTCACCTGCAGTTGCTGCAGAAACCACAGTGGCCGTGGACTGGGTGGCTGAGGTGCTGGGCTGGGTTCTGGCCACCCTGGTCTGAGGTGAAGGACGGGGGGAGGGGTGGGGAATAAGTCAATGTTGGTGAGGAAAAGCTTCTTAGGGACACTGGGGCGGGAAGAGGGTGAAGGTTTGGGAGTGGAGGCAGAGGGAGTGGTTGTAGGAGGTGTCAGCCTGCTCTGTTTGGGTGCAGGTGCATGGGCTGGATGCTGTTGTGAGGGGGATGGCTGTTGGGTGTCTGAGTGCTTGCGTTTGTGTACTTTGGGAGGAGGGGGTCATAGACACAGTGGGAGAGGACACCGGGGACGTGTGCATTTGGTGACTGCCAGAGAGGGGTGTGTAGTGATAGGCGTGCTGGTGATGGAGGTAGTGGATGAGGATGTAGTACATGCAGGTTTGAGTGGAGACGCTACTGGGAGGGAGGTGGACGAGAAGGAGGAGGGGGACGCAGTGGATGTTGGTGTGTATGCATGTGGATGGTGCTTTTGCTGATTTGGGTGAATGCTGGTATGAAGATGTGCTTGGGATAGGCTGGGGTTGAGGGATTGGGACTGGGTAGAGTAAGTTGGTGGGGGGAGGCTGGATATAGGGACAATGGCTGCCATCCGTGAGTTGGCCAGTGCCGGGAATGCTCTCTGTTAGGCCGCCACCCCAGAGTGAATGCCCTCCAGGTATGAATTTGTTTGTTGCAAATGCCCTGCTACACCCTGGATGGCATTCAGTATGGTTGACTGCTCAACAGAGAGGGATCTCAGGATGTCAATAGCCTCCTCACTCAGGGCAGTAGGGCTGACTGGGGCAGGGCCTGAGGTGCCTGGGGCGAAGGAGATGCCCACCCTCCTGGGTGAGCGGGCACAGGAAACACGCTGAGGGGTTGCAGGGAGGGCGGTGCTGGTACAGGGGGTGGCGGCTGTACCTGTAGTTGGGGTGGGCACAGAGGTATCCGCCACCTCCAGGGAGCTGCCAACGGAAGAGGTGTTGCTGTCGGTAGTATCACCTCCTGTATCCATCGTGGTGCTCCCCTCGCCCTCTGTCCCACTGGTGTCCTCACCGTCAGTGGATTCGGCCTCCAGGCCCATTTGGGATGCAGCTCCCTCCTTCGCCGGTGCCTCTGCTCCTCCGCCAGATGATGCTAATGCACACAAGGACAGGGTGACAAAACAAAAAGGGGGAGGAGAGACACAGAATACACTTGGTCAATGCCAGCAACAACACTTCCGTTGGTTTACACAACTCACAGGGAACAGCCCTATGCACTAGGCCATGCACTACCATTTACAATGATAGTCACCAGCCCATGGGGTACAATGCGAAACACCATTAGATGCACACCTGAAACCCACAGGACCCTGCCCATTAGTAGATGCCCACTAACAATGGGGTTGGAGTGCATCTGAGCTTGCCCATCATTGAACATACCCTGTCATGTTCGCCCTGGCATAGGGGCACCCACCTCCGCCATCCCCCACCCAGGTAATACCTTAACACGTGCAAAGTCATGATTCTGAATCTGTACTCACCCCCTTGTGGCTGCTGTGATGCCTTCAAGCGCCCATCCAACTCCGGATAGGCTACCGCCAGGATGCGGAGCGTCAGGGGGGTCAGGGTACAACGGGCACTCCTTCCTCATTGGGAGGCCAGCCCCACCTGGGCCTCAGCTGTCTTCCTTGCCCAGCAGTGCAGGTCCTCGCACCATTTGCAGCAGTGGGTGCTCCGCCTAACAAAGACCCCAAGTGTCCACACCTCCTTGGTGATGGCTCGCCAAATACCCTTTTTCTGATGGACGCTGACCTGCAAAAAAAATACAGCAGAAAAGGTATTAGTCATACCGTCCGGACTGTTATACGCATGGCCCATCATATCGCCCCATCCCCTTACACACGTACATTTACCACCATACATGCAACACTCTGCCCAGGATCCCTCAGACCCCCCCCACACAATGCTTACACACACAGCAATCCATACCTTCATGCCCCACGCCTCATGCTCACAGTGTACTCACCTGTTTGTCTGGAGGACCATAGAGTAAAGGGTACTGGGGTAGGACCCCCATCCACCAGTATCTCCAACTCCCCTGAAGTGAATGCAAGGGCCCTTTCCACAGACACTCGAGCCATTGTATCTTCCAGACACAGGTCACAGCAGCACTTGCAGTGTACGTCCACTGTTGTTGGAGGTCAGATAGCAAGTGAGTACACCGATAGAAAATGGCGGTCACGTCCGCGGCGGTGTGTACCGTCACCGCGGGCGTACATCGCCATTGGCTCCTGGAACCCATAGCCCCCAGTGACGACGAATGCAGTGGTGCGCGGCGGTCGTCGACTGCCGACCGCAACGGCACAAAACACCAGAGGAATTACCACATTTCCACTTTTCCCTCCTCACAGGTCAGTCAGCCACCATTTCAGGTGGGCACAGTCCACTGCACCTAACTGTGTCACAGCAGACATTGGCACTTCAACTGACTTACGAGTTCACAAACTGTTTCTGTAAAGCAAAAACTGCATATTGATGTTGAAATATGTGTGAATATGGCCTTCGGCTCACCGTTTTTCACCCTAGAGTTCAACCACTGAGGATGAATAGGAGATGGAAACATCCCCCGCGTACAGACCCCTTGTGGACCTGGCGACAATGGAGGACAGGCACATTATCCTGACCTACACACTTGATAGGGCCACAATCCAAGAACTGTGTGCCCAATTGGAGCCAGACCTGATCTGTGCTATCCTCCACAACCCACAGGTATCCACCCTCTAGTGCAGGTCCTCTCAGTGCTCCATTTCCTGGCAAGTGGTTCCTTCCAAGCGACAGTGGGCATCGCATCAGCGTTGTCACAACCTATGCCCTCAAACATGCTGACCAGAGTGTTGTCTGCCCTGCTGAAACACATGCGCAGTTACATCATATTCCCCCAGGCGGAGGATTTGGCCACAGTGAAGGCTGACTTCTATGCACTGGGACATATCCCCAACATCATTGGTGCCATTGATGGTAAACATATTGCATTTGTTGCCCCCCCACCAGAGAAATGAACAAGTGTTCAGAAAAAGAAAAAGCTTTCATTCTCTGAATGTGCAGATGGTGTGTTTGGCGGACCAGTACATCTCTCATGTCAATGCCAAGTATCCTGGATCTGTGCATGATGCCTTTATCTTGAGGAATAGCAGCATCCCATATGTGATGTCTCAACTCCAGAGGCACTGGGTGTGGCTAATAGGTGAGCCCATGGTCCCCACCCAGTTGATGTAGGTATATGGGTGTGGGTTTGGCCCTAAGGGTGAGTGTGTTTCTAACAGGTATCCCTTGATATTTGCAGGTGACTCTGGTTACCCCAACCTCTCATGGCTACTGACCCCAGTGAGGAATGCTAGGACAAGGCCAGAGGAACGTTACAATGAGGCACATGGGCGAACAAGGAGGATCATTGAGCCCACGTTTGGCCTCCTGAAGGCCAGATTCCGGTGCCTCCATCTGGCAGGTGGATCCCTGTACTACTCACCAAAGAAGGTGTGCCAGATCATCGTTACATGTTGCACAACCTGGCCTTGAGACACCAGGTGCCTTTTCTTCAGGAGGATGAGGTTGGAGATGGTCGTGTGGCAGCGGCAGAGCCTTTGGATAGTGACAAAGAGGAGGCAGAGGAAGAAGATATGGACAACAGAAATACACTGACAACAGTACTTCCAGTGACACAGGTAAGACACTGTAACTTCACCTTCCATTGCAGTCTTGTGTTTGACAATGAACATGGCAGCCTGAATTCCCTATTTTCATGGCCACTTACTGTACCCTTTGGCATCTCTATTTTCAGATCTCTGTGCCCCACTCTGGATCCTGGTGTGTTTACTGCTGCCCACTACAGGTCACACCTATGTGAATATTAGAGTACATTTGAATTGCAATGTTTACAGTTTGTGAAACTAATACATATGTCAAACAATTGACAGACTCCATACTTGAATTTGTTCAAAGGGTGTTTATTTCTGTGCTAATAAGTGGAAGGGGTATTGCAATGAGTCCAGTCTATTTGTATCACAGGTGCATTGTCCAAGGGGGCATAGTAAGGGAAGCAATGGCAGTTCAAGGTGGACAGGGTGACAGAGTGGGACACAAAGGTGAAATCAGGAGAGTCTTATTTCCTGGCGGGGGTCTTGGAAATGTTCTCTGGCTTGTGCCTGGATCACAGGGAACGTTTGCAGGGTGGTTCTCCTTCTGCAGGGGGAGGGGTGCTGGTGGCCTGTTGTTCCTGTGGTGGGGCCTCCTGTCCACTAGCATCGGCGGAGGTGGAGGGCTATTCTTCAGTGTGGCTAGTGTCAGGGGGCCCGTTGGTGTGCCACTGCCTCCCGCATGGTGTTAGCCATGTCAGCCAGCACCCCTGCAATGGTGACCAGGGTGGTGTGGATGTCCCTCAGGTCCTCCCTGATCCCCAGGTACTGTCCCTCCTGCAGCCGCTGGGTCTCCTGCAAATTGGCCAGTATCTGGCCTATGGTCTCCTGGGAATGGTGGTATGCTCCCAGGATGTTGGTGAGTGCCTCGTGGAGAGTCGGTTCCCTGGGCCTGTCCTCCACATGTCGCACAAGAGTCCTCCCAGCTTCCCTGTTGTCCTGTGCCTATGTCCCCTGAAACGTATGCCCACTGCCACTGACCCCAGGTCCCAGATCGTCCTGTGTTTGTGGGGTTGCCTGGGGTCCCTGTAGTGGTGGACACACTGCTGATTGAGGTGTCCTGGGGACTGATGGATGGGCCCACTGGGTGGGTGCTGTGCTGGTGTTTCCTGAGGGGGGCGGCTCTGTGGTGGGTTGGGATTGTGCCTGGGTAACCGACTGTCCAGAGGTCCCTGATGGGCCAGGTTGGTCATCGTGATCCAGGCATGCAGAGCTGCTGTCATCACTGTGGGCCTCTTCTGGAGGGGTACTGGATGTGGCTGGCACCTCCTCTCCAGTGGTGTTAAGTGGAGGTCCTGTGGTGATATAAATGCAGTGTCATTGTTTCTGCATGTGCCATCTTGTGCATGGGTATGTTTCCCTCTATGGTTGTTATTACCAAGGCAGCTTTGTCTTGTGTGAGTTGTGATTGGTTTGGCTAAGTGATTGTCACTTGTGTGCATGCTGTGGTGATGGGTGTCCATGCAGGTCTGTGATGGGGGTCCATGCTTTGTTGTTGAATGCAGGGCTTGGTATTGGGATGGGTGGGTTGTGATGGTGGGGTATATGTGATGTGGTGAGGTAGTGGTGGGGAGGGTAGTGTTTGTTGTTTGCGATGGCATGCAGGTAGGGTGGGGGATAAAGTAGTAAGGATTTGACTTTGTAGAATCCAGACCTCTTGCTACTCCTGCCTGGCTCTAAGGATGCATGATCGCTAAGATTTGCTCCTCCCATGTTGTTAGTTGTGGGAGAGGAGGTGGGGGTCCACCGCCGGTCCTCTGTACAGCTATCTGGGGTCTTGCAACCACAGAAAGTACCTTCCCTGTTAGGTTGTTCCACCTCTTCCTGATGTCATCCCTTGTTCTTGGGTGCTGTCCCATGGCGTTGACACTCTGCCATAGCTCCATCTTCCTTGCAATTGATGTCTGCTGCACCTGTGATTCGAATAGCTGTAGCTCTACCCGGATGATTTCCTCCACCATGACCCTTAGCTCCTCCTCTGAGAACCTGAGGTGTCTTTGTGGTGTCATGGGTGTAGTGTGTGTAAGTGGTGTGTGTAAGGGTGTGTGGGGTGATGTGTTGGGGAGTGTGCTGTGAGGTGCGTGGATGGTGTATGGGTGATAGTGTTTTGTGGCTCAGATTAATTGGGTGCTCCTGGCTTGTCTCTCTCTCAGTTGTCAAAATCCTTGGGTTGTAAAGGGTTGTGGGTAGTGTGTGTGTTTAATATTGGTGTGGGTGTGTGGGTGTGGTGTGTGTATGTGTGCCAGGTGTGTGTAGTTTGAATTGTCCAATGTGGTGTAGTTTTGTTAGTGTGTGTGTATTTTGAGCGCAGCGGTGTTTACCGCCAATGGTTTACCGCGGTTGAATGTCCACCACAGTGATTCATGGGTCATGATGCTGTGGGCGTATTTCTGTTGGTGTAACAGTGTGGGTTTTGGTACCGCCATTTTATCACTGACCTTTGGTCTGCCGTACTTGTGTGTGTCTCTGTATGGTTGCGGATTTCTATGTGTGGATCATAATACGCGTAGCGGTATACCGCCGTGGTCCCGGTATGTTTGCGGCAGTCAGCATGGCGGTAAGCAGCACTTACCGCCAATGTTGTAATGAGAACCTTTATCTATTCTGTGGGGTCTCCATATGCGGAGATTCTCCCCTTTCTTTTTTAGGTGTTTGTTGTTTTTTATCCCAGCATTTCTTTGTACTTTCAGGAGCTTGCTGGTAGAATCTTTATTAGATTTACCTTGAAATATTAGTTTTGTTGGTCTGGCCCCCAGACTATCTTGATTAATGCTAGAGTAGGTCTCTGTGATAATCTTAGGCAGCTCACATTCTTGAGCCTGTGGAGGAATGTCCTGGAGCAGCATGCGCACCGCTAGTGCGACCGCTTCCCCTTTAAGGTTACTTAATATAATTGAGGATACCATGGCAAAGTTGCCCATTAATTGCCATCCCCAAGTCCAGGACCAGGGAAGCCCCGTATTCATCTTGAATTTGTTTCAACACTTCCGGCAAATTGGTAAGTTTCGGCGTAACATGTGTGGTAGTATAGTGCGTGGCAAATACCGTACCCCTTGTATTACAATTATCCACAGTGGGAACCATCCCAAATGGTAAGCACATGGTTAATATTCTATGTTTATCCTGAGGTCCCTCATGGGGGAACACTGCTTCCAGTGCATTTATTTTTTGAGCTAACCAAAATGGAATTTCTTCTCGTTAGGCGGGTATTTTACCCCTGATCGAATGTACAGTCACGGAGTTAATGCCTGGCATTACTGCATGAGGTTGTGCCAGAGCAGCACATGCTGGGTTTGTGTTTAATGTTTGCATTTCAAAATGTACTAATCGTCTGTATATTGCCATCAGATTAGTGTATAAGCGACAGACTTCAGCTACTGTTAGGTTCGCTGCAGAAGGGTGAGGTGTATAAGAGGCCAACAAAGGCCAGGTAGGACCATCATTACTTAGAGGACCTAACCTAACTTGTAAAATTGCGTGGGGTAGGGCGCCAACAAGCTAATTATTATATTCTTGATAAGATAGAGGTATCTCTAAATAGGTATATGCTCTGTATTGTGCAGGTATGTTTGCAGGTGTATAATGATGAAATGTATTTGTGTTGCCATCAACTGCTGGAAATGTGACCCAAGAATAAAAAAGTTCTGTTCTAGAGGCTGGTGAGCATCAACAACAAATGTGACTGGATCCCCCTGGGCCGTTAGGCCATGTGCCAGTAAATGTGCAGTAAGGGGTGGTCTCATATTAACTGCAATTGCTACCTGTTGTGGATTCACCATAATGAATGGTAAATTTGTTCAGAGATAAGCACACCAAATGGGGATTATCCTTTTAGAGTTCAAGCTTGAAAAATGTTCAGCGTTAGTTTGGTACTCCCTACTTAGCAGAGGAGGAATATCCTCAATACCACAGACATCTCCGTATATACTACTGAGGTGTCTTTGTATGTAGTGAGACAGAGATACCCAGGAGGACCATGTCACGTAGGCTCTCATTATTCTAATGAGACTACTGGATTTGAGTGGCAGAATCGCCTGGGGTGTGGGGGACTGAGTCTAACCCACTACAGGTGAAACCTGTCGGCCTAACCCGGGCTTTGCTCCAGCTAACTAGCATTGCGTCATATCTACTCAAGAGCAGGGATGATTGGGCAGCCGAGTGCATGACACAATTGACTCCTCAGGGAAATCGTGGTCACTCATATCTCATCCATTTCTCTCAGTTACATTAGTCTCACTTATACAATAACAAGCAGAGGCAGTATATGTTTCAATAAGGTTTTTAATGAAGCAACTGCATCTTAGACAATAAAGCATGTACTGCAATAACCAGGATGATAAAGCTTTACAGGATTAAAATTGTGACAAGGAGAGTAAAGCACAGAAATAATGCTACCATATTGTCACTAGAGTCAATAGACTAATTCCTACCTGGACTATATTAGAGCACAGCATGTTAAGCTCTAGTTCTGCCCTTTAGGTTCTCCTGTGAAGACATCATCCCCCATACCTGAGCAAAGCCTGAAGTCTGCATAAGCAGCTGTAGCAAAGCGTTCAGCAATAGGCATACAGTCATAGTCATCTGGCTGGAATCTCCCTCTAACGTGTATGGCACAGGGAAGTGTTTTTATAATAAAACTGCTGATGTTCTGAGAAAATGTCCCTACGTGAGGATGTGTATGTTTCTATGAATACCAGAGACAAAACGTTACCACATTTACCAGCAACCTTTCTTACTGCAGCCTTGAGAGGAAAAAAGAGTGCTTGTTTAAGAACACAGTGCTGGCCTAAGCAAAGAACAGCTAAATAGAGAGAAATAATAAATGAAGCTGAATAAAATATATCTAGGTTAAGGTGCACAGCGGCAGGCCTAGTCTGCTAAAATAACTTCCATGGAGCTATAACTAAAATGGCTACACAACACCCCGTTAGGCGGTCTGAAAAAATGGTCAAAAAAATCTAACAGATTTCCTTAGGTCATTTTTTATGTCACTTTTAACCCCTGCTCATATTTTGGCACTACTCTTGCAGAGTACATCAATAGCGTCAATAAAAATTATGCTATTACCCCCTACCCTGAGCCATGGTGCGCCGTATCTTAGATACAGCACACACATGGTAGTGATAAGGGGACACTAAGGGGTGCAAGGAAAGTGACGCGGCCTAGGTGCAACACCACGTTCTTTAAATATGCCCCTTAGTTTGGTGCATGCCCCTTAGTTTGGTGCTCTACTTCAAGTATCAGGAGCGTGCCCCTCCTCATCATGAGTATGCACCTCCACAAAATAGTCCTCTAGTACTCCTCTTGGTGCTTGTGCACCCTGAGAGCTACCTCGTAGGCTGAGAACAATTTAGCTATATCATCTCCCACCGCATAACTGTGGCATCTGTTCCTTCTGTATGCAGGCCCACATCTCTCCAATGGGCACTGCTGGTATGCTGCTACGATATGACAGGATTTCATCTGCTTTGCTGTCAAGTCCAGCTTTCTGAGACTGAGCCCATTGGTCACCTTCCTCTCCTCTATAGCTAGTCTCTTATCTTCCAAGGCTCTTTCAGCCTCAACCTTCTCCTTCTCTAGTCTCAACTTGGCTAGCTCTAGTTTGAGCTTCCTCTCCCCTTTCCTGTCCCTCAGTTCCTGCTGGGTCAGGCCTCTAGATGACACACTGCTCCAACCGTGACACTCAGGGTATCCAGGTCATCTGCTGGGGCCATGTAAAACTCTCCTGGCAGCTCAGGGCCCTCAGCTGGGTCCTCTCTCTCCTGATTTTCTGTTTGTTCTCCTTTCACCTCGTTCTCATCAACCTCATCCTCTTTTGAGGTGGCCTACCAACTTTACACCTCTTCTAAGGACCTGAGGGCCTACTGGAGATCCAGTTTGGTAGCCCTTTTGTCTGCTTTTAGTCTCTTCCGCTTACAGAGTTTCATCAGCTTAGCCCTGTTAAGGGTATCAACATTGCCTGGATCCATTCTGTAGTGCAAAAAAGCTGAGAAAATATACAATTGAAAAATTAAGGAAGAATTTAACGAAAGGGGTTACTCTGATGTCAAATTATTTATCTGGGATTTTGTGTAAGGTAAATAATCACTATATGGTACTGCACAAACACAAGTCCTGATCCCACCACTGCTACCATTGTGAGAAATTGAGTTGTTGGTTGACTGGGGTGTGAGCCCTGATCTAGCGAGAGCCATTGTCTCTTGCAGGGTGAATATGAAAAAAGTCACTAAATTAACCTATGCTTAACCCTGGGTAGCTTGAAACAAAAAGCAGTTAGGCTTAACTTAGAGGCAATGTGTAAAGTACGTATGCAGCTTCAAACAGTCAAAAAAGTAAAATCACAAAACAAGAAAAGTCCCAAATGAATTTAGAAAAATATAGTAAACGTTATTACAATATTTGACACCAAAATGACAAAAATCCAATCGGTATGACCGGAGGCATGAATTTTTAAAGTTTTAAGTAAAATCTAGCACCTAAAACGTGAAAATGCCAACTCTGGACATCTAGTCATGGGAGTCCGAGTCAAAGTCCAAAGTTAAGGCTGACCGCAATGAAGCACGTTCCCGCTACAAGAGGTGGTTTTGGCTTGGTCAGCCCTTATCTTCAGACTTAGAAAATTTATTTAAGAAAAGTGTCTGATAAGGTAGGAGCAAGGCTGTAGGAGGTATACGAGGAGGGAGCGTTTTCATTGGATTGCCTTAAGTCAAAGCTGCAGTGAAGATTTCTACGTTCAGACATAGCACCTGATCTAGAAGTTGTCAGGGGGGAGTACTCCATCACAAATTTACCAGATCTCCCATCTGATGTATAACAATCTCATTCTATCCTTTGGGTATTCCTTCTTCCAACCTCTAAATCAGGCCCTTAGTAATGAAAAGAAAGTCAAAAAACTCCAAAGGCAAAGCAGAGGATTGTAGCCAACAACATTTACACGAGAATGGTTACCTTTTTGGTGAAGGACTGCTGAAATGGGTTTGATGCTGAGGAGAAGAACATAATGGAAAAAGCCCTGAAGTAAATCAAAGTGTCATTTTTAAAATTGTAATGAAAAATCTAACTTAAAGAGTGTTTATCATTACAATTTAATAGGTATCAAGCATGACATAGGTTAGAATTTGAGTCTCTGGATGGCAGTCACTTTGCACTCTCCCCAAGCAGGGACCCCCACTCTAGTCAGGGTAAAGGAGAAACATACCTGCTTAACCCCAGCTCACCCCCTTGTTAGCTTGACAAGAGTAGGAAGGCTTAACCCCAGAAGCAATGTGTAAACTATTTGTGCCAACACACACAGTAAAACACTACAAAATGAATACCACTCCAGTTTAGAAAAACAGGTAATATTTATCTGAACCAAAAAAGACCAAAATTACAAAAATCCAACATAAACACATCAAGATATGAAATTAAAAAAGAATAAGGCCCATATTTATACTTTTTTAGCGCCGCATTTGCGCCGCTTTTTGACAGAAAAACGGCGCAAACTTACAAAATACAATTGTATTTTGTAACTTTGCGCCGCTTTTGCGTCAAAAAACGACGCAAATGCGGCGCTAAAAAAGTATAAATATGGGCTTAAGAGTCTTAATCCTCAGAACTAAGTGAAAACACTGTTGTTACACAAAGTACCTGGTTTGCATTAAAAATAAAGCTGCACGGGCAAGCGTGCATTGGAAATGTCAGCAATGAGTCGATTATTTACTCGTAAGTGAGGCAGTGCGTCATTTCCTTTTCTGGTCAGGTCGGCGATGTGTCGTTTTTCCTCCCTAGCAAGAGAGCAATACATCGATTTCCATATGGGTACGTCGGGTCCAGGCAGGCTTTGGGTTGATTTTTCATGCCCAGCGATGTTGCGGTAAAATCCGGTCGCACAGTGTCAGGAAACCGCGCTGTGTGGAGTTTGCATCATTAACAGCAGCCGACAGCAGGTGTTGCACGTTATTTCTACAGCCGCAATGCATCAATCTTTCAGCTTTAATGCAGGCAGAGTGTCGATTTCAGCCGCGAGGCCAGTGGAGCATCGTTTATCAACCGCATTGCGGATGGTGCATCAAAAATTTCCCCGCACTGCGGTATTTGCGTGGATTTCAGTTCTTTTCCACCAGCTTCACCTTTCAAGGACCCAGGTACTGGATGGGGCATCACTTGACAAGGCAGAAGTCTCACCAGTGAGTCCAGGTGCTGGCAGAGAAAGTCTTTAATGGCAGTGAGACTTCAACAACAGGAGGCAAACTCAACTCAAGCCCTTGGAGATTCTTCTCAAGCAGGAATGCACAGCAAAATCCAGTCTTTTTCCCCTTTCACAGGCAGAAGCAGCAACTGCAGGATAGCCCAACAAAGCACAGTCACAGGCAGGGGCAGCACTTCTCCTCAGCTCTTCCGCTCTTCTCCTTAGCAGAGGTTCCTCTTGAATCCTTGAAAAAATCTAAAAATGTGGGGTTTTGGGTCCAATACTTATACCCCCTTCTTGCCTTTGAGGTTGGTGAACTTCAAAGGAAAGTCTCTGTTGTTCACAACATCCTGCCTGGCCCAGGCCAGGCTCCAAATTCACACCAGGGGGTTGGAGACTGCATTGTGAGAGTGCAGGCAAAGCCCATTCAGGTTTAAGTGACCACTCCTCCCTCCACTCTATCACTGATGGCCCATCAGGATTTGCAGGCTACTCCCAGATCCATTTGTCTCACTTTCCAGAGGGAATTCACACCAGCCTAACTGTCAGTCTGACCCAGACAGGGAATCCACAAACAGGCAGAGTCACAGCATGGTTTAAGCAAGAAAATGCCCACTTTCTATAAGTGGCATTTTCAAACTAACAATCGAAAAACCACCTTCACTAAAAGATGTAATTTTGAAATTGTGAGTTCAGAGACCACAAACTCCATATTTCTATCTGCTGCCAAAGGGAATCTGAAGTTTAATGATATTTAAAGGCAGCCCCTATGTTAACCTATGAGAGAGAGATAGGACTTACAACATTGAAAGCTGAGTTTAGCAGTCCATCACTGTTAGGACTTGTAAAACACATCAGTACATGTCATGTCCCACCTTCAATATATACTGCACTTTGCCATTTGGGGCTACCTAGGGTCTACCTAAGGGGTGCCTTACATATAGAAAAAGGGAAGGTTTAGGCCTGGCAAGTGGGTACACTTGCCAGGTCGAATTGGTAGTTTAAAACTGCACACACAGACACTGCAGTGGCAGGTCTGAGCCATGTTTACAAGGCTACTCATGTGGGTGACACAACCAATGCTGCAGGCCCACCAGTAGCTTTTGATTTACAGGCCCCAGGAACCTCTAGTGCACTTTACTAGGGACTTACTAGTAAATCAAATATGCCAATCATGAATAAACCAATCACTAATACAATTTATACAGAGAGCATGTGCACTTTAGCACTGATTAGCAGTGGCAAAGTGCCCAGTGTACTAAAGTCTACAAAATCAGGTCAGAAAAAATAGGAGGAAGGAGGCAAAAAGATTGAGGATGATCCCGCAAAAAGTGCCAGGTCCAACATCATAGCCACCTGCTCCCAATTTGAAATTATACCTTATCCAATGTTGTCCTATGGGTGGGGTAGGCCTCCAAGTGGTGAGAAAATAATTTTGGAATTTTTCATTACCAGGACATGCACAAAAGTACATGTCCAATTATTAGAAATTGGGTTTCTGGTTGACAGAGGTATGCAGTCTGATGATGCAGGAACCATAATCCTAATCAGGGTAAGCCACAAACATACCCTAAATTAACCTGTGCACAACTTCTGGAAGCTTGGAACAGAGCAGTCAAGCTTAACTTAAGAGGCAATCTGTAAAGTATATGTGCAACACATTAAACAGTAAATCAGTGAAAACATAAGACTACAAGATACCACACCTGGACAGAAAAACTGGAACTTAAATTAATAAATAAAACAAGACCAAAACGACAAAAATACAATATGTAAAATTTGAGTTGTGATATTTTTTTTAAAAACTGTAAAATAGCACTCAGAAACAAGAAGTGCCAACCGGGGATGTCTGGTCGCGGTGGACTAGGACAAAATCACACGCTCAGGCCAACTGCGATGGAGTGTGGGCCAGCTACGTTGACCCCATTGGGTCGGCTGAAGCAAAATACCTTAGCCCTGGTTGCTCCAGCATCAAAGATGCAGGAAGCAAGCTGAAGTGATGTGTCAGTGTCAATACCCTGCAGTGGAGGTGATGCATTGATATTTCTCACACAGTGGTGAAGATTCTTTGATTTTACCACGCAGGCTCCCTGCGGGCACCCTGCAATGATTCAGGTCTGAGATGCAGCAGTTCCAAAGGTGATGCTCCAAGGTTGATCCACAATAGAGACACAACGCTTCGACTCTGATCCAACCAATGTGGCCACTGTGCTGGTTCTGATCTGCACAGTGGCAGTGGTGCTTTGTTTCAGCTCCAGCGAACAGCAATGCTTTGTTTCAGCTGCAGCAAACACCTTGAGCCCACTCCCAAGGGTCTAGGCCTTGAGTGGCACCAGTTGGCATAACAGACTTATTGAGGGCAGAGTCCATGTGTACATGCAAGTTGGTTGGAAGTTTTTTTTGTCCCTGAGTCTTCAATCAGGAGACCAGTAAGCTGGCAAGTGGAGTCTCTTCAGGTTCTGGTCTGAGGAGATGCAGGTCTAGTCCTTCTCACTCCCAGGCAAGAGGGCAGCAGAACAGTACAGCAAAATAGAAGTCCAGCACAGTAGCAGTCTGTAGAATGGCAGTCCTTGCAGCAGCACACCAGTCCTTCTCCCTGGAAGAGTACCCAAAGGTCTAGAAGTGTTCTCAGGTGGTGGTGTCAGCGGTCTAGTACTTATAGCCATTTGTGTCTTTGAAGTGGGAAGACTTCAAAGAGATGCCTTTGAAGTGCACAGGATCTCTGCCCTTCCTACCCTGGCTCCAGACTCATTACAGAGGTGTATGCAGCCCTTTGTGTGTGGACAGGACAGTTTATTCAGGTGTACATAAAGCTGTGGCCAGCTCCTCCCTCCCATCCTATCCAGGATGTCCTATCAGGACACAGATGGCCCATCAAATCACACCTAAGATCTCTTTGTATGTGGCTGTCTAAGGGGAATGCACAAAGCCCAGCTGCCCCCCCACCCACACATGTGATCAGAGACAGTCAGAAGGCACCAAAGGGCTAAAGCAAAAAAATGCCAACTTTTTGAAAATGGAATTTTCAGAAGTGCAATTTAAAATTCCTCCTAGACAGCCACACACAATAGAGAGCTTAGGTATGCTTGGCTGGGCCATCACTGACAGGAGGAGGTAGCTGGGCCCAGCCATACTTGCACGTGAACAGGCTGTGTCCTGCTTCCACACAAACGGCTGAATGCCCTCTGTAGCTAGTCTGGAGACTGGAGACTGGACAGAGAAGGCAGGATGCCTGGGGACTGCAAATGGAAACCTCTAGATGCTTTCCCCCACTTCAAATGGGTATAAATACTGGCCCTCAAACACCAACTCCTCAGTACACTCCTGGACCTGTGGAAACTCTACAAGGAAGCAGTATTGCTGAGCTGCTGAAGGACTGCCACTCTCCTGGACTGCTTCTTCTGGAGTATTGTCTTGCTGAATTGTTCCCTTGCTGTGTGACCTGCTGCCTGTTGTCCTCTTGCCTAGGTGAGAAAGACTAGACCTGCATTTGTTGAACCCAGGACCCCAAATTGACCCCAAACATAGTTGACTGGCCCACTGACTAGAGCCTCAGGGACAGAAGGCTCCAACAACCTCCACTGGTTCAGACCCTTGCATCTCTCTTCAACAGCACCCTTGACGACAGCACCAGACTCCACATCGCAGCCTCACAGCTCCTTGTAACTGACGCATCACCCTGACTGAGCGATGCATCCCCAACACAGGACTTCGGATTGCAAGCCATTATCAATAGGATTCTCGACATTGAAGCAAGACCTCTCACTGCAGCCTTGCATCATTCTGGAACCGACACATTGCTTTAGCTGCAGGATGCATCATCGACATGAATCTGCACAATGCTCCACAAAGCATGATTTGAGGTCTTCTTGTCCAGCTGACCTAACAGGGTCGCGATAACCGGCTCACATCCATTGCGGTTGGCATGATTTTGGGACTTTGTCCTGATCCAGCATCACCAGATATCCACAGATGGCACTTCGTGGCTTTTGGTGCTATTTTTAGTAAAATCTTTGAACCAGCACAACCAGTGACCCCATTTCTTACAGAATGGCACAGGGATTGTGAGTGCTAGAATGGCAAAATATATTTTTGCCTTTGAAGCAGCCCCTGCCACCAACTAAAAAAAATATTTAGGCCTTGTAATTTGTAAGACCGTGTGACCAGTACTTGATCACTACAAAGAACAAGAACAAGAACAAGAACTGTTCTATAGAATGCACTCAATGTGTGGTTTTATTTTGTATGAGGCTAGTTTGGTTTGTAGCTTGTACCAAAGGTACTTAGACCTTATACCAGGCCCAGTTATCCCTTATTAGTGAAATGTAGTCAGTGTCTAGTAGCCAGACTGTCTTGGGGTAGCTGTAGCTGAGCATCCAAGGCTGATTTAGGAGACATGCAAAGCACTTGCAATAACACTGTCGTCACACAGTACTCACACATAGGAAAGAAAATACTCAGTGTTACAAAAATAAAGGTACTAGAACACAGTGCAAATAGTGAAAATCACAATAGTTAGAAATGGGCCTAGGGGGAACGCAAATCACATATTAAAATAGTGGAATGCCAAAGTCGGTTTCCCACCTAGGCAAGTGTAGTGTGTAGGGGGACACTGGGAGTGTATTAAAACACCAAAGGTAAGTAGTAGAACCCAACCCAGAGCCCAGGAAAAAAGGAGTAATTCAAAGTAAGTTTCCTGAAATACACAAGAAGTCATGATAGAAGATTATTCAAGAACCAGGACAGACTGCAAGACACCAACAATGGATTCCTGGACCTGAAGACCTGTGGAAGAAGGGGACCAAGTCCAAGAAGCACTGAAGTGTCCAGGGAGAACAGGAACCCCTGCTAACCCGGATGAAGGTGCAAAAGACGAACCACTGGGGGGGGATACAAAATCAGTTATGCACCCAAGAAGACAGATGCGGGTTCCTGGTTGGTGAGGAAGATGTTCCACGCTGAATGGGTGATTGCAGTCTTGTTTGCGTCGCTGCATTCCAGCAACAAGCCTTGGCACTCGCAAAGCACGTGGTTAGCAGAAAATGGTGCTGCCGGGGACCAAAGGGGAACTGGTGGCCTCTACCCAGAAGGGGAAGACAGAGGGGGCTCTCAGCAACTCAGAGAGCCCCAGAAGGCCACGCAGCCCGCACAGTAGTCCGACTGTGCGGGGACAAAGAAGGTACAAGTGGAGGCCCATGCAGCATGGTACACAGGGATCCCACGCCACCGGAAAAACACTCAGTAAGCTGTGCATCACAGGATGGAGTGCTGGGGACCTCAGCTGTGCTGGGCACAAATAACTTCGTGGAAGATCGTATACAAGCATTGGCAACTGCAAGTCACCCAGTACATGGGGGTACTGTCTTGCGTGAGGAGGCAAGCTCTTACCTCCACCAAAGTTGTATAGCTGGACGTTGGGACTGCTGAGGTCACATTAGTCCACAACCTGAGTTGCTGGATCCGTGCTCGTCATCTGGAGAGTGGACCCATGCCACCGGTCGCCGCTGCAGAGGGGTGCCTGCTGAAGCAGGGAAGTGACTCCCTCACTCCACGGGAGATTCCTTCAGTTCTTCTGGTGCAGGCTGAAGACAGGCAGTCTTCAGAGGATGCACAACCTGGCAACAGTTGCAGTTGCTGGCAGGAGTTGAAGATACAATGTTGCAGAAGTCGTCTTTGCTTCTTTGTTGCAGTTTGTAGAGTTCCTGGAGGGTTCAGCTGCGGTCCTTTCCATAGAAGATAAAGTAAAGGATGCAGGGGATTCCTGCTGGAGTCTTGCAATCCGAATCTGAGGAAACACCAAGGAGAGAGACCCTAAAGAGCCCTGAAAGGGAGATTGGTCACCTAACCAGGTAAGCACTTATCAGAGGAGGCTCTAATGTCACCTGCTGGCACTGGCCACTCAGATGCTCCCAGAGTTCCCCAACACCTTGGAAACCAAAATGGCAAAATTCAGGGACACTCTGGAGGAGCTCTGGGCACCACCCCTGGGGTGGTGATGGACAGGGGAGTAGTCATGCCCCTTTCCTTTGTCTTTTTTCGCACCAGAGCAGGGACTGGAGGCGTCCCTGCACCAGTGTGGACTGGATTATGCAAGGAGGGCACCATTTGTGGCCTTCAAAGCATTTCCAGAGGCTCTGGTAGGGTAGCCCTCCAATGCCTGTAGCACCCCTCTCCCAAAGGAAATCCTTTGTTTTGCCTTCCTAGGCTTGAGCTGCTCAAGCAACAGGAGTGCAGAAACCTGTCTGTGAGGTGACAGCAGCTGTGGTTGCCTGGAAAACCTCACAAGGCTGGTATGACAGTACTGGGGGTCCACTGTGGAGCCCCCAAAGTACATGGGAATCAGTATTGGGGTACAATTCCCAGTTGTTAGACACCTTCCATGGCCATATTCAAGGTTACCATTGTGTCGCTGGAAATAGGTATTGACCTATGTCCAGTGCACATGTAAAATGGCATCCCGCACTCCCGAAGTCTGGGAGAATGGTCCCATGAAGTGGGAGCACCTCTGCTAGTGCATAGGTGCCCTCATACACAGGTACTTTGCACCCAGCCTTCAATGTTGGAAGGGCTGACATATAGGTGACTTATAAGTGACCTGGTGCAATGTAAATGGCTGTGAAATGGAACATGCAATGGCAGTCCTGTAGAAATCTTTGCACGGGTTCCCTATAGGTGGCAAAAGTAATGCTGCAGTCCATAGGGATCCCCTGGAACTCCAATGCCCTGGGTACCTAAGTACCATATACTAGGGACTTATAAGGGGTGATCAGTATGCCAATTTGGGGTGAAATACTGGGTTACCAATATGTAGAGACAAATTTGAGAGTAGAGAGAGCATAAGCACTTAGGTCCTGGTTAGCACGACTCCAGTGACACAGTCAAGCATACTGACAAAAACAGGTAAACATACTGACAAGCAGGCCAAAAACCATAAGCACTGGGGTTCTGCTAGCAGGATCCCAGTGACACAGTCAAACACACTAACATCAGGCAGAACTTGGGGGTAACATGCCAAAAAGAGGGTACTTTCCTACATATTTTTACTAAAACCTTTGAACCTGCATATCTCTAGTTCACCTTGAGAAGTATTGTGGTTGTTACTTGAAAACTCTCCTCAGCCAGTGACCCCATTTCTTAGAGGGCACAAGGATTGCCAGTGCTGCAATGGCAAAATATATTTTGGCCTTTGCAGCACCCCCTGCCACCACTAAAATAATTGTATATGCCTTTTCTTGTAATTTGTAATCTGTACAACCGTGTGACTAGTACTCGGTCACTATAAAACAAGAACTGTTCTATAGGGTTCATTCAATGTGTAGGGGACTGTTACTAGGACTTTGTAGTTCTGCCCAGTATCACTATATTATAAGCCATGTCATTTCCTCCTGTTCTGAACTGTGCTATGTAGCCATACACTTCATGTAATGCTATTTACCCTATCTCTATGAGTAGCACTACGCTGCCTTCTGTCGATGGAGGGCAAGTGAAAGCATTTTTGCTGCCCTAGACAAGGTGGCATTTTTCTGCCCTTCCTTGCAAACAGGTACCTCCTGCTATTTGCTGTTTATATCTGATGACCCGTTGCTGCTACCAATGATCTTGGCAACGTCTTAGTATAGGCTCGCTGTAACAACTATCCCTGTTCACCTGTTTTACATACAGTGCTTTTTGCCCATCTGGATTAGGTCCATTCTACAAAAACATTATACATAAATAATTATACATTTATTTACTCATAGCAGTGGTGTCTAAAACAACAGTAAATCCAGAGTTAAAACCAAGTATGTGTTCAGTTTCTGACATATTGAGATTGAGCACTTTAGTCAGTAGAGAATTCTGGGTCAGTTAATGTAGGATATTGTCAATAAAAGGGCATTTATCAGCCTTTTAGTGTCATTTTTTGCCTCTAACTAAAAATAATTGGCTTGATATAATACGATTACAATACATCTTGCACTTTGTCAGCCATTCTACAGGAAATGTGTGCAGATACAAGCAGCTCTCAAACAGCTCTCCACGATGCAGAAAACAGCAGTGACCCAGGGGCATAGCTCGACCCCTGTAGCCCTCATCACATTTTCCCATCGTGCGTTATGCCACTGCAATGACCTACAGTCCCAATTGCGGAAGCTTGCCACTTATGAAGCGGGGATGACCAGGGCTAGACTCGAAATCAAAAACAGCCTTGGCAAAAATGATCAAACCAGCCCAATTCCATTCTTCTTCTCTCATCTTTCTCATCTTTCTCTCCTTTTGATTTTCCTCTTCCTCTCTCCTCTACCTTCTATAAAGCACCCTCTGTGCCAGCTGCATTTAACCTGGGGGAGCTGTAGAATACAGCAAAGTTACTGTGGTGTTGCTGGTCGGTGATGTAACCCACCATCCGACACCTTGCTGGAGTGTGGGGGGAAGTTCTTTCTGCGTAATGACGTGGTGGAATCCCCGGATGTTTCCAGATGGATTCCACCTTCTGTTTGTATGCGAAGTGGTTTGCTCCGTGGCCTCCGGCCACGGGCTATAAATAAAGAGAAGCGTGGTCGGGAGGCAGGGACACGCTCGCCGCAAGCAGACGGGGACCCGTACTGCTCGAGCGAAGACGTGCCAGGCCCGCTCCGACCACGTCGACGGATTTAAACAAACAACTGTGTTGCGTGAGTCATTATAGTTGTGCGGTGTAGGAGGCTGGACTGGCTTGTAGTGAGTACCAAGAGGTACTTACACCTTGCACCAGGCCCAGGTATCCCTTATTAGTGTATAGGGTGTCTAGCAGCTTAGGCTGATAGATAATGGTAGCTTAGCAGAGCAGCTTAGGCTGAACTAGGAGACGAGTGAAGCTCCTACAGTACCACTAGTGTCATATGCACAATATCATAAGAAAACACATTACACAGATATACTAAAAATAAAGGTACTTTATTTTTATGACAATATAGCAAAAGTATCTCAGTGAGTACCCTCAGTATGAGGATAGCAAATATACACAAGATATATGTACACAATACCAAAAATATGCAGTATAGTATTAGAAAACAGTGCAAACAATGTATAGTTACAATAGGATGCAATGGGGAAACATAGGGATAGGGGCAACACAAACCATATACTCCAAAAAGGGGAATGCTAACCACAAATGGACCCCAAACCTATGTGACCTTGTAGAGGGTCGCTGGGACTGTAAGAAAACAGTGAGGGTTAGAAAAATAGCCCACCCCAAGACCCTGAAAAGTGAGTGCAAAGTGCACTAAAGTTCCCCAAAGAGCACAGAAGTCGTGATAGGGGAATTCTGCAGGAAAGACCAAAACCAGCAATGCAACAACAATGGATTTCAAGACGAGGGTACCTGTGGAACAAGGGGACCAAGTCCAAAAGTCACGACGAAGTCGAGAGTGGGCAGATGCCCAGGAAATGCCAGCTGTGGGTGCAAAGAAGCTGCTACTGGACAGTAGAAGCTGAGGATTCTACAGGAACGACAAGGGCTAGAAACCTCCCCTTTGGAGGATGGATGTCCCACGCCATGGAAAGTCGTGCAGAAGTGTTTTCCTGAAGAAAAACCACAAACAAGCCTTGCTAGCTGCAAGTCGTGCAGTTAGGGTTTTTGGATACTGCAGTGGCCCAGGAAGGATGTCACCAATTCCGTCAGGGGAAAGAGGGGGCGCCTAGCAAGACAAGGAGCCCTCTCAGAAGCAGGCAGCACCCGCAGAAGTGCCAGAACAGGCACTATAAATAGGAGTGAAATGGTGCTCACCCGAAGTTGCACAAAGGAGTCCCACGCCGCCGGAGGACAACTCAGGAGGTCGTGCATTGCAGGTTAGAGTGCCGTGGACACAGGCTTGGCTGTGCACAAAGGATTTCCGCCGGAAGTGCACAGAGGCCGGAGTAGCTGCAAAAGACGCGGTTCCCAGCAATGCAGTCTGGCGTGGGGAGGCAAGGACTTACCTCCACCAAACTTGGACTGAAGAGTCACTGGACTGTGGGAGTCACTTGGACAGAGTTGCTGGATTCAAGGGACCTCGCTCGTTGTGCTGAGAGGAGACCCAGGGGACCGTTGATGCAGTTCTTTGGTGCCTGCGGTTGCAGGGGGACGATTACGTCGACCCACTGGAGATTTCTTCGGGGCTTCTAGTGCAGAGAGGAGGCAGACTACCCCCACAGCATGCACCACCAGGAAAGCAGTCGAGAAGGCGGCAGGATCAGCGTTACAGAGTTGCAGTAGTCGTCTTCGCTACTTTGTTGCAGTTTTGCATGCTTCCAGCGCAGTCAGCAGTCGATTCCTTGGCAGAAGGTGAAGAGAGAGATGCAGAGGAACTCTGATGAGCTCTTGCATTCGTTATCTAAGGAAATCCCCAAAGCAGAGACCCTAAATAGCCAGAAAAGAGGGTTTCGCTACTTAGGAGAGAAGATAGGCTAGCAACACCTGAAGGAGCCTATCAGAAGGAGTCTCTGACGTCACCTGCTGGCCCTGTCCACTGAGAGCAGTCCAGTGTGCCAGCAGCACCTCTGTTTCCAAGATGGCAGAGGTCTGGAGCACACTGGAGGAGCTCTGGGCACCTCCCAGGGGAGGTGCAGGTCAGGGGAGTGGTCACTCCCCTTTCCTTTGTCCTGTTTCACGCCAGAGCAGGGCTGAGGGGTCCCTGAACCGGTGTAGACTGGCTTATGCAGAAATGGGCACCATGTGTGCCCATGAAAGCATTTCCAGAGGCTGGGGGAGGCTACTCCTCCCCTGCCTTCATACCATTTTCCAAAGGGAAAGGTAAGTCCTTTGTTTTGCCTTCCTGGGCCAAGCCTGGCTGGACCCCAGGAGGGCAGAAACCTGTCTGAGGGGTTGGCAGCAGCAGCAGCAGCAGCTGCAGTGAAACCCCGGGAAAGGCAGTTTGGCAGTACCCGGATCTGTGCTAGAGACCCGTGGGATCATGGGATTGTGCCAACAATGCCAGGATGGCATAGAGGGGGCAGTTCCATGATCATAGACATGTTACATGGCCATATTCGGAGTTACCATTGTGAAGCTACACATAGGTAGTGACCTATATGTAGTGCACACGTGTAATGGTGTCCCCGCACTCATAAAGTCCGGGGAATTGGCCCTGAACAATGTGGGGGCACCTTGGCTAGTGCCAGGGTGCCCACACACTAAGTAACTTAGCACCCAACCTTTACCAGTTAAAGGTTAGACATATAGGTGACTTATAAGTTACTTAAGTGCAGTGTAAAATGGCTGTGAAATAACGTGAACGTTATTTCACTCAGGCTGCAGTGGCAGCCCTGTGTAAGAATTGTCAGAGCTCCCTATGGGTGGCAAAAGAAATGCTGCAGCCCATAGGGATCTCCTGGAACCCCAATACCCTGGGTACCTCAGTACCATATACTAGGGAATTATAAGGGTGTTCCAGTAAGCCAATGTAAATTGGTAAAATTGGTCACTAGCCTGTTAGTGACAATTTGAAAGAAATGAGAGAGCATAACCACTGAGGTTCTGATTAGCAGAGCCTCAGTGAGACAGTTAGTCATAACACAGGTAACACATACAGGGCACACTTATGAGCACTGGGGCCCTGGCTGGCAGGGTCCCAGTGACACATACAACTAAAACAACATATATACAGTGAAATATGGGGGTAACATGCCAGGCAAGATGGTACTTTCCTACACAACCCCCCTCCCAAACGAAGGACAATAAGACTAGCCATGACCTGATGAGTCTTCATTGTCTAAGTGGAAATATCTGGAGAGTTCATCTGCATTGGAGTGGGTACTCCCAGGTCTATGTTCCACTGTATAGTCAATTCCCTGTAGGGATATAGACCACCTCAACAATTTAGGATTTTCACCTTTCATTTGTTTTAGCCAAAGTAGAGGTTTGTGGTCTGTCTGAACAATGAAGTGAGTGCCAAACAGGTATGGCCTCAACTTCTTCAGTGCCCAGACCACAGCAAAGGCCTTCCTCTCTATGGCAGACCAACGCTTTTCTCTAGGGGTCAACCTCCTGCTGATAAAAGCAACAGGTTGATCCTGGCCCTCAGAATTAAGTTGTGAAAGGACTGCCCCTACCCCTAATTCAGATGCATCAGTTTGGACAATGAATTTTTGGGAGTAACAGGGGCTTTTCAGGACAGGTGCAGAGCACATGGCCTGCTTGAGCTCCTCAAAAGCTTTCTGACAGCTAGCTGTCCATAATTCCTTTTTAGGCATTTTCTTGGAGGTGAGGTCATTAAGAGGGGCTGCAATGGAGCCATAGTTCTTTATGAACCTCCTGTAATACCCAGTGAGGCCTAAGAAGGCTCTCACCTGGGTCTGAGTTGTAGGGGGAACCCAATCTATAATAGTTTGGATTTTCCCCTGAAGTGGTGCAATCTGTTCTCCACCTACCAGGTGTCCCAGATAAACCACCTTTCCCTGCCCTATCTGGCACTTTGAAGCCTTGATAGTGAGGCCTGCCTTTTGCAGGGCCTCCAAAACTTTCCATAGGTGGACCAGGTGATCATCCCAACTGGAGCTAAAGACAGCTATATCGTCCAGATATGCTGCACTAAAAGGCATTACTGTGAATTGGTAATTGGCTCCAATGGTTGAAAATGCACTTTTTGCTTTTGCATCTTCTGATAATTTGATCTGCCAATACCCTGCAGTCAAATCAAAAGTGCTTAGGTTTGCGGTCTTTCTTCAGGAAAACACTTCTGCACGACTCTCCATGGCGTGGGACATCCATCCTCCAAAGGGGAAGTTTCTAGCCTTTGTCGTTCCTGCAGAATCCTCAGCTTCTACTGTCCAGTAGCAGCTTCTTTGCACCCACAGCTGGCATTTCCTGGGCATCTGCCCACTCTCGACTTGGTCGTGACTTTTGGACTTGGTCCCCTTGTTCCACAGGTACCCTCGTCTGGAAATCCATTGTTGTTGCATTGCTGGTTTTGGTCTTTCCTGCAGAATTCCCCTATCACGACTTCTGTGCTCTTTGGGGAACTTTAGTGCACTTTGCACTCACTTTTCAGGGTCTTGGGGTGGGCTATTTTTCTAACCCTCACTGTTTTCTTACAGTCCCAGCGACCCTCTACAAGGTCACATAGGTTTGGGGTCCATTTGTGGTTCACATTCCACTTTTTGGAGTATATGGTTTGTGTTGCCCCTATCCCTATGTGTCCCCATTGCATCCTATTGTAACTATACATTGTTTGCACTGTTTTCTAATACTATACTGCATATTTTTGGTATTGTGTACTTATATCTTGTGTATATTTGCTATCCTCATACTGAGGGTACTCACTGAGATACTTTTGGCATATTGTCATAAAAATAAAGTACCTTTATTTTTAGTATATCTGTGTATTGTGTTTTCTTATGATATTGTGCATATAAGTGGTACTGTAGGAGCTTCACTCGTCTCCTAGTTCAGCCTAAGCTGCTCTGCTAAGCTACCATTATCTATCAGCCTAAGCTGCTAGACACCCTATACACTAATAAGGGATACCTGGGCCTGGTGAAAGGTGTAAGTACCCCTTGGTACTCACTACAAGCCAGTCCAGCCTCCTACATTGGTGGCAGCGGTGGGATCAGCGTTACAGAGTTGCAGTAGTCGTCTTCGCTACTTTGTTGCAGTTTTGCAGGCTTCCAGCACGGTCAGCAGTCGATTCCTTGGCAGAAGGTGAAGAGAGAGATGCAGAGGAACTCTGATGAGCTCTTGCATTCGTTATCTAAGGAAATCCCCAAAGCAGAGACCCTAAATAGCCAGAAAAGAGATTGTGGCTACTTAGGAGAGAAGATAGGCTAGCAACACCTGAAGGAGCCTATCAGAAGGAGTCTCTGACGTCACCTGCTGGCCCTGGCCACTGAGAGCAGTCCAGTGTGCCAGCAGCACCTCTGTTTCCAAGATGGCAGAGGTCTGGAGCACACTGGAGGAGCTCTGGGCACCTCCCAGGGGAGGTGCAGGTCAGGGGAGTTGTCACTCCCATTTCCTTTGTCCAGTTTCGTGCCAGAGCAGGGCTGATGGGTCCCTGAACCGGTGTAGACTGGCTTATGCAGAAATGGGCACCATGTGTGCCCATGAAAGCATTTCCAGAGGCTGGGGGAGGCTACTCCTCCCCTGCCTTCACACTATTTTCCAAAGGGAGAGGGTGTAACACCCTCTCTCTGAGGAAGTCCTTTGTTCTACCTTCCTGGGCCAAGCCTGGCTGGACCCCAGGAGGGCAGAAACCTGTCTGAGGGGTTGGCAGCAGCAGCTGCTGCAGTGAAACCCCGGGAAAGGCAGTTTGGCAGTACCCGGGTCTGTGCTAGAGACACGTGGGATCATGGGATTGTGCCAACAATAGAGGGGGCAATTCCATGATCATAGACATGTTACATGGCCATATTCGGAGTTACCATTGTGAAGCTACACATAGGTAGTGACCTATATGTAGTGCACGCGTGTAATGGTGTCCCCGCACTCACAAAGTCTGGAGAATTGGCCCTGAACAATGTGGGGGCACCTTGGCTAGTGCCAGGGTGCCCACACACTAAGTAACTTAGCACCCAACCTTTACCAGTTAAAGGTTAGACATATAGGTGACTCATAAGTTACTTAAGTGCAGTGTAAAATGGCAGTGAAATAACATGGACGTTATTTCACTCAGGCTGCAGTGGCAGGCTTGTGTAAGAATTGTCAGAGCTCCCTATGGGTGGCAAAAGAAATGCTGCAGCCCATAGGGATCTCCTGGAACCCCAATACCCTGGGTACCTCAGTACCATATACTAGGGAATTATAAGGGTGTTCCAGTATGCCAATGTAAATTGGTAAAATTGGTCACTAGCCTGTTAGTGACAATTTGAAAGAAATGAGAGATCATAACCACTGAGGTTCTGATTAGCAGAGCCTCAGTGAGACAGTTAGTCATAACACAGGTAACACATACAGGGCACACTTATGAGCACTGGGGCCCTGGCTGGCAGGGTCCCAGTGACACATACAACTAAAAAAACATATATACAGTGAAATATGGGGGTAACATGCCAGGCAAGATGGTACTTTCCTACACGCGGCACGTCCATCACGGTGTTGTGGCTATCACTGCCACAACACAACAAATTGGCGACGAGGGTGTGTGGCCCCACGCCCCTGGGTGTGCCCCGCGGCGGCCGCGTGCACGGCCCAGAATAAAAAAACCAAACAAACAACAGAGCGGCGGCCGTGTACTACACGGTGCTCGTGCCGGTTCTGTTTTTCATCAAACAACAGAGCTGGCGGCCGTGTATTACACGGTGCTCGTGCTGGTTCTGTTTGCTGTTCTTCTCTGGAGTGATCTAAGTTGGAAACTAGATCACAACTACAGAAAGGAGCCCCTCTGAGCCCTGATAAAGACCCCAAACACAGTGTTGGAGACAACAACAGGAGTAGCCAGATTAAACAAAGGTGGTGAATACAGTGAGGCACATCAGGACACAGGGAATAAAATAATGGTCCCCATAAGCTGTGCCTAGAACCTTCTGCTACCAGACAGTGTTTTTCATTACCTGCACGATAGCATCAAGCCTAACTCAGCCCCTCAGCCCAACTAGCCACGATGTCCCAATACCTCCAGTAGAACCATTCATTGTAGAAGGAGCACCATCTGCCCAAGCTCCAAAGTGGAAAGAATGGGTGGAAAGAGTACTCCTATTCTTCGAGGCCACCAAGGTAGCAAATGACCAGAAGCGTGCTATGCTCATCCACATAGGAGGGAAAGACATATATAAAATATAAAAAAACCTGGTGGAGGATGCACCCAAAAAGCATGCAACGCTGATAGCGGCACTCAACAGGCACTTTGAACCTATGGTCAACAATGACTATGAAAGGTTCATATTCAGACAAGCAAGGCAACAAATGGAAGAGTCGTTAGATGCATTCCACCTAAGGCTGAGAGAGTTGGCGAGCACGTGCAGATTTAATGACGAAACGGAAGAGGTGAGAGGGCAGTTGATTCAAGGGTGTGCATCTTTAAATCTCCGGGAGCGCATCCTAGAGGAATCTGGAAAGTCCTTGCCAGATATTTTGCAATTGGGGCGCACGAAGAAGCTGTCGAGAGCCAGAGCCTCGCACATGGAGGCTGCCTTACAACGACCCATAAAGGAAGAGGTGGCCAATGTAGTCACGGCACCCATGAACAGACCAAGACAAAGACTGAATAAAGCCCGAACGAGGCAGTGTGGGTATTGTGGGGGAATACCACACAGATCATCTGAGTGCCCAGCAAAAGGAAAAGTATGCTCCAGCTGCGGAAAGATGAATCGTTTCGCAAAGGTTTGCCGGTCCAAGGGAGCTGCAAGTGCGTCTGTCAATGTCACACTGGAAGAGGCTCCTCCAGAAAAATCGGAGCTGGGGAGCGACATGGATGATGACAAAGCGATGATTCACGTTGTCCATTCCCTATTTGCTGTCAAACCTACTAACCCTCGACAAGCACCCCTTCCAAAGTGCCAGATCGTGATGGGCAAACACGAGTTTGTTGCTGTAGGGGACACAGGAGTGTCCATAAATCTTTTGGCTGTAAAGGAATACAGTCGGATGGTGCCGACTCCAGCACTAACCTAGACAAACATCAAGGTGTATGCATACGTTCAAAGCACCCCTTTGGCTTTGAGAGGCATGTTCCAAACCACTCTCACCCATGGATTGCAATCTACCTCAGCAAAGGTCTATGTGACCGAGGGAGGAACGGGAATGGTGTTGGGCTGTAAAGTGGCCGAAGAGTTAGCGATAGTGACATTCGCATTCAGCATTCATCAAGAGTCCGTAACTGAACTGGTGGCCCGATATGAAGGAGTATTCAAAGGAATTGGATGTCTCCGAGGCCGAGAAATCAAGCTCCACATTGATCCTACAGTACAACCGGTAGCTCTTCATCATCGGCAAGTGGCGTTCCACCTTCGACCCCAAGTGGAGAGAGATCTGGAGAATTTGGAAAGAGCTGGAATCATTGAGAAGGTCTCTGGACCCACTCCATGGGTCTCCCCCATTGTGGTAGCAAGGAAACCCAAACAGCCTGGCGAAGTGAGAATCTGTGTGGACATGCGCCTCCCTAATGCTGCCATCAAATGGGAATGGCATCTAACACTGACGATTGACGACATCCTGGGGGAGCTCAGCGAATTGCGGTGGTTCTCTAAACTGGATCTCAGGTCCGGATACTACCAGTTGGTATTGGCCAAAGACTCCCGTTACATTACGACTTTCTCTACACATGTCGGGCTCCGGAGGTATAAAAGATTGAGTTTTGGGGTACCCAGTGCAGCAGAGGTGTTCCAAAATGTCATTCAGGAGCTGTTGATTGGATTGCCTGGAACTATCAATGTCAGTGACGACATCATTGTCCATGCGCCCACCATCGCGGAACACCACTCCCGACTCCAGAAGGTCCTACAACGTAATCAGGAGTCAGGACTCACACTCCATCGAGAAAAGTGTGAATTCCTAAGGGACAAAATACAGTTTTTTGGTTAAACGTTTTCCTCGAGTGGGTTAGCCCCAGATCCGGCCAAAGTCAATGACATTAAAAAAGCGCCCCATCCCACCAATATCACTGAAGTCAGGAGTTTTCTAGGAATGGTAAATTACTGCGGCTGTTTTATTGAGGATTTGTCTAACCTCACACAGCCTCTGCGGAACCTCACCAAAGCCTCTGAGCCATGGAGGTGGGGAATCCCTGAACAGTCTGCGTTTGATACGATCAAAGAGGCACTTTCCAGTGACACCATTTTGAAATATTTCGATCCAAAACGAAGTACCAAAATCGCCGTTGATGCTGGACCAAAAGGACTAGGGGCAGTTTTGCTGGAAGAACACACAGAAGGGATGTGGTCCCCTGTTGCCTATGCCAGCCGATCGCTTACTGAAACTGAACAGCGTTATTCGCAGATAGAAAAGGAAGCGATTGCGGTGCACTGGCGCTGCAAGCACTTCCATATTTATGTGTATGGCCGCCCATTTATTGTAACTACCGACCACAAGCCGTTGCTCCCTCTCTTTAATGGCACTGCTTCCAAACCCCCACTGAGGATTGAGAAGTGGATGTTACAGTTGCAAGACTATCGTGCCAGTTAGAATACCGCCCGGGATCTGAAAATCTGGCAGACTATTCGTCGAGACATCCCCGAGCTGCGTCCGCTGTGGAGACTGAAGAGGCGCAAGAGACCGTGGAATATGTTAGATACATCACAGACCGGTCCCGGCCGATACCGATGACGATGAGTGAAATTGTGCAGGCTACCAAAAGGGATGAGTGTTTACAGAAAGTTCTGGTGGCAATGCAGAATAATCAGTGGCACCGCCTTAAAGGACAACTACCTCTGCTGACCACAGAGTCCCAATGCATCATCGGGAGTCTGTACAACGTGAGGGATGAGCTCACCACTGATATCGAGGGGTGCATTTTGAGAGGAAATCGTTTGGTCATTCCTTCTTCCCTCACTCCAGGAGCGGTGGAGTTAGCCCACAACAGCCACGAAGGGATGGTTAAGATGAAGAGCCACCTCCGGTCGAAAGTGTGGTTTCCTCTTATGGACGAACAGGCGGAGAGTCTGGTGAGGTCTTGCAGATGGTGTCAGGCCACTGGTGAGTAGAGTAGGCCCAATCCGATCGAAACTGAGCCCTCCCCAGTTGGGTCCTGGGAATCGGTTAGTTTGGATTTTGGAAGCTTACCTGATGGTCATCACACCATGGTCTTCATCGATGATTTTTCAAAGTACCCCGAAGTGGAGATCATCCCTGCCCTAACAGCTGATATTGTGATTTCTGGTCTCGAGAAGGCAATGGCTACACATGGCCTCATATCAGAGATAAAGACAGACAATGGGCCTCCATTCCAAAGTAAAGAGCTAGCTGAGTATCTTAACATTACTGGCACACGTCACCGCCGTATTACCCTGCGTTGGCCTCAAGCTAACGGTGAGATAGAGAGATTCATGAGGACTTTGAACAAGGTTATCCGGATCGCTTTAGCTGGTGGTCAGGCCGTTGAGTATGCTATATTTTCGTTCCTGAGTAATTACCGGCAAACACCCCATTCCACCACGAACAGAGCGCCGACTCACCTCGCGTTTGGGAGGGCATCTATAGATGCCATTCCTCATCATTCTTCTTGGATTCCTCCCGCCGTGTCTAGTGACTTAGTTCAGAAAAAAAGGCGTGTGTCTAATCAGCGGGCAAGCCGTGCTCGACGAGCGGTCCCGTCCGATCTGCGAGTGGGTGATCAAGTGTTGCTGAAGCAATTTCTGCCGGGGAGTAAGTTTTGCACGCCGTTCAGCTCTGTCCCATGGATAATTGTGCAACAAAATGGATCTGCTGTTGTAGCACGGCGTGGGAATGAGATGGTGACCCACAACATCTCTTTGTTTAAAAGGTTTTACCCTTCCGGAGGTACTGATGAAGATAATTTCCGTGATGCTAATTATGTAGGTCCGTTGTCTCTGGGACCTGGTGTGGACAGTTCAACTTCCCGTTCTACTGACCGACATGAAGATGACCCTGGTCCTGTCCCGGCTGAGCCGATGTCTGGGGATGTGAGTCAGGATGTGCCGTCTCATCGCTCAGGGTTTGCCAGATATAACTTGCATAGTAATCCATACCATTCTGTTCTGCTGCGTGATCACCTGTGTGACTAGTGAAGAGTTGTTTACGTGTTTTTGTTGTTTTTCTTATTTTGGGGAGGAATGTGGTGTCGCTGGTCGGTGATGTAACCGACCATCCGACACCTTGCTGGAGTGTGGGGGGAAGTTCTTTCTGCTTAATGACGTGGTGGAATCCCAGGATGTTTCCGGATTGATTCCACCTCCTGTTTGTATGCGAAGTGGTTTGCTCCGTGGCCTCCGGCCTGGAGCTATAAATTATGAGAGGCGTGGTCGGGAGGCAGGGACACGCTCGTCGCAAGCAGACGGGAACCTGTGCTGCTCGAGTGAAGACGTTGCAGGCCTGCTCGGACCACGTCGATGGATTTAAACAAACAACTGTGTCGCGTGAGTCATTATAGTAGCGCAGCAGGTCCATCACGGTGTTGTGGCTATCACTTACACAACACAACAGGTACCAGCAGCGGCTTTCAAAGGCTCCTGCCCAACAGGGAAATGCCCAATGGATACAATGGGCAGTCCTGTGGATGACTCGGACATTTGCAGTTTTTTACTGCATCAAAGGCATGGGAAGCAATGCTATCTGAAAAGTTGTATATTTTAGTCAATCTTAATTTTCCAGAAACGACTGTACAGCTGTTCCGTTTGTACCCAAGTCTGGCACATAGCTTCCCAGTCAATCATGCCTCTAATAGTGTCTCAATTGTTCAAAGTGCTAGAGCAGTGCTATTTATCCACCTTAGACCGTGATAATTGGCTGTTTGTGACTGGGAAATGTAACACAAAACATCTTTGGCTGACGCTAATTCATGTCCTAGGTGGCAAGCTAAGAGAGTATTTGGTTGAACTATCTTCCGCCTTCGTATTTTGAAAGCAGAATTCTGGAAACGATGCGTGTCGAGAATGTTTGTCCAAATCGTTTGTGTCCTTTGGTTGTGGTAGTGATGCGTTCTGCTCTTTTTGCTCTTTTGTGCTGCATTAACATGGTAAAATGTTGCGCTGCATTGTGGCATTGTGTTCTGTCTTGCTCATTCTGTTGTGTGGTGTTCTGGTATGTTTTAATTTGATTGTCATGCTGCTGTTTTTGTTATTGTGTTATAGCTTCTATAGGAGGCTGGCCTGGTTTGTAGTGGGTACCTAAGGTACTTACACCTTCCACCAGGTCCAGTCATTCCTTATTAGGGAAATGTAGACAGTGTCTAAAAGCCAGACTCTCTAGAGTAATGTGTGGATGAGCAGCCAAGTCCTAACTAGGAGACATGCAAAGGTCATGCAATACCATTGTAGTCACACAGTACTCACACACATGAAAGAAAATACTCAAGGGGTCATTCTGACTCCTGCGGGCGGCGGAAGCCGCCCGCCTGGCGGGATCCGCCAGAAGACCGTAGGGCGGTCAAATGACCGCGGCGGTCATTCTGACTTTCCCGCTGGGCCGCGGGCGACCGCCAGAAGGCCGCCCGCCGGCCCAGCAGGAAAGCCCCTTCAACAATGAAGCCGGCTCCGAATGGAGCCGGCGGAGTTGAAGGGGTGCGACGGGTGCAGTGGCACCTGTCGCGATTTTCAGTGTCTGCTTTGCAGACACTGAAAATCTTTATGGGGCCCTGTTAGGGGGCCCCTGCAGTGCCCATGCCCATGCCAGTGGCATGGGCACTGCAGGGGCCCCCAGGGGCCCCACGACACCGTTCCCGCCATCCTGTTTCTGGCGGTGAAAACCGCCAGAAACAGGATGGCGGGAAGGGGGTCGGAAAGCCGCCGTGGAGGATTCCCTGGGGCAGGGGAAAACCGGCGGGAAACCGCCGGTTTCCCTTTTCTGACCGCGGCTTTACCGCAGCGGTCAGAATGGCCCCTGAAGCACCGCCAGCCTGTTGGCGGTGCTTCCGCGGCACTCTGCCCTGGCGGTTTTCAAACGCCAGGGTCAGAATGACCGCCTCAGTGTTACAAAAAATAAAGGTACTTTATTTTGGTGACACAAATGACAAAAATACCTTAGAGACTATACTCCCTTAGGAGGTAAATAATATACACAGTATATACACTAGAATGCAGAATTAGCTGTAAAAACAACAGTTAGAAAACAGTGCAAATAGTGAAAATCACAATAGTTAGAAATGGGCCAAAGGGGAACACAAACCATATGCTAAAATAGTGGAATGCGAAAGTCGGTTTCCCACTTAGGCAAGTGTAGTGTGTAGAGAGGACTTGGTAGTATTAGAAAGCACCAAAGGTAAGTAAAAGAACACACCCCAGAGCCCAGGCAAACAGGGGTAAATCACAGGAATTTTCCTAGAACACTCAAGAACACAAGAAAGAAGATTATGCAAGAACGAGAAGACATTGCAAGACATCAATGATGGATTCCTGGACCTGAAGACCTAGGGAAGAAGGGGTCCAAGTCCAAGGAGCATTGAAGTGTCATGGGAGAACATGAGTCCCTGCTAACCTGGATAAAGGTGCAAAAGAGGAACCACTTGTGAAGAAGAACAGTCAGTACTGCACCCAAGAGGATGGATGTGGATTCCTCGTTGGTGCAGATGATGTCCCATGCAGGACGGATGATTGCAGTCTGGTTTGCATTTCTAGATTCCGCCAACAAGTCTTGAGGCACGCAAAGCTCGCGGTTAGTGGAAAATGGCACTGCCCGGGACCAGGAGGGACCAGGAGCGCCCAGGATGGAAAGATGGAGGGGGCTCTCAGCAACTCAGAGAGCCCCTAGAAGACCAGGGAGCACACACAGGAGTCCCAAAGCATGGAAACAAAGAAGGTGCAAAAGGAGGCCCATGCAGCACTACACAAAGGGATTCCACACCGCCAGAGAACCACGCAGGAGGCTGTGTGTCACAGGAAGGTGTGCTGGGCACCAGAGCTGCACAGTGCATGAAGAACTTTGTGAAACGATGCCAACAAGCCTTGGCAACTGCAAAACAAGTGATGCACAGGGGTACTGTCTTGCGTGGCAAGGCAAGCTCTTACCTCCACCAAAGTTGGACAGTTGGACGTCTGGACCATTGGGACCCCTTCAGTCTACCACCTGTGTTGCTGGAGCCACAAACTTCTTCAGGAAAGGGGACCCAAGCCACCGGTCATCGCTGCAGAGGGGTGCCTGCTGACACAGGAAAGGCACTCCTTCACTTCAGGGAAGATTCCTACATTCTTCTGGTGCAGGCTGAAGACTGGCTGTCCTCTGAGGATACACAACCAGGAAACTGTTGCAGTTGCTGGCAGGAGTTAAAGATACAATGTTGCAGAAGTCATCTTTGCTTCTTTGTTGCAGTTGTAGAGTTACTGCAGGGTCCAGATGCAGTTTCTTCGGTAAGAAGGTTAAGTAAAGGATGCAGAGGATTCATGCTGGAGTTTTGAAATCCAAATCTGAGGAAACACCTAAAGGAAAGACCCTAAATAGCGCTGAAATGGGGATTGGTCACCTACACAGGTAAGCACCTACCAGGGGAGGGCTCTGACGTCACTTGCTGGCACTGGCCACTCAGATGCTCTCAGAGTTCCCTATCACCTAGGAATCCAAGATGGCAAAACCCAGGGAACCTCTGGGGGAGCTCTGAGCACCACCTCTGGGGTGGTGATGGACAGGGGAGTAGTCACTCCACTTTCCTTTGTCCAGTTTTGCGCCAGAGCAGGGACAAGGGGTCCCTGAACTGGTGTAGACTGGATTATGCAAAGAGAGCACCATCTGTGCCCTTCAAAGCATTTCCTGAGGCTCTGGGAGGCTACCCCTCCCATGCCTGTAACACCTGATTCCAAGGAGAGAGGGTGTAACATCCCTCTCCCAAATGAAATCCTTTGTTATGCCTTCTTGGGCTTGAGCTGCTCAAGCAATAGGAAGGCAGAGGGGGAAGCAGCTGGGACTGCCTGGAAAACGTCAAAAGGCTGTAATGGCAGTACTGGGTGTCATCTAAGGAGCCCCCTGAGTGCATGGAATCATACAACCAATGCTTGCAAAAGCCTTGGGGTATGATTCCAACATATTTGATACCAAACAAGGCCCTATTCGGAGTTACCATTGTGAAGCTGTACATATGTAGTGACCTATGTACAGTGCACACATAAAATGGCGTCCTCGTACTCACGAAGTCTGGGAAAATTGTCCTGAACGACATAGGGTCACCACTGCTAGTGCAGGGGTGCCCTCACACATAGATGCTCTGCACCCAGCCTTCAGGGTTGGAACGCCTGACATTTGGGTGACTTATAAGTGACCTGGTGCAGCGTAAATGACACAGGCTGCAATGGCCGTCCTGTAGAAGCCTTTGCATGGGCTCCCTATGGGTGGCAAAAGAAATGGTGCAGCCCATAGGGATCCCCTGGAACCCCAATGTCCTGGGTATCTAGGTACCATATACTAGGGACTTATAAGGGGTGACCGGTATGCTAATTGTGAGTGGAATACTGGATTACCAGTATCCGGTAACCATAATTTAAGGGAGAGAGTATAACTACTGGGGTCCTCATTAGCGGGATACCAGTAGACACAGTCAAACACACTGACAAACAGGCCAAACGTGGGGATAACCATGCTAGGAATAGGCTACTTTCCTACAGCTTGTTCTGTACTTTAGATATGTCAACAAATGCTGGTTCATTGCCAAATAAAAGCAGTACATGCTACCATCATTAGCACAAGTAAGTGGACAACACATATGCACAAACATTCTCATCAGATGTTACCACCATCTTCTGAAATCTTTCATGGCAAGATAGTTAAAGGTGTTTAGACCAAGCACTGCAGTAACATACTACCAAAGACATTTAATAGTGCCAGTCAGTAATGTGTCATGATATTTCCCAGTTGCTTTCCTTCTAAGAGATAAATCCTCTCTCACAAGTAAACTAATGCCTAAATAAAGTCATCCCACCGTAGAAGACAGGTTATTATGCCATACCTGCGAGTTGTTTTCCATAATTCATGAGAAATAAATTTCCCATAAATTATGCATTCCAACCAATGGTGTAGATATGGGTCTTGTTAGAAAATTAGCTCCTCTATTGGACTACCTAAAGTAAATTTGCTTAATTTGTTTTCAGCATGAAAAGCCACTTAAAAAGAAGAACAATACAAGTCCCAAAAATAAGTGACTTTCACATTATTTACTTCTCAGTAGATCAGCTTCTGTGAACTGTCTTCAAGAAAGGATATATTGTACCCAAGCTATCCCCTTGAGAACAAACAGTGGAAATATAAATAAATGGTCTCACCTCCTAAAGAACACCTAGAAGGTGCCTGTGAAGAGTACCAGTTCATAGTTTGATGGTGTCTCTTGATCAGGGGCTTCAAAACCGGTTGTCAAAAAGCAAAAATCGCCCAACAGTAATATTCTCAAACAAATTGACCCTGTTTTCCCTGATCAACTATCACACTTGGGGGCATATTTACACTTGTTATGAGCCGAATTTGCGTCATTTTTTTTAACGCAAATTTAGTGCAAAACTAACTCCATATTTATACTTTGACGTTAGACCTGTCTAGTGTCAAATGTATGAAGTTAAAGTCATTTTGGGGACGTGGAAACCTACCTTGCGTTAATGAGATGCATCTCCGGCATCTCTGCTCCGCCAACCTCGCAACCGTCCCACGCGTCCTTAGAACTACAACCGGTGGCAGATCATTCTCGCACTTCGCCGCCAAGACGTGGAACACTCTTCCCACTCACCTGTGTCAGACCAAAGACCTCCTTACCTTCAGGAAACTTCTCAAGACCTGGCTGTTCGAGCAGTAGCAGCACCTCCTCCCCCCTCCCCACCTCAGCACCTTGATACCCTCAAGGGTGAGTAGTACCCTTTACAAATTCCTAATTGATTAATTGATTGAGGTAGGCATCCTCGTGCAAACAATGACTCTATGGCCTTAGCACCATACTCATCCCCGTGTGAAAATCATGCACGGGGAGGAGGGGTCAATTAATGGTGCAAAGCTTGCTTTGCACCATTATTTAATGCCTGGGTCAAGGCAGGCCTTATAGGAGCTCTGGCCCTATTTCCATGGTGGAAAACCATGGAATAAGCTCACAGGTGCCCTCCTCAGGCCCCAGGGACACACCAACCCACACCAGAGGGACAGCGGAGGATGGGGGACCCCATCCCAGGTAAGTATAGGTAAGTAGAGATAAGTATATATATTTTTTTTTTAAAGTGCCTTTGGGGGCCCTAAAATGGGCCCCTCTACATGGCACTGGGTACAATGGCCATGCCCAGGGGACACTGGTCCCCTGTGCTGTCCAATGGGGAGGTGAGCATGGAGTCATGTGGTACGGATGGTTTTGCGTCAGAAAATGACAGTAGGCTGGTTAGAGTCATTTTTTTTACTCTAACTTGCCTAACATCATTTTTTTGGTGCAAAAACCCCTTCTCCTATACCGCCACCCCTGCCGGGCTAATGTATTTTTTTTCATGCAAGCCTGCCCTTTGCACCGGCCTGCACCATTCTATAAATATGGTGCCTAGCTGGTGCTCGGGAATGGTGCAAGCTGGTGCAAAACATTTTTGTGCAAAACTATGTTAGTGCAGTTGTGCACCAAAAAGTATAAATATGGCCCTCGGTAATTAGTGTGGCTGATTTGTTATTCCTAACAAGTGTCACAATGCACTAAACTGGAAACCATATTCAAAGGAGATGATAAACTTATGTGCATTTCTGTGTCTCCACAACCAACCATACGCAGTAGGGATATGTTGGTTAGGAGTAGAACTGGAGAAAGGGGAATGGGATGAGAGAGAAACAGAGATACTGAATATCAACTATCTCCACTACATGTCACCGTGGATATCTAAAGGCAAAATTAATATATGTATTTCCTACTCTCTGGTTGTGATATACTTTTTTTTATTTACACAAACTACACAATGTATCCATTGTAAATATTTGAACAGTTATTTAAGGTGAAGCTGATCCATTATGTTTACTCATGTAATAAAGGTGCAACAAAAAATATAGTTATATAGTCCTTCAAATTAAACTCCGATCCAGTGCTTGAAACTGGTTGTACCTTTCCAAAACATGACTTAAGTACTTCGGTCCTCATTATGAACTTGGCGGTAAACACTGCTGACCGCCGTGGCAACGTGACCAGAAGACCGCCAGTGGTGGTACACTGCACACCGCTGAATAATGATGCCAAAAAGTCAAACCTCCAAAAATCCTGCAACCTCCACCCATCACCAGGGCCTACGATGGCAGAAATGCAGTACATCCCACCCCGCCACCGTCATGCAAACAAATCCACCACCCACCAAATAATGATGCACAAATTAGCGCGGCGGATAGTGAATGATGAACGACCATTGGTGGTACGCACCACCACGGCCAGCAATTGGATCCACCAACAACAAATGCACACATTGGTAACTTTGAAACCCACACATCTGACACACATCCACAATACTATAAAACACTCACACACATACCCACAATCCTTTGCATCACCAATAGCACGACAGAGAGTGACAACATAACACCCATACACTAAACCCAACATCACACAAGACACACACACAAATAAATCACCAAAACACATGCATACCCCAAACACCATTGCAAGCCACACACACAACCACAGGACAGCACCCTCGCCAATACACCTACAACACACTACCCACAACACACACCATGACACCCCCTAAGCACCCCTGCTTCACAAACAGGGAGCTGAGGACCATGGTGGATGAAATACTCAGGGTCGAGCCACAAGTATTTGGGGCACAAGTGCATCAGACACCCATGGCCAGGAAGATGGAGCTATGGCAGATGATAGTCAACATGGTCAATGCAGTGGGAAACCACCCATGCACAAGAGACGACATTCAGAAGAGATTGAACGACCTGCGCGGGAAGATACGGTCAATGGCATCCAGATCAAGTCCGCCGTACAGAAGACTGGTGGTGATCCCCCACCTACCACCTACACCCCCGAATACACTGACTGGGAGGAGAAGGTCCTAGCTATCCTGCTCCCTGAGGGCCTCACCGGTCTCACTGGAGGACTGGACTTGGGTAAGTCAACTACAGTACCTTAACAGTCACCACACCTATAATGCATGTATCACCCCACCACTCTCACTACCACCAGGATCCCATCCCCACCCAGTCGACAACACCCACATCAAACTTCCCTGCATGCCCACAATCCCACAAACAGACCACAATCCAGCCCCTGTGCGCAGTCACCTACCCCTCCATAGATTCCCAGTGGCACTACAGCACCCACAATGAACCTCCACTCCCCACATAAATGCAACCAAAGAGTGCCAGCGCCCCACCTGAAGACAGAGGCCCCACTCAGGAGAGTGCAGACAGATGTCTGGAAATAGAGGAGCTCCCTGGCCCATCACACAGTCCTGGACTGTCACCCTCCAGCATCCCCACCCAGGATACCACTGACACCCCTACCACCCAGCCATCATCATTAGCTTTGGCCAAATGACTCCACACCAATGTCTCCCGGCCACAGACTGGCGGCCCACATGTACAGAGGCCAGAGTCCCCATCCACCAACAGGCAGGATGATGAAGGGCCCAGTGCAAGTGGGACTGCCAGACCTGTGCAGGGGACACAGGCACCGGGGTCCAGGGTCAGTGGGAGGGCATCAGTGGCCCAGGGGGGTGGCCAAAGGATAGACGCAGCAGCCCAGGAGAGGATATCTGAGGTCCTGGGAGCATACCACCATACCCAGGACAGGATGGGCCGGATCCTGGCCACCTTGGAGCAGAATCGGAGGCTGCAGATAGCATACCACCAGGAGGCCATAGAGCAATGGAAACAGCTCAACGCCACCATGGCCACCATTGCAGGGGTGCTGTAGCACCAGTACCACAGCCAGTCTGAGACCTCCACCCACCTGCAAGCCCTTACCACTAGCCAGGACACTGCTCTGCCCACTACATCTACTGCAGCAAATGGATTGGTGGCACTACCAGAGGACACACAGGAAACCAGCACCCCTACCCCTGCAGCACGACTGCACTTTCGCAAACGTGCCCTCAGACCCAGATCGGCCACTAAAACACCAGCCAAGACCAAGCCCAGCGGCAGGAAGTGACTCTGCCCTGAACTGTCTCCCTTGTGTGCCACAGGGCTACCTTGTTGACGTGTCACTGCCATCACACCTTCTTCCAATGGCCACATGGACCAAAACCCAGTGCTACCAACAGCTGAGCATATGTAGCTGAGTATGTTTTTTCACCATGTGCCCACTCCCTTTCACTGTCCCAACACTTATGGATGTATTGCCATCTAATAAATACACCTACGCACTCAATTCGTATGACTCTTGTCAATATGAGATATGAGTTGTGATTCTGTATGCATTAGCCAGTTACTACCATAATCACACCTTTATTGCAGGAGGGGATCCAATGGACTGTAGCGTCTGAAGTATGTCACACTGTACACAATATTGGGTTTCCTGGCACATGCCACTACAGTCATCAGTTAGCATTGCCACTGATAACAGACACCACATTACTTATCACATGAGCCAGACTGAAACCATGCAGTGAAGACATCAGCATCATTGAACAGTACCTTAGAGTCACTGGAAGTATGGGGAGATTACCTTGGTCCTGGTGTTGAGATCTTCACCCTCTTCTTCCTCACCATCACTTTCATCCCCTCTCTGAGGTTGCAGGGCTGGTTGAACAGCGCCCTCCTTTTCCAGAAGGGAAATAGCTTTCCTCACAGCTAAGCTGTGCAGCATGCAGCAGGCCACCACTACCTTACACACCTTGTCAGGGACATAGCACAGGGATCCCCCAGAGAGATGGAGGCATCTAAATCTAGCCTTCAGGAGACCTACAGTGCGCTCAATCACCCTCCTAGTACGTCCATGGACCTCATTATAATTCCTCTCTGCATCTGTCCTCGGATTCCTCACAGGTGTCAGGAGCCATTGCAAGTTGGAGTATCCAGAATCACCTGAATAAGTGGGCGAAAGAGGACTTTAACAAATTGCCTTTACTTGCTTACAGCCAGCCTGTCAGCTATGTACTGTTCCAGTGTTATACACACTCCCCTATGAGCCATCCCCTGTCCTCTTGTAGTTGTTCCATCACATGTGGTATACTGCTGTTTCTCAGGACAAAAGAAGCATGGACTGATCCTGGGAACCTTGCATTGACATGTGATATGTACTGATTAGCAGTACACACCAATTGTACATTCATGGAGTGATAGTTCTTACGATTACTATACACCTGTTCATTCACTCTTGGGGGTATGAGAGCTATGTGGGTTCTATCAATGGCACCTATCACATGTGGAATATTAGCGAAGGCATAAAATCCGGATTTGATGGCGGGAAGTTCAGCCCTTTGGGGAAACTGGACATATGTTTGCAAGTGTTGAACGTAGGCGTCCAGGAATTTAGACAGGATGAGGTTGAACATTGGCTGTGAGATCCCAATACCCATGCTCACTGTCACATGAAATGAGCCCGTAGCCAAAAAATGGAGCACAGATAGCACTTGCACAGTTGTAGGGATGGCATACTGATTTCGATTTGCCTGTTTTCAGAACAGAATCCATTAATGCACAGAGGTCATGTATTGTAGCTCTATTGAGTCTGTAGGTGATAATGATGTGATGTTCCTCCATGGTTTCCATATCTACCAGGGGCCTGTATACAGATGGGGCCCTCCCTCGCCACATGGGTCTGTACCTATGGTGGAGGCAAAAAACACATTCTGAGTGTCAAATTACACTTGCATCCCATGATGTCACTGTATTTCCAAAAGTGTGACACGTAGGTAACACATACAAATGGAAAGTATGAGGTACACCATCAGGCAAATTTGTGCTGAGTTAACTCTGTCATAATGGCATCACAGTGTGGACACACTTACAAAGATGGCTACATGTGAGGATTATAGAATGATGTCAGCAAGCAATGAAGAGGAGAGAGATTGGGCCCTGGATGAGGGCCCTGGCCAGGCTATGGAGACGTGGTGGTAGCAAAATGGCAGCCTCACGCCATCCAGGTATGATAGGGTGGAAGTGACTTCCTTCCACTGGTGTTAGTCGTCATGGGGGAAGGCAGTGTTCATCGCTGTGCACCTGATCATTGGATTGCATGGTTGTCAATGGGGAACCTGGGCCAATCATGATAGCCGCTGGCGGTGACGGAGCACACTGCTGCGGTACCTATGCCATTTTGTCAGACCCTTGACACTTGACTCCTGATTCCCGTGAAGGGTAGTACTCCACTGTGTGTGCTGCTGTGTCCTGACTCTGGTCCCTGGGATGGTGCGGGTTACAGGGGTACGGGCCCTGCCCTTCACCACTGAGGAGCTGGAGAAGCTGGTGGACGTGGTCCTACACCTGTATGCAAAGTTGTATGGGCGACCAGAGGAGCAGGTGAGTTGGCATCTGTCATGCTTAGATGTGTGTGATTGTGGTGGATGCCTGTATGCCTGTGGGTTCGATGTGTGACTGCCCAGACATAACTTGTCTTGCACGTTCTGCCTGTGAGTTGAAAACATGCCTGTCAACAATGGCCATTCCATATGGAACGACATGGCATTTGTATTCGGTGCACACATGCTGACATCTGTTTCTTTGCTCTATGTGTCCCATGCAGGTCAGAGCACATAAAAAAAAGGCCTGTGTCAAGCCATCACCAAGGAGGTGCGGACCCTGGGGGTCTACAGCCGGTGGAGCACCTACTGCAGGAAGCGGTGGGAGCACCTGAGGCGCTGTGCCAGGAAGACCGGAGAGGCCCAGCTGGGGATGACGTCCAACGAGGAAGGGGTGGCCGTCGGACCCTGACCCCCCTAATGGCCCACATTCTTGTGGTGGCCTATTCGGATTGGGATGGGTGATTGAAGGCAGCACAGCAGCCACAAGGGGGTGAGTACCAACACTTGCGATACTGCTTCGATGTATGTATGTTGGTGCTGTAGTATGTATGCATTGTAGTGCCAGGCACTTGGACAAGTGTGTTCCTGCAGTCCTGCCCCCTCCAAGTTCTTGGGATGGTGTAAGGGATAGTTTGGCAGCCTATAGGCCTAAGTGGGTTCCCCTTTCTGTCATCTGATATTCATTGTGGCCTTATGGACTTGTAAGTGCATTGGCTGGGCATGGTCTCTCATGGGTGTACTCCACACTGTGTATCAGGTTCGTGTTTAATGAGGGTTATGTGGTGTAATCTGGGGTCATGACCACTAGTCAGGGGCACAGTCATTACGTATGTTGTCAACGTAGGCTGCAGTGCCAGGCCTGTGTAAGAATTGTCTGAGCTCCCTATGGGAGGCAAAAGAAATGCTGCAGCCCATAGGGATCTCCTGGAACCCCAATACCCTGGGTACCTAAGTACCATATACAAGGGAATTATATGGGTGTACCAGTGTGCCAATGAGAATTGGTAAATTTTGTCACTAGCCTGCAAATTTAGAAAGCAGAGAAAGTATAAACACTGAGGTTCTGGTAAGCAGGGCCTCAGTGATACAGTTAGGCACCACACAGGGAACACATTCAGGGCTCATACTATGAGCACTGGGGTCCTGCCTAGCAGGATCCCAGTGACACAGGGGCTAAAACATACATACATACAGTGGAAATGGGGGTAACATGCCAGGCAAGATGGTACTTTCCTAAACAACCCCCTCCAAACGAAGGACAATAAGACTAGCCTTATCCTGATGAGTCTTCATTGTCTAAGTGGAAATATCTGGAGAGTCCATCTGCATTGGAGTGAGTACTCCCAGGTCTATGTTCCACTGTATAGTCCATTCCCTTTAGAGATATGGACCACCTCAACAATTTAGGGTTTTCACCTTTCATTTGTTTTAGCCAAAGTAGAGGTTTGTGGTCTGTCTGAACAATAAAGTGAGTGCCAAACAGTTATGGCCTCAACTTTTTCAGTGCCCAGACCACAGCAAAGGCCTCCCTCTCTATGGCAGACCAACGCTTTTCTCTAGGGGTCAACCTTCTGCTGATAAAAGCAACTGGTTGATCCTGGCCCTCAGAATTCAGTTGTGATAGTACTGCCCCTACCCCTAATTCAGATGCATCAGTTTGAACAATGAATTTCTTGGAGTAACATGGGCTTTTTAGCACAGGTGTAGAGCACATGGCCTCAAAAGCTTTCTGACAGCTAGCTGTCCATAACACCTTCTTAGTAATTTTCTTGCTAGTGAGATCATTAAGAGGGGCTGCTATGGAGCCATAATTCTTGATGAATCTCCTGTAGTACCCTGTGAGACTTAAAAAGGCTCTCACCTGGGTCTGAGTTGTAGGGGGAACCCAATCCATGATAGTTTGGATTTTCCCCTGTAGTGGTGCAATCTGTTCTCCACCTACCAGGTCGCCCAGATAAACCACTTTCCCCTGCCCTATCTGGCACTTTGAGGCCTTGATAGTGAGGCCTGCCTATTGTAGGGCCTCCAAAACTTTCCAAAGGTGGACCAGGTGATCATCCCAGGTTGAGCTAAAGACAGCAATATCATCAAGATATGCTGCACTGAGAGCTTCGAACCCTTGTAGGACTGTGTTCACCAACCTCTGAAAAGTGGCAGGTGCATTTTTCAAACCAAAGGGCATCACTGTGAATTGGTAATGCCCTCCTATGGTAGAAAATGCAGTCTTGGGTTTAGCATCTTCTGCCAATCTAATCTGCCAATACCCTGCAGATAGATCAAAAGTGCTAAGATACTTGGCAGAAGCCAGTGTATCAATGAGCTCATCTGCCCTGGATATAGGGTGAGCATCAGTTTTGGTTACCTGATTGAGCCCTCTTTAATCTACATAAAACCTCATCTCCCTCTTTCCATCTTTGGTGTGAGGTTTGGTACAAGCACAACTGGGCTAGCCCCGGGGCTTTCAGAAGGTTCAATCACCCCTATTTCCAACATTTTCTGCACCTCTTGTTTGATGCAGTCTCTGACATGGTCAGGCTGCCTATACATTTTACTTTTGACAGGCAGGCTGTCTCCAGTGTCAATTGTGTGTTCACGCCAGGATGTTGTTCCTGGTACAATTGAAAAGAGGTCTGAAAATTGGCTTAGGAGATTGATGCTGTGGTCTTTCTGTTCTTCAGTCAGACAATCTGCTAAAACTACTCCCTCCACTAAGGCATCTGCTTCAGTGGGGGAGAAGAGATCAGGGAGAGGGTCACTCTCTTCTTCCTGTCCCTCATCTGTTGCCATAAGCAGGGTGAGATCAGCCCTGTCATAGCAGGGTTTCGGGCGGTTGACATGAATCACCCTAAGGGGACTCCTGGGAGGTCCTAGGTCTACCAAATAGGTAACCTCAACCTTTTTCTCAACAATTATATGGGGTCCACTCCGTTTGTCTTGGAGTGCTCTTGGGGCCACAGGCTCCAATACCCACACCTTCTGTCCTGTTTGGTACTGGATCAGGACAGCCTTCTGATCATGCCAATGCTTTTGCAGCTCCTGGCTGGCCTGAAGGTTTTAAATGGCCTTTTTCATGTACTCAGCCATTCTGGATCTTAGACCAAGTACATAGTCTACTATGTCCTGTTTAGGAGCTTTTAAAGGTTGTTCCCAACCCTCCTTCACAAGAGCAAGTGGACCTCTTACAGGGTGCCCAAAGGGGAGGTCAAAAGGGCTGAAGCCCACTCCTTTCTGGGGTACCTCCCTGTAAGCAAAAAGGAGGCAAGGCAACAGGACATCCCATCTCCTCCTGAGTTTTTCAGGGAGTCCCATTATCATACCTTTGAGAGTTTTATTTAAAACTCTCAACCAGACCATTTGTTTGTGGATGGTAAGGGGTGGTGAACTTGCAGGTAACACCACAGTCCTTCCACATTGCTTTTAGGTATGCAGACATGAAGTTGCTACCTCTGTCTGACACCACCTCTTTTGGAAAAGCCACCCTGGAAAAGATTCCCAGGAGGGCTTTTGCCACTGCAGGAGCTGTAGTGGTCCTTAGAGGTATGGCTTCAGGATATCTTGTGGCATGGTCCACTACCACCAAGATAAATCTATTGCCTGAAGCAGTAGGAGGGTCAAGGGGGCCAACTATGTCAACCCTTACCCTTTCAAAGGGCACCCCAACCACTGGAAGTGGAATTAGAGGGGCCTTTGGAGTGCCACCAGTCTTGCCACTGGCTTGGCAGCTCACACAAGACATGCAAAAATCTTTGGTGTCCTCTGACATATGAGGCCAGTGAAACAAGGGGACAAGTCTTTCCCAAGTTTTCGTCTGGCCCAAATGCCCAGCCAAAGGAATGTCGTGTGCTAGAGTGAGAAGAAACTCTATGTACTGCAGGGGAATGACCAATCTCCTGGCTGCTCCAGGTTTTGGGTCCCTTGACTCTGTGTACAAGAGGTTGTCTTCCCTGTATACTCTATGACTGTCACTGACATCCCCATCTTGCTGCTTGACAGCTAGCTGTCGGAGACCCTCTAATGTGGGACAGGTTTGCTGTGCCACACTCAGCTCTTCCCTGGTGTTGTAATTTAGCAGTGATTAGATTAAGCATTAGCAGAAGACATCTTGTATTTAGTTACTATTGTAAACATTTTGCGGAATCCATTTTGTATTCATGGCAGCCATTTTCTTTGCTACATGCTGCCATGTGCTCACCATGTGCTCTGTCCTACCTTTCTTTTGACTGCTCTTGAAATCTGCCTAGTGACGAGTTATATTTAGCATCTCTTACCTTCGCACATGCTCAGTAAGGTCTGCAGCTGTTAGTCCTTGGAAACTGTTAGCTCCTCCTACCTGTCGACTGTGCATTTTCCACATGACCTTACATGTATACAAGTCTTGTTTCCATAATTGTACCATCTCCTTTTGGCCCCTGCGTGGGTAAAAAAGGACCATGCTCTCTCAGTTCAGTGTGCTACTTCAGACATTACAAAAGGGTGCTGTCTGAATTGTAGTACCACCTCATGAGGTTAATAAACTTATGTCTTTTATTCCAGTTTCCGTGCCAACTTCTTCCTACATGGTCTGAGGACTTTGTGCAGAGAAAGGTGAACCCCTTGCACTAGTAGGCCTTGCTGAGGCTTACTTCAACAAATTGGCGCCCGAACAGGGACTCATCGGCGACTCGGATGCCCAATGGATTGGTCGCGACGAAGGATTGGAATCTCGCTGCGGACGATCAATGCCTGAGGAGACCCGAGTCTTGGCAACCACAGCGTTTTTCCCTTCTTTCTGATTTGACCATCCAGGTGGCGCTGGTCCTCGACTGAGATCCTTTTTTGTTCATTCGTCATGCAGTGACCATTTGGTCGATTTTAGAACTTGGCAGTTGGAACCTGGACACCCTGTGATTGGTAAGAGCCGTTTTTCGGCACTTGCTGTGGGTTTTGATGCCTGTGTTTGGTAATGTAGTTAGTACTACTTACTGTGGCTTTTGTGATTTGGGTGACTAGTCAATTTGTATTCTTTGGATTTGATATATAAATTGCAATTTATATAGGCAGGTAATGAGGAGAATTCTCTCCAATTTGATTTTGATTTGAACGGCACCTTAAGTGCTACTTTGATTATAATATTGCATATTCTGCACTATTTTTGGCATGCCTGTTTTTAGCACACTTCGTAGGATGTGTTGCTTTTGTAAAGGTACCAATTTGAAACTGGAAGAATCGCAACCGGCACCCCCAGAGGGGACGCCAAATAGAGATATGTATGTTAAACATGGTCTTTCTTCTATAATGTATAGCACATTATGGAATAAATACACCTGCGCGGATCCTGAGTTACGTTGGCCTATGCATGGTTCATATGATTTGCGAAAGATTGAGTATGTGGAACAATGTATGTGTAAGCAAAAGTCTAGGCAAGATATGTTTGACTGTGTACGAATGTGGGAGAAAGAAGCGCGTGGACGAATGAAGCGTGAGCAAGCCTTGCTTGAGAAAGAGCAGCGGAAAAATGTATATGTGAAAGCATTGGAAATGAGAAATAAATAAATAAATGACTTAAAGGAGCTAGAGGAGAAAGAACGTAAGCTACAGGTAACTGGCCAATACACTGTTAGGCAACCCCTCTATCCTATCCTTAATAAACCACATGATGGTTTATTGTTACTGGATCGCCCTCCTCCTCCGTATGTCGTCCCTTCTGCCCCTCATGAGTTACCTAAAGTCTCCAGTTCGGAGCAACAGAAGATGCGTGACAGTCGCTCTATGCTGCCTGCTGACCGTGCGGCTGAGCTTAGATCTATTGCTCGTAAAACAATTCGTAGCGTTGTTTCTGCTTCTGAATTTTTAGACAACATGAAAGGGTGGACGGAAAAAGAGCAGCTATATTTTACTGAGGCATTTGGCTCAGAAGTGATTGAACTATACCGGAAATATTCTGATGAGTTAGAGCCCGATGATGTAGCAGCTGATTATAAGCAAATGCGTGATGGTCTTTTTGTTTTCTCCCAGGTGGCTGATGCAATCAGGCGTTTAATGAAATTACGTATTGAGGCAGTCCGTTTGCAAGGAGAGAAAAGGGCTGCAGACGCAGTTGCACGAGCATCTCAGACTGAAGGGGCGCAAGCTTCCATCTTTGAAACAGATAAGACTATGATAGTTCACGCGAAACCAATGCGGGAGGCCGCGCCTTTGTATGTTCCTCCTAAAGGATTGGGTACAAATGATGATAAAACTTCTGTTGTTGCTAAGGGTTATTTCATTTATAATTGGGTGTATACTCCTTGGAATAGGGCAGATGTAATGGCACTTAAAACAGCATTACCTGACCCGCGGAAAAATCCAGCCGCCTTTTATGAGGAAGTTGAGGGAGCAATTAGTTCTTGTACTATGACTTTGGCTGACATTGATTTATTTTTCGGATTGATATTACCGCCAGATATGTGGAGAACTGTTCTTAAAATTGATGATCGTACAGTTTTTGGGGCATCATGGAAAGAAATAGAACAGATGGACAGGGATAGGGAACCTGCGAAAAAGCCATATCAGTTGATTCTAGATCTTCCTGCAGCCATATTAGTTAAGTTGAAAACGATTATTCCCCCTAAAAAGATAGATTGGACGGTTTTAGCGTCTTGTAAACAAAAGGCAGATGAATCGGTCTCTGATTTCTTTACACGCTTTGAAGAAGCATTTCATGATTTTAGCGGTCAGTCATTGTCAGATGATACGGGCAGACATTTGTTCGTCGACAAATATGTTGCAAATCTGTTACCAGGAATAGCTAGTCGCCTAAAAGCTAGTGAAAGTTCATGGACTACCTCTACTCCGGTTTCTCTTTTAACTATGGCTCAGTATTATGAATGACAGGAATTAGAAGCAAAAGGTAGCGAGGAGAAAAAGATTAAAGAATTAAAGACGAAGGTTATGTTGGCTCAAGCTTATGGTCCGCCTTTTAGAGGCAGTGATAGAGGTGGACGTGGATCTTATGGTTCTTCTTACACTTGTTCGAATTTGTCTGATGATCAGTGTGCGTATTGTAAGAAATTTGGGCATTGGGCTGCCGATTGTCCAGCTCTACGTGTTCAGCAGTGTCCACGTTGTCGGGGACAAATGAGAAATCGCTCAGGATATTCAGGACCTAGAAGAAGGACAAATGATCATGCTAGGGTTGATGCTAATACACGAGGGCAGGATGGGTTTAACACTTTTGATAGACGGAACCAATACCAGATGTCTGATCATGTGCAGCCTGATTTCCAAGATTCTGCTTATGCATAGGATTGCCTAGGATGGGGTAAGGAATCAGTTGAAGTTCCAGTAGATCAGAGGGGTCCCTATGTTACAGCACATGTTTTGGGTCTTACTGATCAGTTTCTGGTTGACACAGGAGCTACTCGTAGCGCCTTGTCTAAACAATTGATTCCAAGGGCTCCCCTGTCTGGCTTAACCATTACATCGATAGGTTTCGATGGAACACCTTCCCCTAGCCCATTGTCACAACCACTTGCATTCCACGTTGATAAATTTACTGCTCCATGTCCATTTTTGCTTTCTCCAAATACACCAGACAATATTGTGGGTCTTGATATGCTCAAATATTTCAGGGCTACAATACGATGTTCTCCTGAAGGGGTGCGTGTTATTTTAAATGATAATCATCCTGTGATGGAAAGAGTTTGTCTTGTTAAAGAGGATATTGCGTTAGCCTCACTCCCTAGTACTTTGTGGGCTACTTCAGATACTGATGTGGGACAAATGATTATTCCACCGGTACATATTAGTGTCAAGGAGGGAGCTGTATTGCCACGTTTGCCTCAATACAAAATTTCACAGGAGGGCGAAGAAGCACTCACACGAATTGTGCATGATCTTATTGCAGTCGGAGTTGTCGAGGAAGTTCTGTATAATGTTTGTAACAGCCCGATTCTTCCTATTCTGAAAAAGGATACTGATACAAGGATTGACCGATTCATTATTGATTTATGAGAAGTCAATAGGATTGTGATACCTCAAAATCCTGTGGTATCTGACATCACGACACTCCTTACTATGGTTCCCCTGACAGCAACTACGTTCTCTGTGATAGACTTGAAGAATGCTTTCTTTTCGATCCCTATTCATCCTGACAGCCGATATTTGTTTGGTTTTACGTTGAATAAACGATCATATAGATTTTGCAGGGTTCCTCAAGGCTACACGGAGAGCCCAAACCTTTATAGTCAGGCGTTAAAACGACAACTTGATTCTTTTGTTTTGCCTGAAGGTGTGGCTCTCATACAATATGTCGATGATATTTTGTTGGCAGCTGATACCCCGGAGCAATGTGAAAAGTGCACTTTGTCCTTACTTTCTTTTCTTGCTTCACACCATCATAAAGTGTCACGAAAGAAATTGCAATATTGTAGACCAAAGGTAACCTATTTAGGTCACCTTTTGTCTAAGGAGGGCCGTGCACTTACATCAGATCGTATTCAAGCAATTTTAGACACACCAGTACCCTCTACTCAGAAAGATGTTCGTGCATTCCTTGGCCTTACTTCTTTTTGTAGGCAATGGATATTAGGGTTTTCACACATTGCCAAACCTTTGCTAGCACTTCTGACTAAAAATACTCCAATGCCCCTCCCATGGACAGATGAATGTGAGACTGCTTTCCGACAGCTGCGACAAGCCCTTTGTTCTGCACCAGTGTTAGGTACTCCAGATTACATGAAGCCTTTTGTACTTTATGTACATGAGAAGGATGGATGTGCATTATCAGTTTTAGTACAGACACATGGCGATAAGCAGCGTCCTTGTGCATATTTTTCAGCAGTACTTGATCCTGTCGCTCGAGCGTTGCCCGGGTGTTTTCCTTCAGTTGCCGCAACAGCTGTCTCAATACGTCAGAGTGAAGGGATAGTTTTGTCACATAAGCTGTTGGTGCTAGTAACCCATGCGGTTGATGCTCTTTTAAATCAAACAAAGACACAACATTTAACTAGTGCCCGCATGACAGGTTACGAGTTGACATTGTTGGCTCCTCACATTACACTGAAGAGATGTGCGACACTAAATCCAGCTACTTTGTTGCCATATCCAGTGACTCAGCCTCAGTCACAAGAAACACATCATTGTATATTCCTTACCGAAGAACAGACAAAGGGTCGTGTTGATTTACAAGATACGCCCCTTTTGAATGTAGATGAGGAACTGTGGGTTGATGGGTCTTGTTTGAAGTTGCCAGATGGTACAACCTCAGCTGCATATGCAATCACCACAATACACACAGTAGTGGAGACAGCTCGTATACCGCAAAAGTCAGCTCAAGCAGCTGAACTAATAGCTTTGACACGAGCATGTGAGCTTAGTACTGATTTAAGTGTGAACATTTACACAGACAGCCGCTATGCTTTTGGAGTGGCTCATGATTTTGGTTTGCTTTGGAAGGAGAGAGGTTTTCTTACATCCCACGGGATGCAGATAATGCACGGAGAATTAGTGCATAACCTATTGACTGCATTGACATATCCAAAGAAACTAGCTATTGTGAAATGTTGTGCACATAAGAAAGTGACCGATAAGATAGGGCAAGGTAATGCTCTTGCAGACCGTGTAGCACGTGAGACTGCGATGCAGCGAAGTACTACTTCTATGTATGTAGTGAAGTCACAAGCTGAACGCTGGCATAATGCAAGGCAAGACGTATTAGATATACAGAAATCTGCTTCAGTGAAAGAACGTGAGCAATGGTCTAAAGATGGAGAATTGGATGATGAGGGCTGTTGGCGGAATAAGCAGATGGATAAATGGAAATTGCCTATAGCTTTTGTACAACCTATGGTTCAGATGGCACATGGACTGGCACATGTTGGAGCTTCAACAATAACGAAGTTGCTTACGCAAGTTTGGGAGCATCCAGAAATTTCCAGTACAGCTAAGAGAGTAGTACAGTCTTGTTTGATCTGCTTACAATACAATCCTGGAAAAGGGAGACGTACTCCTGCGGGAGGGTTTGCTACACCAACTGCACCTTTTGAAGTTTTACAAATGGATTATATTCAGCTTGAACGCTGCAATAATTTAAAGTATGTCTTGGTGGTGGTTTGTGCCTTCAGTAAATGGATAGAGGCGTACCCCACAAAGGATAATACTGCCATTACCACAGCGAAGGTGCTTTTGAAAGAATTTTTCCCTAGGTTTGGTGTTTGCAGACTTTTATGGAGTGATAACGGACCTCATTTTGTTGGGGAAGTTATTAAGTATGTCCTGCAAGGATTAGGGATCAAACAGAAGTTCCATGCGGTTTTCCACCCACAATCAGCAGGGTTGGTGGAAAGGTATAAAGCTACATTGAAGCTGAAATTAGCGAAGATACAGGCTTCCACATCCTTAACTTGGCCGGATGCATTACCATTGGCATTATTGTCTATTAGGTCAGTACCACACTCCCGACTTGGCCTTAGCCCCTATGAAGTAGTGTTCGGGAGGCCAATGAACATTTGGGGAGTTCCTAAACCAAAATCTGTATATGATGTACCTTGTGTCCTGATGAATGATTATTTGGCACAGTTAACCAACAATTTGGTTTCTATTCATCAACAGGTTCGAGAAGCACTTCCTGACAGATCCACAGGTGAAGGCCATGAACTCCGACCTGGTGACCAGGTGATGATTAAAACTTTTGAAAGATCAAGCAGCTTGGAACCAAGGTGGCGAGGCCCAGAACAGGTGCTCCTTGCGACAAGGACAGCAGTTTGAGTGACAAACCGAAAGAATTGGGTCCATAGCACTCACTGCAAGAGAGTGCTACCTACCTTGGTGGAACCTGCTGTGCTGACCGATCATCGAGAGATTTTGACTACGGAGAAAGGCCGTGCTATATCACCTGACGAATCTGCAGAGGTTTTCTTGGACCATACGACTTCTGGAGTGTCGCGATATAATTTGAGGCCAAGGAAAGAATCTGAAAATTGTTTGAAAAGACTGGTTGAGCTACCGCCCTGGGTTAGTGAAACGGAGAGCCAATGTGGCAAGAGGGGTGGATCAGCTGTGCATTAGAGTAGTGACACCCGTCTTGGCCCGTGGTGAAGAAATCAGCGGCTGCCCAGGGATAAGAGCTCCAACGATTATTTTGAATTAATTTCTGAAAGGGTCGATTATCACTGTTGCTAAAATGAATAACGAATTGATCATTAGTATTATGGGGTTTGTTGTTGTTTTGGTGGTTACAGCAACGATCAGCCGGTTTATTGAAAAGAAGTCTCCTGCTCGTGAGTTCTTTGTTGCCACTACTCCAGTACCAGAGGATCACTATTACTTTACGCTTCCCTATCAGGAGCAGAAGCACCGTCAATCGTACTTCAATAATACTTTCATTCAGATGTTGCATCATACTCATAATGCTACAAATACTACTAACTGTTGGGTATGTGGAATGATACCTGCGCATCAAAAGAAAGGAGGAACACCTTTCATTCCTCTTCCTTTTTCACACAATGGTTCTTGTCAAGCTTGGTACATGCTTTTGTTTGCATCTGGAAAACGTACGGAGGGCGGACTTTTTTTTTCGCCTTAATAAAGTATGCTACCAAGACAAAGATGGGTATCCCCAAGCTAAAGGAACTAAATGGGAATCGGAAGAGTATCAGCCGGACAATGTTTCAATACCATATGTCTTCACAAATATACGAGACTCTGGCAAGAAAGAACAATTTGTGATTTCTATTACAAAAACTAAAGCAGATTTATGTATACGAAGCATTGGACGAATTCCAGTAGGGATAAGCGATTGTACCTTGATTTTAACTATTGAGGGTCTAAATAATAGTAGTTTTACAGCTTCACATAATACATATTTTGTTTGTGGTAACTATGGATATTACCAACTACCTGTTGGGTGGTCAGGTGTGTGTTATGTATCTTTTCTATTGCCCCCTGTGTTTTTGGCTCCTGCATCATATCACTGAGATTTAAAACTGTTTAATGACATCATTAACAATAGATATAAAAGGGAAATAAGTACAAATGAGGTAGACCAAACTGATACTAGCATGCAACAATATGTTGATTTTAATTTAGGATTGTTCCCCTTTGTAGGTGTTGTATTAAACAGTAGGAAGGTGAGACAATTGACTAGGGTTGTGGAAACTGTTACCAATCAGGCAGCTCTGGCACTTGGGAATATTACTGAAGAGCTCCAAATTGCAAGAATTGTAGCGCTCCAAAATCGTATGGTATTAGATGTGATATTAGCTGATCGAGGTGGTGCATGTCAAATCATCGGTAGTAGTTGTTGTGTTTTTATCCCAGATCGCTCACCTTCAGTCTATGATGCAATATCTAAATTGCATAAAATTGCTGCAGAAATCCATACAGAGACTGGTACTTGGACTTTTTCTGGATGGTTTTGGGCTTTTGTTTCCGTCTGGGGCTGGAAACTATTGACTATCCTGTGTGTAATAATTGCAATATTTTTTACATGCTGTATCTGTATTCAGTGTGGTCCAATGTTCTGCTCCATGTGTATTACTGCTTGTATGCCTACCAAAAGAAATATTACAGAAATGAAAGCACAACATATGTTAGATAAGGAAATAGCTGAAATGATGAGCATAAATATACAGGATGAATATTTAGATTATCCCAGAAAGACGAATGTCTTCAGCTAATGCTGAAAGGGTCGTCTGTTGTAATTTAGCAGTGATTAGATTAAGCATTAGCAGAAGACATCTTGTATTTAGTTACTATTGTAAACATTTTGCGGAATCCATTTTGTATTCATGGCAGCCATTTTCTTTGCTACATGCTGCCATGTGCTCACCATGTGCTCTGTCCTACCTTTCTTTTGACTGATCTTGAAATCTGCCTAGTGACGAGTTATATTTAGCATCTCTTACCTTCGCACATGCTCAGTAAGGTCTGCAGCTGTTAGTCCTTGGAAACTGTTAGCTCCTCCTACCTGTCGACTGTGCATTTTCCACATGACCTTACATGTATACAAGTCTTGTTTCCATAATTGTACCATCTCCTTTTGGCCCCTGCGTGGGTATAAAAGGACCATGCTCTCTCAGTTCAGTGTGCTTCTTCAGACATTACCAAAGGGTGCTGTCTGAATTGTAGTACCACCTCATGAGGTTAATAAACTTATGTCTTTTATTCCAGTTTCCGTGCCAACTTCTTCCTACATGGTCTGAGGACTTTGTGCAGAGAAAGGTGAACCCCTTGCACTAGTAGGCCTTGCTGAGGCTTACTTCAACACTGGCAGGCCCCCCTCCAGCCAAAAAGCTCAGCAGTGTCTGCTGCCAGCTCCTCTGGTGTAGGTTCTGCACAGGGAGGCAATTCCTCTTCCTCGGAAGGGGAATCATCTGTAGAGGGAGGGATAATGGGTAGGGATTTACCCTTTTTACCCCTAGCTTTAGGGAGCACTTGGTCCATTGGTTCAGGATCCAAGTCACCCTCTCCTTTTTGCTTTTTGGCCTGAGCCCTGGTTAAAGCAAAAATATGCCCAGGAATGCCCAGCAGTGCTGCATGAGCCTCCAACTCCACTTCTGCCCAAGCTAATGTCTCCAAATCATTTCCTAGTAGACAGTCTACAGGTAATTCTGTGGCTACCACAACTTTCTTTGGACCAGTAACCCCCACCAGTTGAGATTCACAACAGCCATGGGGTGGCTATGAGTGTTGTTATGAGTGTCTGTCACTTGGTACTGCTGACCAAGTAGATGTTGATCAGGGTGGACCAGTTTTTCTATCACCATAGCTACACTGGCTCCTGTGTCACTGTAGGCCTCAATCTCAACACCATTTATTAGGGGAAGTAGCTTGTACTTACCCATATTAAGGGGGCATGCAATCGTGGTGGCAAAATCAATGCCACCATCAGAGACTAAAATAGCCTCTGTGGTCTCCCTAACAAGACCAACCCCAACTACATTGCCAATAGTGAGCCCAGCTACACCCTTGGATTGGCTATTAGTAGTAGACTTCCCACCACCACTGCTATTACTAGGGGCACTAGAATTTGCAGCAGGGGTTGTGGTGGTGGGAGGTTTGGTGTTTTTCTTTGGACAAGTGGAATCACTTGCCCAATGGCCTTTGACTTTACACAAATAGCACCAAGGCTTTTTAGGTTGATTATTAAAAGAGGATTTGGACCCACCACCCCAGAGGATTTTTGTGGGCCTGATGAAGACTCAGAATGTTTACTTTTGTCCCCACCCTTCTCAGAAGACTTATCATCCTTCTTATTGCCATCCTTGTCACCCCCTGAGGAACTGTTCTGTTCACCCTTGTTCTAACCCATTTGTCTGCCTTCTTTCCCAATTCTTGGGGAGAGGTCAGATCAGAGTCCACTAGGTATTGGTGCAACAAGTCAGGCACACAGTTGTTAAGAATATGCTCTCTCAGAATAAGATTGTACGGGCTTTCATAGTCAGAAACTTTACTGCCATGCAACCACCCTTCCAAGGCCTTCACTGAACAGTCCACAAAATCTGTCCAGTCTTGAGAAGACTCTTTTCTGGTGTCTCTGAACTTAATCCTGTAATGTTCAGTGGTTAAGCCAAATCCATCCAAGAGTACATCTTTCAAAACTTTGTAGTTATTGGCCTCACTTTCTCTAACAGTAAGGAGCCTATCCCTACACTTTCCAGTGAAAGATAGCCACAAAATAGCAGCCCACTGCCTTTGAGGGACCAACTGTACCATACAGGCCCTCTCAAGTGCAGCTAAAAACTTATTAATGTCATCCCCCTCCTTATAAGGGGGGACAATCTTGTGCAGGTTCCTTGAATGTTGTTCTCTTACAGGATTACTATCAAGAACACTGCTGCTGCCATCAGGGGGAACTAACCCCAACGTCTGTATTTCCCTCTCTACATCTAGTGATTCCCTGTCTAAGGCCAACTGCTGCTGTCTCAGCTTCAGTCTGGCCTCTTCCAAGCTCAGCTTTCTGAGTTCCCTGTCTATGGTGTTATCCACAGGGTGGGAGGCTTGGGAATTCTGAGACACAGAGGTAATGTGGGAATTGGCAGAAGTGAACCTGTCTCTAACTGGCTGGACCCTAGTTAGCTGGCCTTTTGGATTAAAAGGTGCCCTACTAATGTGTGACCCCCTCCCACTACCAGCTTCACTAAGTGGCCTGTTAGCTGACAGGTCTTTGGAGGAACCCTCCTCAGAGTCCTCCTGGCCCTCCCCTGATTCTTCCTGGATACCCTCCTCCTCTACCTCCTGATCTTGGGATGGGCCAGACTGGGTCTGGTCACTTTCTAAGAGAAGGCTAAGGAAAAGATCTTTGGTAGGGTTCTTGCCAATGCTTAAACCTCTTTCTATGCAAAGACCCCTCAAACCTTTAAAGTTTAAACTGCCATAAGTTTCCTGGACAACTTTGGGAGTGGTCTCTACTGCAGACATAGTTGCAAGAAAGAGTTTTAGGACAGAGAGAAAAATGTTTAGAAACGTTTTAAAGAAAAGAGAAAACCTTTTTCAACTTTTCAAGACATTTAGAAAGTTTTTAGAAAGTTTTCAGAAAGAGAGTTAAACTGTTTGGGTTAACTGTGTATATTTTTAAGTATTTAGAATATATTTTTCTTATGAAAAGCACCATTGACAAAGTAGTAAAGCAGTTACAAGTATTTATCCCACGGCTGCACCACCAATGTAGGAGGCTGGCCTGGCTTACTGTGGGCACCTGATGGCACTTACACCTTGTGCCAGGTCCAGTTATCCCTTATTAGTAGATTAGTAGTGTTCTAGCAGCTTAGGCTGATAGAGGTAGCTATAGCAGAGCAGCTTAGGCTGAACTAGGAGACATGCAAAGCTCCTACTATACCACTTATATCATATAGAACTATATGGTAAGAATGACAATACTCAGGGTTACTAAAAATAAAGGTACTTTATTTTAGTGACAATGTGCCAAAATATCTCAGAGGATATACTCCCTTGGGAGGTAAGTAAAATACACAAAATATACACACAAACCAAAATCAGGTAAGTAAACAGTTAGAAAAGTAGTGCAAACACTGTAGAATACAATAGGATGCAAAAGGCCTAGGGGCAACACAAACCATACACTAAGAAAGTGGATTGTGAACCACAAATGGACCCCTAGGCTGGTGTAGTGTGTAGGGGGTCGCTGGGAGTGTAAGAAAAGACGATGGGTGTCCAAGATACCCCAACCCAAGACCCTAAAAAGTAGGAGTAAAGTGATACTACTTCCTCAGAAACACACTAAACATGTGACAGGAGATTCTGCAAAGACCACAACAGACTGCAAAGCACTAAAGGCAGATTCCGGGACTTGAGGACCTGCAAAGGAATGGGACCAAGTCCAAGAGTCACAAAAGTGTCCAGGGGGGGCAGGAGCCCACTAAACCCTGGATGAAGGTGCAAAATGGCTGCCTCTAGATGGAAGAAGCTGAAGATTCTGCAACAATGAAAGGAGCTAGGAACTTCTCCTTTGTGCAGAAGATGTCGCATGGAGCGTTGGAGGATGCAGAGTTGATTCCTTGGAGAAAGACCGCAAAGAAGCCTTGCTAGCTGAAAAGGTCGCAGTTGAAGAAAATGGGTGCTGCCCGTGCCCAGGAAGGACCAGGAGGTCGCCACTTAGAAGAGGAGACAGATGGGGCCCTCACCAATACAGAGAGCCCATGCACAAGAAGGCAGCAATTGCAGAAGTACTTGAACACGAAAACTGAGCACAGCGGTCATCTCCACACTACAAAAGAGATTCCCACGAAGCCGGTGGTCAACTCAACGAGTTGAGAAATGCAGAATAGGGTGCTGGGGACCTGGGCTATGCTGTGCATGAAGGATTCCTTGCAAAAGTGCACAGAAGCCCTAGCAGCTGCAGTTCATGTAGTACACAGGATTACTGTCTGGAGAGGGGAGGCAAAGACTTACCTCCTCTACATTTGGACAGTTGGACCACTGGACAGTCTGGGTCACTTGGGTCCACCACCTGTGTTCCAGGGGACACACTCGTCAGAATGAGAGGGGTCCCAGAGTACCGGTGATGCTGAAGTTTGGTGCCTGCTGGAGCAGGGAGGAAGATTCCATCGACCCAGGGGAGATTTCTTCATGGCTTCCAATGCAGGGTGAAGTCCGACAGCCCCCAGAGCATGCACTACCAGGAGACAGTCGAGAAAGCTGGTAGGATTAGGCGCTACAATGTCGCAGCTAGTTTGTTGCAGTTTTGCAGGCGTCCTGGAGCAGTCAACGGTCGATCCTTGGCAGAAGTCGAAGAGGGAGATGCAGAGGAACTTTGGTGAATTCTTTCAAATCGTTATCTGAGGAAAAGCCCACAGGAGAGACCCTAAATAGCCCTCAGAGTAGGATTGGCCACCTAGTGAGGTAAGCACCTATCAGGAGGGGTCTCTGAAGTCACTTGGTGGCACTGGACACTCAGAAGGCTCCATTGTGCCCTCACACCTCTGGATTCAAGATGGCAGAGGTCTGGGACACACTGGAGGTTCTCTGGGCACCACCCCTGGGGTGGTGATGTACAGGGGAGTGGTCACTCCCCTTTCCTTTGTCCAGTTTTGCACCAGAGCAGTGGCTGGGGGTTCCCTGAACCAGTGAAGACTGGCTTATGCAAGGAGAGCACCATATGTGCCCATCAAAGCATTTCCAGAGGCTGGGGGAGGCTACTTCTCCTCAACCCTTAACACCTATTTCCAAAGGGAGAGGGTATAACACCCTCTCTCCGAGGAAATTCTTTGTTCTGCCTTCCTGGGACTGGGCTGCCCAGACCCCAGGAGGACAGAACCCTGTCTGTGGGTTGGCCGCAGCGGTAACTGCAGTGAAAACCCAAGGGAGCTGGTTTGGCAGTACCTGGGGTCCATAGTGGAGCCCCGGCGATGCATGGGATTGGCACCCCAATACCAGCTTTGGCATGGGGGTACAATTCCATGATCTTAGACATGTTACATGTCCATATTCGGAGTTACCATTGTGAAGCTACATTTAGTTATTGACCTATATGTAGTGCACGCATGTAATGGTGTCCCCGCACTCAAAAAGTCTGGGGAATTGCCCTGAACTATGTGAGGGGCACCTTGGCTAGTGCCAGGGTGTCCTCACACTTAATAACTTTGCACCTAACCTTCACGAAGTGAAGGTTAGACATATAGGTGACTTATAAGTTACCAAAGTGCAGTTTAAAATGGCTGTGAAATAACGTGGACGTTATTTCACTCAGGCTGCAGTGGCAGTCCTGTGTAAGATTTGTCTGAGCTCCCTATGGGTGGCAAAAGAAATGCTGCAGCCCATAGGGATCTCCTGGAACCCTAATACCCTGGGTACCTAGGTACCATATACTAGGGAATTACAAAGGTGTTCCAGTGTGCCATTTAGAATTGGTGAAAATGGTCACTAGCCTATAGTGACAATTTTAAAGGCAGAGAGAGCATTAGCACTGAGGTTCTGATTAGCAGAACCTCAGTGACACAGTTAGTCACTACACAGGGACACACATTCAGGCCACAAACTATGAGCACTGGGGTCCTGGCTAGCAGGATCCTAGTGAGACAGGCAAAAACAAACTGACATACATGTAAAAATGGGGGTAACATGCCAGGCAAGATGGTACTTTCCTACACCATGTGCTTCATTCTAACGTTCCTCTGCTTTTGTCCTGACATTCCTCACGGGGGTTGGTAGCCATGAAAGATTGGGGTAACCAGAGTCACCTGCAAATATCGAGGGATACCTGTTAGCCAGACATTCACCTTTAGGGCCAACCCCACACCCATATACCGACATACTTTGGGTGCGGACCATGGGCACACCTATTAGCCACACCCGGTGCCTCTGGAGTTGAGCCATCACATATGGGATGCTGCTATTTCTCAAGATAAAGGCATCATGCACAGAGCCAGGATACTTTGCATTGACATGGGAGATGTACTGGTCTGCCAAACACACCATCTGCACATTCAGAGAGTGAAAGCTCTTTGAATTTCTACTCGGGGGACAAAGGCAATATGTGTACCATCAATGGCACAAATGATGTTGGGGATATGTCCCATTGCATAGAAGTCAGCCTTCACTGTGGCGACATCCTCCACCTGGCGGAATACGATATAACTGCGCATATGTTTCATCAGGGCAGACAACACTCTGGTCAGCACGTTTGAGAACATAAGCTGTAACACACCTGATGCCATGGTCACTGTCGCTTGTAAGGAACCACTTGCCAAGAAATGGGGCACTGACAGGACCTGTGCTAAAGGGGTGATACCTGTGTGGTGGCGGATAGCTGACATCAGGTCTGGCTCCGATTGGGCACACTGCTCTTGGATTGTGACCCTGTCAAGTCTGTAGGTTAGGATAATGTGCCTATCCTCCATTGTCGCCAGGTCCACAGGTGTCTGTACACGGGAGTATGTCTCCATCACCTATTCATCCTTAGCGGTTGAACTCTAGGGTGAAAAATGGTGAGCAGATGGTCATATTCAAACATACACTCTGAATAACATGCGTTTCTTATTTTACAGAAACATGTATGTAAACGTATGTAGGTTCGTTGATGAGCCTATGTCTGCTGTGACGCAGTTAGGTGCCATGGCCTTTGCCCCCCTGAAATGGCAGCCTCCTGACCTGTAAGGAGGGACAAGTGGAAATGAGATAATTCCGCTGGTGTTGTGCGCCGTTGCCGGAGGCAGTTATCATTGGGGCTTATGGGTTCCTGCAGCCATTGGTGATGTACGCCGGCGGTGACGGTACACACGGCCGCGGACGTGACCGCCATTTTCTATCTGTTCACTCACTTGCTACCTGACCTTCAACAGGAGAGGACCTACACTGCAAGTGCTGCTGTGACCTGTGTCTGGAAGCGACCATGGCTCGAGTGTCTGGGGAAAGGGCCCCGCCTTCACTTCGGAGGAGTTGGAGAGAATGGTGGATTGGGTCCTACTCCAGTACCGTTTACTTTATGGTCCTCCAGACCAACAGGTGAGTACACTGTGAGCATGATGCGTGGGCATGAATGTATGGAGTACTGTGTGTATAAGCCTCGTGTGGGGGGGGGCTGAGGGGTCCTGGGCAGAGTGCTGCATGTATGGTGATCAATGTATGTGCGTAAGGGGATGGGAGGGATATGCTGGGCCATGAGTATTACAGTCCGGACAGCCTGTATAATACCATTTCTGCTGTATCTTTTCTTGCAGGTCAGCGCCCATCAGAAAAATGGTATTTGGCATGCCATCACCAAGGAGGTGCGGACCCTGGGGTTTTTAGACAGGCGGAGCACCCACTGCCGCAAACGGTGGGAGGACATGCGCCGCTGAGCATGGAAGATGGCGGTGGCCTATCCGGAGTTGGATGGGCGCCTGAAGGCATCACTGCAGCCACAAGGGGGTGAGTAAAGATTCAGAATCATGACTTTGCGTGCGTTAAGGTGTTACCCGGTTGGGGGATGTGGGCTGTGTGTGCCCCTAGGCCAGGGAGAACATGGTAGGGTAGGGTCCATGATGGGCAAGCTCAGATGCACTCCAACCCCAATTATGTTAGTGTGCATCTACTACTGGGCAGGGTCCTGTGGGTTTCAGGGGTGCAGCTAATGGTGTTAGGCATTGTACCCCATGGCATGGTGACTAGTATTGTAACTGGTACTGCATGGCCTAGTGCATAGGGCTGTTCCCTGTGAGTTGTGTACGCCAACGGTAGTGCTGTTGCTGGCATTGACCAAGTGTATCCTATGTCTCTTCCCCCCCTTTTTGTTTTGTCACACTGTCCTTGTGTGCATTAGCATCATCTGGCAGGGAAGCAGAGGCACTCGCGATGGAGGGACCTGCATCCCACATGGGCCTGGAGGCCGAATCCACCGATGGTGAGGACACCAGTGGGACGGAGTGCGAGGGGAGCACCACGACGGAGACAGGAGGGGACAGTACCAACAGCAACTCCTCCTCCGATGGAAGCTCCCTGGAGGTGGTGGACACCTCTGTGGCCACCCCAACTACAGGTACAGTCGCCACCCCCCATACCAGCACTGCCCTCCCAGCAGCCCCTCAGTGTGTTTACCATGCCCGCTCACCCAGAAGGGTGGGCATCTCATTCGCCCCAGGCAGCTCAGGCCCTGCCCCAGTCAGCCCTGCTGCCCACAGTGACAAGGCTATTGACCTTCTGAGATCCCTCAATGTTGGGCAGTCAACCATACTGAATGCCATCCAGGGTCTAGCAGGGCATTTGCAACAAACACATGCATACCTGGAGGGCATTAACTCTGGCGTGGTGGCCCAAAAGAGAGCATTCCAGGATCTGGCCAACTCACTGATGGCAGCCATTGTCCCTGTCTCCAGCCTCCCCCCTCCAACTTCCTCTACCCAGTCCCAATCCCCTCAACCCCAGCATATCCCAGGAACACCTTTGGACCAGCATGCACCCAAATCAACACACAGAAGTGGCTCAGGCAAACACAAGCCCCACACTTCATCCCACCGGCACGCACACAAACACCATCCAGATGCAGACACACCAACATCCACTGCCTCCACTGTGTCCCCCTCCTCCTCCTCGTCCACCTCCCTCCCAGTAGTGTCTCCACTCACACCTGCATGCACTACATCCTCATCCACTACCTCCATCACCAGCACACCTATCACAACACGCCCCTCACTGGCAGTCACCACCCCCACATCCATGCACAAGTCCCCTGTGTCCTCTCCCACTGTGTCTGTGCCCCCTCCTCCCAAAGTACACAAACGCAAGCACTCAGACACCCAACAGCCATCCACCTCACAACAGCATCCAGTCCATTCACCTGCACTCAAACACAGCAGACACCTACAACCACTCCCTCTTCCTCCATTCCCAAACCTTCACCCTCTTCCTGCCCCAGTGTCCCTAAGAAGCTTTTCCTCACCCCCCTTGACCTATTCCCTGCCCCTCCCCTCCCCGTCCTTCACTTCGGGCCATTGTTGCCAGAACCCAGCCCAGCACCTCAGCCACCCAGTTTACGGCTACTGTAGTTTCTGTAGCTACTGCAGGTGTGAGAGGCTCTAAGGAGGCATCCGTCAGCACAGCCAGTGTGCCTGCACCACCTGCCAAGGGCAAGAAGGGGCCGCCACCTAGCAAGGGCAAGAAGGGGACACCAGCCAGCAAGGGAAAGGAGGCACCACCAGCCAGCAAGGGGATGGAGGCACCATTAGCCAGCAAGGGCAGGAAAGGAACACCAGCTGGCAGAAGGGGCAAAAAACACCAGCCATGGCACTTCAGCCATCCGAGGCTGCAGGGGAAGGGCTGGAGCCTCCCCCCACCACTGACAGCACCACCACCTGCACCACCGCAAGCACCACCACCTGCACCACCGCAAGCACCACTGGCAGCAGCCCCAGTTGTCTCAGGCTGCAGGGGAAGAGCTGGAGCCTCTCCCCACCACTGATAGCACTGCCACCTGCACCGCGGCCAGCACCACCACCTCCACCGCTGCAAGCTCCGCTACCTGCACCGCCGCAAGCACCACTGGCAGTAGCAGCAGTCCCAGTGGGCAGCCATCGGAGGCTGCAGGTAAAGGGCTGAAACCTCCCCCACCACTCACAGCACCGCCACCTGCACCGCACCTGCCATCCACTGAGCAGCCGTCACCGCCGGCGAGCAGTGTGTAGTCTTGACTACATGGGCAGTAGTGTGTCCTGGCCCCTGCAACACCTGTAGGTGTGACACCCAGGTGAGAGTCTGTGACCTTGCACCATCCAGGATGAAGCACACTGGGCACAAGACCCCCTCCAGAACCAGTGGAAGAAGCCATCCACTCACCCCATCCTTGCCAGGATGAAGCACACTGGGCACAAAGCCCCCTCCAGAACCAATGGAGAAGCCATCCACTTGAGAGACTGTGGCCTTGCACTCCACAGGACCAAGCAGTGGTCAAACCACCCACTTGAGAGACTGTGGCCTTGCACTCCCCAGGACCAAGCAGTGGGCAAACCACCCACTTGAGAGACTGTGGCTTTGCATTCCCCAGGACCAAGCAGTGGGCATGTAGCCCCCTCCAAGAGCAGTGGCGCTGTACCATCTTCCGGCTGAGGTGCCACCCCATTCCTCGTCCCCCTGAGGTGCCTGTGTGTTTTCGACCTGATGCTCCTGCACTGTTTTCTCAGTATTGAGGCAGGAGTCAAGTGTGGCCTTGGCCTATGTGTTTTGGCCCCGTGGGCCACGGACATTTTGGAGTCGGCATTGTCCCTCCATTTGTGTATATTGTACATACTGTTTGCTTTAAGGGCGTATTTATCTAAATTTGAAATATTACACTAAATGTAATAAATTCCTTTTGCCCTTGCCTTATTCCTGAGGGTTACCGGGTGTATATGTAATGTTATTGTATCTGTTTGTGTGTTTGGTGTTGGGAGTGAGGGTGTTGCGTGTAGCATGTGTGTGTCACTCTCTTTTTCCTCCCCCCTCCCTTGTGTGCTAGGTGCGGTACTCACCGTGGTCTTCTTCGCCGCTGTTCGTGTCCCTGGTGTAAGAGGAGGTATACCAGCATGGGGAAGATCTGCAGCTCGGGCTCCATGGCATCATGGTTCTTCTGTGAGTGTTGAGAGGTGAGTCGTTTCCCTTCTGTGTACTGCTTCCGCCGTGTTTTGATGACGTTAGTACCCGCCTGGAAAAGGTGGCGGATTGGCCTCTCATAATAGAGTGGGCGGTACATTGTCTTCTGCCTGGCTGTTGGCGGTTACCGCTGTGGTGCTTGTTGATACCACCGTGGTGGTCAGAGTGTTAAAGTGGCTGTCTGTGTTGGCGGTTTCCGCCATGGTCAAAATTCCATTTCTTTTACCGCCGGTCTGTTGGTGGTATTACCGCCGCTTTATCACCGACCGCCAGGGTTATACTGAGGGCCATAATATGATTTTTCCTGGAAGGATGCAGTGAGTCTCGGTATACTCACAGGAGGCTTATTTTCCACGCTCGATATGAATATGGAACAGAGGCTCTGATGTCAGATTGACCAGAAGTGTATCTATCAATAGAAACGTATTCCTTGCCACCCCTCACCACCGTGGGTCATGAAGCATGACAAATTAATACACTGCCATTTCTCAATTAGGAGAAAAAAAGAAATGTTCCTGAACTGAACAAAGGATGTTACAAATAATTTTTCGTCGGGAGAAACCAGTAGGAAAGTAATAGAAGCGATGAAGAAATGCAAATCACTGAATTTCAGCAGCACAATCTTTCATTTGAAAGAGCAGATTTTACAACAATTGCGAGTACTTTTCTCCTCTGACAGAAAATCAATTTCAATTCGCAAAGTACAATAATCCGTGGGTGACCATTTATCCTTTACAAACAGGTGCCATTAGAACGCCATAGAACTTGTTTTCACTGTTTCACTCCGTCAATTTATGCATCACTTTTATTTCACTCACACTCTAAGGTTGTCTTTCGCCTGGCTAAAAAAGATAATGGAAAGAGAGAATTATATGTTCGTCAGTAACTGTTACAGTGCAACATTCTACCTGGTGGGGTTGCTGATCAAAAGCAGGCATTTAAACCATGCGCATATGTGAAGGGCAGTATTCAAAAACATTTTACTCACCTAAACTACACCAAGTTTATCAAAAAAGAGGTATCTGTGGGTGCAGATTCCAAATCCTGATTCAAAGGATCTGGGTGTTACAGATGTTTCAAACCGAAAATTCCACCTATGAATGGGGCAAAGAAAATTAAATGTATGACTAAGGCATGAAGAGTAGAGTTTGCGGGAGTGCTTGCTTACAAGAGACAACATGCCGGAGTTTTGTGTATTTTCATAAACAGTTTTCCCCTCGATTAACACAATGAAAATACACACCAATTTATAAATACAAAACATAGGGACAACTATGAGCCCTATTCTTATAAAGATTTTGCTATGACTTACTTTGTTGGCTTACTCATAAATTTCCGGTATAAGCCTGTAGGCCTTTTGTCTTACTGAACTTCAGGAGTAAGGATGGAGTACCTACGTGACACCTAGTCATATCAAGGGTGTCCAGATTAGGAGAGGTCATATAATGCCGCCATGCCTTTTTATATGAAGTTGTAAAAAACAACAATCCAAACTATTCCGGACTATTATGGGCTTGATTTTGAGCCTGCCAGACAGGGTACATGTAGGAAGGTAGCCTCTTTCTAGCCTTGTAAACCCCACTTTTAAGTGAAAACCCAATGTTGTCAGTGTGTTTGATATGTGTCACTGGGATCCTGCTAGCCAGGACCCCAGTGCTCATAAGTCTGTGGCCTATATGTGTTCCCTGTGTGGTGCCTAACCGTATCACTGATGCTCTGCTAACCAGAACCTCAGTGTTTATGCTCTGCTTTTAAAATTGTCACTGCAGGCTAGTGACTAATTTTACCAATTCTGATTGGCACACTGGAACACCCTTATAATTCCCTAGTATATGGTACCTAGGTACCCAGGCTATTGGGGTTCCAGGAGTTCCCTATGGGCTGCAGCATTTCTTTTGCCACCCATAGGGAGCAAAAACAATTCTTACACAAGACTGCCACTGCAGCCTGAGTGAAATAACGTCCACGTTATTTCACAGCCATTTTACACTGCACTTAAGTAACTTGTGTGGGCATCCTGGCACTAGCCAAGGTGCCCCCACAATGTTCAGGGCAAATTTCCCGGACTTTGTGAGTGCGGGGCCACCATTACACACGTCCACTACAATTAGGTCATTACCTACATGTAGCGTCACAATGGTAACTCCGAACATGTGTAGGAGGCTGGCCTGGCTTATAGTGGGTACCTTATGGTACTTACACCCTCTGCCAGGTCCAGTTATCCCTTATTAGTAGAATAGAGGTGTTTCTAGCAGCCTAGGCTCATAGATGGAAGTTATGGCAAAGCTTAGGCTGAACTAGGAGACATGCAAAGCTCCTATTATACCACTTATATCATATAGCACAATATCATAAGAAAACACAATACACAGAGTTACTAAAAATAAAGGTACTTTATTTGTATGACAATATGCCACAAGTATCTCAGTGAGTACCCTCAGTAAAAAGGTAAATAATATACACAAGTTCTATGTACACAAACACAAAACAGGTAAGAGTAAGAAAAGTAATGCAAACAGTGTAGAATTACAATAGGATGCAATAGGTGAACATAGGTCTAGGGGCAACACAAACCATATACTCCAAAAGTGGAATGCGAATCACAAATGGACCCAAGACCTATGGGAGCTTGTAGAGGGTCGCTGGGACTGTAAGAAAACAGTCAGGTTGTCCAAGATACCCTAACCCAAGACCCTGAAATGTAGGAGTAAAGTACACCTACTACCACAAAAGGAAACAATAGTCGTGATGGGGGATTCTGCAAGAACACCAGCAAAGCACTAAAAACGGATTCCTGGGCCTGAGGACCTGCAAGGCAAGGCAAGGGGACCAAGTCCAAGAGTCGCAATAGTGTCCAGGGGGGCAGGAGCCCAGGAAACCCCAGATGAAGGTGCAAGGAAGCTGCCTCCGGATGGAAGAAGCTTAGGATTCTGCAACAACAAAGAGAGCTAGGAACTTCTCCTTTGGAATGAAGATGTCCCACAGTGTGCTGAAGGTTGCTGAAGTGTTCCCATGCAGAAATACCGCAAACAAGCCTTGCTAGCTGCAAGGGTCGTGGTAGAGGTTTTTGGGTGCTGCTGGGGACCAGGAAGGGCCAGGATGTCGCCCCTTGAAGGAGGAGGCAAAGTGGGCGCTCAGAAACTCAGAAAGCCCCCACAGAAGCAGGCAGCACCAGCAGAAGTACCCAAACAGGCACTTAGAAGATTTGTGAACCAGATCTGGCTCAGAGTCACAAAGGAGGGTCCCACGACGCTGAAGGCCAACTCAGAGTGTTGAGCACTGCTGGACGGAGTGCTGGCTAGGCTGTGCATGAAGGAAATCCTGGAGGAGTGCACAGGAGCTGGAGCAGCTGCAAATCACGCAGTGCACAGGTTTGCAGTCTAGCTTGGGGAGGCAAGGACTTACCTCCACCAAACCTGGACTGAAGGATCACTGGACTGTGGGAGTCACTTGGATAGAGTTCCTGTGTTCCAGGGACCACGCTCGTCAGGATGAGAGGGGACCCAGAGGACAGGTGATGCAGTCTTTTGTTGCCTGTGTTAGCAGGGGGAAGATTCCGTTGACCCAAGGGAGATTTCTTCTTGGCTTCCAGTGCAGGGTGAAGGCAGGTGACCTCCAAAGCATGCACCACCAGGAAACAGTAGAGAAAGCCAGCAGGATGAGGCGCTACAATGTTGCTGGTAGTTGTCTTCCTACTTTGTTGCGGTTTTGCAGGCGTCCTGGAGCAGTCAACGATCGGTCCTTGGCAGAAGTCGAAGAGGGAAGTGCAGAGGAACTCTGGTGAGCTCTTGCATTCGTTATCTGAAAAATTCCCCAGAGGAGAGACCCTAAATAGCCAGAAAAGGAGGTTTGGCTACCAAGAAAGGAGGATTGGCTACCAAGTGACGTAAGAGCTTATCAGAGGGGGTCTCTGACGTCCGCTGCTGGCACCGGCCACTCAGAGCAGTCCAGTGTGCCACCAACACCTGTTTCCAAGATGGCAGAGGTCTGGGACACACCGGAGGAGCTCTGGGCACCTCCCCTGGGAGGTACTGGTCAGAGGAGTGGTCACTCCCCTTTCCCTTGTCCAGTTTCGCGCCAGAGCAGGGCTGGGGGATCCCTGAACCGGTGGAGACTGGCTTATGCAGAGATGGGCACCATCTGTGCCCATCAACGCATTTCCAGAGGCTGGGGGAGGCTACTCCTCCCAGCCCTTCACACCTATTTCCAAAGGGAGAGGGTGTAACACCCTCTCTCAGAGGAAATCCTTTGTTCTGCCATCCTGGGCCAGGGCTGCCTGGATGCCAGGAGGGCAGAATCCTGTCTGAGGGGTTGGCAGCAGCTGCAGTGGAAACCCCGGAAAGGCAGTTTGGCAGTACCCAGGTTCTGTGCTAGAGACCCAGGGGATCATGGAATTGGCACCCCCAATACCAGAATGGTATTGGGGTGACAATTCCATGATCTTAGACATGTTACATGGCCATGTTCGGAGTTACCATTGTGACGCTATACATAGGTAGTGACCTATGTATAGTGCACGTGTGTAATGGTGTCCCCGCACTCACAAAGTCCGGGGAATTTGCCCTGAACGATGTGGGGCACCTTGGCTAGTGCCAGGGTGCCCACACACTAAGTAACTTGGCACCCAACCTTCACCAGGTGAAGGCTAGACATATAGGTGACTTATAAGTTACTTAAGTGCAGTGGTAAATGGCTGTGAAATAACGTAGATGTTATTTCACTCAGGCTGCAGTGGCAGGCTTGTGTAAGAATTGTCAGAGCTCCCTATGGGAGGCAAAAGAAATGCTGCAGCCCATAGGGATCTCCTGGAACCCCAATACCCTGGGTACCTCAGTACCACATACTAGGGAATTATAAGGGTGTTCCAGTATGCCAATGTGAATTGGTGAAATTGGTCACTAGCCTGTTAGTGACAATTTAGAAAGCAGAGAGAGCATAACCACTGAGGTTCTGATTAGCAGAGCCTCAGTGAGACAGTTAGTCATCACACAGGGAACACATACAGGGCACACTTATGAGCACTGGGGCCATGCCTAGCAGGATCCCAGTGACACAGGGGCTAAAACATACATACATACAGTGAAAAATGGGAGTAACATGCCAGGCAAGATGGTACTTTCCTACACAACCCCCCCCCCCAAACGAAGGACAATAAGACTACCCTTGTCCTGATGAGTCTTCATTGTCTAAGTGGAAATATCTGGAGAGTCCATCTGCATTGGAGTGGGTACTCCCAGGTCTGTGTTCCACTGTACAGTCCATTCCCTGTAGAGACATGGACCCCACCTCAACAATTTAGGGTTTTCACCTTTCATATGTTTGAGCCAAAGTAGAGGTTTGTGGTCTGTCTGAACAATAAAGTGAGTGCCAAACAGGTATGGCATCAACTTGTTCAGTGCCCAGACCACAGCAAAGGCCTCCCTCTCTACGGCAGACCAACACTTTTCTCTAGGGGTCAACTTTCTGCTGATAAAAGCATCTGGTTGATCCTGGCCCTCAGAATTCAGTTTTGATAAGACTGCCCCTACCCCTACCCCTAATTCAGATGCATAAGTTTGAACAATTAATTTCTTGGAGTAACATGGGCTTTTTAGGACAGGTGCAGAGCACATGGCCTGTTTGAGCTCCTCAAAAGCTTTCTGACAGTTAGCTGTCCATAACACCTTCTTAGCCATTTTCTTGCTAGTGAGATCATTAAGAGGGGCTGCTATGGAGCCATAATTCTTGATGAATCTCCTGTAGTACCCTGTGAGGCCTAAAAAGGCTCTCACCTGGGTCTGAGTTGCAGGGGGAACCCAATCCATGATAGGCTGGATTTTCCCCTGTAGTGGTGCAATCTGTTCTCCACCAACCAGGTGGCCCAGATAAACCACTTTCCCCTGCCCTATCTGGCACTTTTAGGCCTTGATAGTGAGGCCTGCCTTTTGCAGGGCCTCCAAAACTTTCCACAGGTGGACCAGGTGATCATCCCAGGTTGAGCTAAAGACAGCAATATCATCTAGATATGCTGCACTGAAAGCCTCCAACCCTTGCAGGACTGTATTCACCAACCTCTGAAAAGTGGAAGGTGCATTTTTCAAACCAAAGGGCATTACTGTAAATTGGTAGTGCCCACCTATGGTAGAAAATGCAGCCTTGGGTTTAGCATCTTCTGCTAATCTGATCTGCCAATACCCTGCCGTCAGATCAAAAGTGCTAAGATACTTGGCAGTAGCCAGTGTATCAATGAGCTCATCCTCCCTGGGCATAGGGTAAGCATCAGTTTTTGTTACCTGATTGAGCCCTCTGTAATCTACAGAAAACCTCATCTCACTCTTTCCCTCTTTGGTGTGAGGTTTAGGTACAAGCACCACAGGGTTAGCCCATGGGCTTTCAGAAGGTTCACTCACCCCTAAATCCAACATTTTATGCACCTCTTGTTTAATGCAGTCTCTGACATGGTCAGCCTGCCTGTAAATTTTACTTTTGACAGGCAGGCTGCCTCCAGTGTGAATTGTGTGTTCACACCAGGATGTTGTACCTGGTACAAGTGAAAAGAGGTCTGAAAATTGGCTTAGGAGATTGATGCAGTTGTCTTTCTGTTTTGCAGTCAGACAATCTGCTAATACTACTCCCTAAACTAAGGCATCTGCTTCAGTGGTGGAGAAGAGATCAGGGAGAAGGTCACTCTCTTCTTCCTGTCCCTCATCTGTTGCCATGAGCAGGGGGAGATCAGCCCTGTCATAGTAGGGTTTTAGGCGGTTGACATGAATCACCCTAAGGGGACTCCTGGCAGTGCCCAGGTCTATCTAATAGGTAACCTCACCCTTTTTCTCAAACAATTAAAAAACACCACACTCCTTCCACATTGCTTTTAGGTATGCAGACATGAAGTTGCTACCTCTGTCTGACACCACCTCTTTAGGAAAACCCACCCTGGAAAAGATTTCCAGGAGGGCCTTTCCCACTGCAGGAGCTGTAGTGGTCCTTAAAGGTATGGCTTCGGGAGATCTGGTGGCATGGTCCACTACCACCAAGATAAATCTATTGCCTGAAGCAGTAGGAGGGACAATGGGGCCAACTATGTCAACCCCTACCATTTCGAAGGGCACCCCAACCACTGGAAGTGGAATTAGAGGGGCCTTTGGAGTGCCATTAGTCTTGCCACTGGCTTGGCAGGTCACACAGGACTTACAAAAGTCTTTGGTGTCCTCTGACATATGAGGCCAGTGAAACAAGGGGACAAGTCTTTCCCAAGTTTTAGTCTGGCCCAAATGCCCAGCCAAAGGAATGTCATGTGCTAGAGTGAGAAGAATCTCTCTGTACTGCAGGGGAATGACCAATCTCCTGGCTGCCCCAGGTTTTGGGTCCCTTGACTCTGTGTACAAGAGGTTGTCATCCAGTATACTCTATGACTGTCTCTGACATCCCCATTTTGCTGCTTGACAGCTTGCTGTCTGAGACCCTCTAATGTGGGACAGGTTTGCTGTGCCACACTCAGCTCTTCCCTGGCAGCCCCCCCCTCCAGCCAAAAGCTCAGCAGGGTCTGCTGCCAGCTCCTCTGGTGTAGGTTCTGCACAGGGAGGAAATTCCTCTTCCACATAAGGGGAATCATCTGTAGAGGGAGGGATAATGGGTAGGGATTTACCCCTAGCTTTAGGGAGCACTTGGTCCATTGTTCCAGGATCCATGTCACCCTGTCCTTTTTGCTTTTTGGCCTGAGCCCTGGTTAAAGCAAAAATATGCCCAGGAATGCCCAGCATTGCTGCATGGGCCTCCAACTCCACTTCTGTCCAAGCTAATGTCTCCAAATCATTCCCTAGTAGACAGTCTACAGGTAAATCTGTGGCTACCACAACTTTCTTTGGACCAGTAACCCCCCCAGTTGAGATTCACAACAGCCATGGGGTGGCTAAGAGTGTTGTTATGAGCGTCTGTCACTTGGTACTGCTGACGAAGTAGGTGTTGTTCAGGTTGGACCAGTTTTTCTATCACCATAGTTACACTGGCTGCTGTGTCCCTGTAGGCCTGAACCTCAACACCATTTATTAGAGGAAGTTGCTTGTACTTATCCATATTAAGGGGACAAGCAACCAAGGTGGCAAAATCAATGCCACCATCAGAGACTAAAACAGCCTCTGTGGTCTCCCTAACAAGACCAACCCCTACTACACTGCCAATAGTGATCCCAGCTACACCCTTGGATTGGCTAGTAGTAGTAGATTTCCCACCACCACTCCTATTACTAGGGGCACTAGAATTTGCAGCAGGGGTTGTGGTGGTGGGAGGTTTGGTGTTTTTCTTTGGGCCACTGGAATCAGTAGCCCAAAGGCCTTTGACTTTACACAAATAACACCAAGGCTTTTTTAGTTTGATTATTAGAAGAGGATTTGGACCCACCACCCCCAGAGGATTTTTGTGGGCCTGATGAAGACTCAGAATGTTTACTTTTGTCCACACCCTTCTCAGAAGACTTACCATCCTTCTTCTTGCCATCCTTGTCACCCCATGTATGAACTTTCCTGTTCACCCTTGTTCTGACCCATTTGCCTGCCTTCTTTCCCAATTCTTGGGGAGAGGTCAGATCAGAGTCCACTAGGTATTGGTGCAACACGTCAGACACACAATTGTTAAGAATATGCCGTCTCAGAATAAGATTGTACAGGCTTTCATTGTCAGATACCTTACTGCCATGTATCCACCCTTCCAATTCCTTCACTGAACAGTCCACAAAATCTGTCCAGTCTTGAGAAGACTCTTTTCTGGTGTCTCTGAACTTAATCCTGTATTGTTCAGTGGTTAAGCCAAATCCATCAATAAGTGCATCTTTCAAAACGTTGTAATTATTGGCTTCGCTTTCACTAATAGTAAGGAGCCCATCCCTACCCTTTCCAGTGAAAGATAGCCACAAAATAGCAGCCCACTGCCTTTGTGGGACCAGCTGTACCATACAGGCCCTCTCAAGTGCAGCAAACCACTTATTAATGTCATCCACCTCCTTGTAAGGGGGGACTATCTTGTGCAGATTCCTGGAATCTTGCTCTCTAACAGGATTGCTATCAGGTATAATCCTGCTGCCACCATGGGGAACTAACCCCAACCTCTGTCTTTCCTTCTCTATGTCTAGGGATTCCCTATCTAAGGCCAGCTGCTGCTGTTTAAGCTTCAGTCTGGTCTCTTCAACCCTCAACTTTTTTAGTTCCCTTTCTAACAAGTTATCCTCAGGGTGGGTGGGTTGGGAATGCTTTGACACAGATGAAATATGGGAAGTTTCAGAGGGGGACCTGTCCCTAACTGTCTGGACCCTAGTAACCTGGCCTCTAGGGATAAAGGATGCCCTACTGTTAGGGGAACCTCTATCACTACCAGCAACACTAGGTGCCCTGCTAGGGGGCAGGACCTGATAAGAACCCTCCCCAACTTTCTCAGGGAACTCTCCTGAGTCAGACTGGGAAGCTTCCCCATTTTCTAACCTCTCATTTGATGGTCCAGACTGGTTCTTGTCATCTACAACAAGCATGTTAAAGAGAAACTCTTTTGTTGGGTTCTTTCCTATACTCAAACCTCTATCCAGGCAGAGATCCCTCAAACTTTTAGAGTTCAAACTCTCATATGTTGCATTAACAGTCTTGAGAGTGGACTCTACAACAGACATGATAGTAAAGGTTTAAGGATAGTGAGAAAAGAAAAAGTTTTAGAACTTTAGAAAGCACAGAAAACACTTTTTCTAACTTTGAGAAAACTTTTAGAAGTTTTAAGAAACTTTTCAGAACTTTGTAAAAAGTTTTAGGATAGAAAAGTAAACTTTTTTGGTTAAGTGTACATATACTGAACTATTTGGTATATGATTCTCCTATGAAAAGTACAACATGACAAAGTGGTAAAGCAGTTACAAGTACTTATCCCAAGGCTGCACCACCAATGTAGGAGGATGGCCTGGATTATAGTGGCTACCTTGTGGTACGTACACCCCGTGCCAGGTCCAGTTATCCCTTATTAGTATAATAGAGGTGATTCTAGCAGCTTAGGCTGATAGAAGGTAGCTATGGCAAAGCTTAGGCTGAACTAGGAGACATGCAAAGCTCCTGCTATACCACTTATATCATATAGCACAATATCATAAGAAAACACCATACACAGTGTTACTAAAAATAAAGGTACTTTATTTTTATGACAATATGCCACAAGTATCTTAGTGAGTACCCTCAGTAAGAAGATAAGTAATATACACAAGTTATATGTACACAAACCCTAACCAGGTAAGTAAGAGTAAGAAAAGTAATGCAAACAGTGTAGAATTACAATAGGATGCAATAGGTGAACATAGGTCTAGGGACAACACAAACCATATACTCCAAAAGTGGAATGCGAATCATGAATGTACCCCAAACCTATGGGAGCTTGTAGAGGGTCACTGGGATTGTAAGAAAACAGACAGGGTGTCCAAGATACCCCACCTCAAGACCCTGAAAAGTAGGAGTAAAGTAAACCCACTATCCCAAAAGGAAACAATAGTCGTGATAGGGGGATTCTGCAACAACCACACACACCAGCAAAGCACAGAAGATGGATTCCTGAACCTGAGGACCTGCAAGGCAAGGGGACCAAGTCCAAGGGTTGCGATAGTGTCCAGGGGGGGCAGGAGCCCAGGAAACCCCAGATGAAGGTACAAGAAAGCTGCCTCCGGATGGAAGAAGCTTAGGATTCTGCAACAACGAAGAGAGCTAGGAACTTCTCCTTTGGAAGGAAGATGTACCACAGTATGCTGAAGGTTGCAGAAGTGTTCCTAGGCAGAAATATGGCAAACAAGCTTTGCTATCTGCAAGGGCTGCAGTAGAGGGTTTTGGGTGCTGCTGACAACCAGGAAGGACCAGGATGTCGCCCCTTGGAGGAGAAGACAGAGGGGTTACTCAGCAACGCAGAAAGCTCCCACAGAAGCAGGCAGCACCCGCAGAAGTACCCGAAGAGGCACTTAGAAGATTTGTGAACCAGAGCTGGCTCAGAGTCACAAAGGAGGGCACCACCACGCCGGAGGCCAACTCAGAGGATTGAGCAAAGCAGGAGAGAGTGCTGGGGACCCAGGCTAGGCTGTGCATGAAGGAAATCCTGGAAGAGTGCACAGGAGCCCGAGCAGCTGCAAATCATGCAGTACACAGGTTTACAGTATAGCGTGGGGAGGCAAGGACATACCTCCACCAAACCTGGACTGAAGGATCACTGGACTGTGGGAGTCACTTGGATAGAGTTCCTGCGTTCCAGGGACCACGCTCGTCAGGATGAGAGGGGACCCAGAGGACCGGTGAGGCAGTCTTTTAGTGCCTGCGTTAGCAGGGGGAAGAATCCATCGACCCACTGGAGATTTCTTTTTGGCTTCCAGTGCAGGGTGAAGGCAGGTGACCCCCAGAGCATGCACCACTATGAAACAGTCGAGAAAGCCGGCAGGATGAGGCGCTACACTGTTGCTGGTAGTCGTCTTGCTACTTTGTTGCAGTTTTGCAAGCGTCCTGGAGCACTCAGCTGTCGATCCTTGGCAGACGTCGAAGAGGGAAGTGCAGAGGAACTCTGGTGAGCTCTTGCATTCGTTATCTGAAAAATTCCCCAGAGGAGAGACCCTAAATAGCCACAAAAGAAGGTTTGGCTACCAAGAAGGAGGATTGGCTACCAAGAAAGGTAAGAGCCTATCAGAGAGGGTCTCTGATGTCACCTGCTGGCACCGGCCACTCAGAGCAGTCCAGTGTGCCCCCAACACCTTAGTTTCCAAGATGGCAGAGGTCTGGGATACACTGGAGGAGCTCTGGGCACCTCCCCCAAGAGGTACTGGTCAAGGGAGTGGCCACTCCCCTTTCCTTCTTCCAGTTTCACGCCAGAGCAGGGCTGGGGGATCCCTGAACCGGTGTAGACTGTCTTATGCAGAGATGGGCACCATTGGTGCCCATCAAAGCATTCCCAGAGGCTGGGGGAGGCTACTCCTCCCCAGCCCTTCACACCTATTCCCAAACGGAGAGGGTGTAACACCCTCTCTCAGAGGAAATCCATTGTTCCGCCTTCCTGGGCCACGGCTGCTTGGGCCCCAGGAGGGCAGAATCCTTTCTGAGGGGTTGGCAGCAGCAGCAGCTGCTGTGGAAACCCCAGAAAGGCAGTTTGGCAGTACCTGGGTTCTGTGTGAGAGACCCAGGGGATCATGGAATTGTCCCCCCAATACCAGAATGGTATTTTGGTGGTGACAATTCCATGATCTTAGACATGTTACATGGCCATGTTCGGAGTTACCATTGTGACGCTATACATAGGTAGTGACCTATGTATAGTGCACGCGTCTAATGGTGTCTCCGCACTCGCAAAGTCTGGGGAATTTGCCCGGAACGATGTAGGGGCACCTTGGCTAGTGCCAGGGTGCCCACACACTAAGTAATTTGGCACCCAACCTTCAGAAGGAAGTCTCAGGGCCGGAGAACATTCAAAGGGGACTGAGACTGAAGGAGAGCCCACTGAGGACGGCTTAGTCCCTCAAACAGTAAACGAGTTCGAGAGAGGTGACAATGAGCCTATCTCAGTAGAGGCAGCAGGAGAACTAAGCCAAGGAGAGGTTCTCCCAGAAGTAGACGGACATGGGTTAGAAGTTGAGCCCGTTACAGACCCTGAAGATGAGGGGGAAAGAGCAGAGGGAGGCCAGAGCACATCAACTCCTCTTGAGCCGATTGCAGGTCCGTCAAGAGAAAACACCATAGCACGAGAGGAGGGTGCTGTTCAATGTGCTGAAAAGCTAAGCAGGAAGAAAACGCATAAAGATAGTAACTGGCCAGCGAAACAAGCTGCAGGAGAAAAGTTTGTTTCAGGTGAAACAATAGAGGAAGAAATTGATACAACCAGAAGGGAGGATCTTAGTGAAGGAGAAATACAAATCAAACACAGACTGAAAAAAAAAAGAGTTGCAAACAAAAGGTACGCAGGTCCCGAATGGGCATATGCAACGACATCTGAATGGCAACAAGAATTCTTAGCATTCTGTTTTGATCGAGAGGTATCAGGCCAATATTACGGCACCTGAAATCAATCAGAGAAAGGGACTGTATTGAAATTGAAAACTGAAAAGCTGAGAGAAGAGACTAAAGAATTACCGGATGTGACACTGATAACCTGAATTGACACTGAAACACGATTTTGACAAGCTGCTAACCTGATTTGACAAAAGGGTCCTGGGGTGAGTGGAACACTGTAAATACCCGCAGAAAGAAAGAGAGACTTTGAAAAAAAAAAAAAAAGAGCTTTAAAATCGTCCTCAAGTTGATTGTTTGTCTTATATCTTCTGATTCTTTACAGATCATGGCTACCTCTAGAGGTAGTAGTACGAAGGGTAAAGTGTGTGGATGGTTGAGTATTATATTAGGTATTGTGTGCGCAATAATAATTATAGGTGTGATTGTGGGAATGCCTTGGTTGGATAAAAAGGTGACTAACAACGCTTCAAAACCTGAGACTGCTGCACTAACACCGTGGGAAAAGTTTTAGCAGGATACAAAACACTTGCATGAATGAACTAATTCAAAGGGGGAACTTTCTACTAATGCTTTCTATCGCTTGCTGAATGAGTATGTTGATACAATGGATGTGAGAAACTGTTAAGTGTGCACAAAGATTCCTTCATCAGTACAAGAAGGGGTCACCTATCATAGTTTACCTTTAACCTACGGGATAAGCTGTAGTTTGCTACTAACAAGATTCTATGACCAGGAATATGTGCAATATTTTTATTCAAATCTAGATGTAGTGTTTTCTTTTGTGTCTGTGATTGAGTTTCTGAACAAGTTAGCTAAAGAGCACAGTATACAATTAGTTAGGGGTTTCTTTGAGCCAACACTAACCTTTGGCACAGCTTATGCGCATCGCAATAACTTGACCTGTCTACTAACACCTGTAGAGAAAATCTTCTTAGATCACACTAATGATAGACGCAAAGCACTGAAAGAAAGGCTAGAAAAGGGGTTAGAAAAACGCTCATATGCAAATGATTATGCTTACACCGCAATAAAGACGAAGGGCAAATTAGCTATAGATGCATTACATGTACGAAGGCTTTGTATATATAGGCCGAAATCTGATCATGACACTTTATTTGTGGGAACGAGTGAATGCAGGCATTTGTTTTTTTTCAGAGTAAGTGGACATTCATGTTAAATGGACAGGATCCAGCGATTCCTGGGATCTATTACATATGTGGACTTAATGCTTATTACCGTCTCCCTAAGGGATGGTATGGGACATGTTATTTGGGAATAGTTTTTCCAAAGATTTTCCAGATTCATGACTTAAAACAAATACCTAAAATGTCTGAATTACAACATGCTAGACAAAAGAGAGAGACGGCGGCTGCTGTCGTTGGTGACATATTTGGAGCCATAATTCCTTCAGTAGGGGTTATCTTAAACTCCATAAAGATTCGGAAGTTGTCTACTATTGTGGATAACATGCTGACAAATTTTACAGGAGCTATACTCCTGATGGATACTGAACTTGCTGCAGAAAGAGCTATGACTCTTGAAAATCGGCTTCCTTTAGACATTCTTTTAGCAAAGAGCTGCGGAGTCTGTAAGATGCTCAACGAGCGTCATTGTTGCTCGTTCATTCCTGATAATAGTAAAAAGATTAGAGGTATGCTTACTAACCTAACTAGTCCTCAGTGGGCTCTCCTTCAGTCTCAGTTCCCCTTTGAATGTTCTCTGGCCCTGAGAATTCCTTCTCTGGAATTGCTGAGTCAGAAACTTCAAGTTCCTCATCGGTCGGACATGTTACCTTCTTTGTGTGACTGGCATGTATCCAGTTTGGAACGCCTGCACATTTCACAGCAGTGGTTGTTGTCAGTATTACTTGATATGGCCCCTTCCAGCGCAGCTCCAAACATGACTTCCTCACATGTTTCTTGACAACCACCCAGTCACCGGCTTGCAGAGTGTGACCGGGATCACTGATCAGTGTCAATGTGTTACCCTCCACCTGGTGGGAAAAAGAGCGGACCACATCAGCCAGACCTTTGCAGTAGTCCAACACCATTTAATCCGTGATATTCACAAAAGCTTTTGCAGGTACTGCGTGCAGCCTGATAGCTCTGCCCATCAATATCTCATGGGGAGATAGTCCTGTCTTCTTATCAGGTGTGTTTCTCATTGACATCAGCACTAAATGCAATGCATCTGGCCACTTCATATTGGTAGCTGCACACATTTTTGCCATTCTCGACTTCAAGGTACCATTTATCTGTTCCACTAATCATGATGCTTCAGGGTGGTAGCTACAATGCAGCTTCTGCTCAATGTCAAAAGCAGCACACAAGAGCTTAATCACCTCATTGTCGAAGTGTCTGCCCCTATCTGATTCTAAAGAGACCGGAAATCCAAACCGTGGTATTAATTCCCCAAGCAACAACTTTGCTACTGTGAGACTATCATTCCTACGTGTAGGGTATGCTTCAATCCAATGGCTGAAAACGCACACAATCACAATGTGATTGTCTGTTTGCGTTTCCTTTCTAGGTACCAACTGCTTTTCTTTTGACAGGAGCCATAGTTAGATGTTTTCCAAATTGGTGTTACAAATTTGTTTTGCATGAAGCCCAACATGCCAATGCTGATTAGAGGTTAGTTGAGGGGTTTACTAAAACTGACGCAAACGGACAAATGACTGAATCTATGCTTTGTTGAACAATGCGCTGATATACACTGCTAATGATAGTATATATTCACGCCGTGTTATATTCTAATGTTTTTGATTCTTGCCTTGATGAAATCTTATCAGAGTTGCCATATTCTAACTATGCTACTGTGTTTCCTGCTTTTGAGACTAATACATTTGGGGCCATATTTATACTTTTTGACGCTAAACTGCGCTAACGCAGTTTAGCGTCAAAAAAATTAGCGCCGTCTAACCCCATTCTGAAGCGCCATGCGGGCGCCGTATTTATAGAATGGCGTTAGCCGGCGTTAGCCGACCGGCGCTGCCTGGTGTGCGTGGAGAAAAACCACGTACACCAGGCAGCGCCGGCGTAGGGGAAAATGGCGTATGGGCGTCTCAAAATGGGGCAAGTCAGGTTGAGTCCAAAAAATCGCCTTAACCTGATTTGCGCCATTTTTTTACGACGCCCATCCCCCATTAACATGACTCCTGTCTTAGCAAAGACAGGAGTCATGCCCCCTTGCCCAATGGCCATGCCCAGGGGACTTCTGTCCCCTGGGCATGGTCATTGGGCATAGTGGCATGCAGGGGGGCACAAATCAGGCCCCCCTATGCCACAAAAAAAATACTTACCTGAACTTACCTTAATGTCCCTGGGGTGGGTCCCTCCATCCTTGGGTGTCCTCCTGGGGTGGGCAAGGGTGGCAGGGGGTGTCCCTGGGGGGCAGGGGAGGGCACCTCTGGGCTCATTCTGAGCCCACAGGTCCCTCAACGCCTGCCCTGACCCAGGCGTTAAAATCCGGCGCAAATGCGGGGTTTTTTGCCCCGCCCACTCCCGGGCGTGATTTTTGCCCGGGAGTATAAATACCACGCACATGCCTGGGAGTCATTTTTTTAGACGGGAACGCCTACCTTGCATCTCATTAACGCAAGGAAGGTGTTCACGCAAAAAAATGACGCTAACTCCATGGACTTTGGCGCTAGACGCGTCTAACGCCAAAGTATAAATATGGAGTTAGTTTTGCGTCGAAATTGCGTAAAAAAAAACGACGCAATTTCGGCGCAAACGGAGTATAAATATGCCCCTTGATAGCAGTATTGTAACCAATAGGGAATAAATATCACTAAATTCATACTAAACTGGTGTGGGTATTCATGACTGCAAGGTCATGGTGGCGTCTCGAGTTTGACTAATGTCTTTGACTAAAGTGAAATGCATTATTGTAATAAATATTGAGTTAGCACCATATACAAGGGAATTATATGGGTGTACCAGTGTGCCAATGAGAATTGGTAAATTTAGTCACTAGCCTGCAGTGACAAATTTAGAAAGCAGAGAGAGCGTAAACACTGAGGTTCTGTTTAGCGGAGCCTCAGTGATACAGTTAGGCACCACACAGGGAACACATACAGGGCACATACTATGAGCACTGGGGTCCTGCCTAGCAGGATCCCAGTGACACAGGGGCTAAAACATACATACATACAGTGAAAATGAGGGTAACATGCCAGGCAAGATGGTACTTTCCTACAACATGGCCATGTAACATGACTAGGATCATGGAATTGTTACCCCAATACCATTCTGGTATTGGGGGTGACAATTCCATGCATCCCCGGGTCTCCGGCATAGGGCCCGGGTACTGGCAAACTAAATTTCCGAGTTTTTCTCTGTAGCTGCCGCTGCTGCCAACCTCAGACAGGTTTCTGCCCCCCTGGGACCTGGGCAGCCCAGTCCCAGGAAGGCAAAACAAAGGGTTTCCTCTTAGAGAGGTTGTTACACCCTCTCCCTTTGGAAATAGGTGTGAAGGGCCTGGGAGGAGTAGCCTCTCGTGGCCTCTGGAAATGCTTTGAAGGGCACAGATGGTGCCCTCCTTGCATAAACCGGTCTGCACCAGTTTAGGGATCCCCCCAGCCCTGTTCTGGTGTAAAATTGGACAAAGGAAAGAGGAGTGACCACTCCCCTGACCAGCACCTCCCAGGGGAGGTGCCCAGAGCTCCTCCAGCGTGTCCCAGACCTCTGCCTTCATGGATGCAGAGGTGTGAGGGCACAATGGATAGCTCTGAGTGGCCAGTGCCAGCAGGTGATGTCAGAGACCCCTCCTGATAGGTGCCTACTTTTCTCTGTAGCCCATCCTCCTCTGAGGGCTATTTAGGGTCTCTCCTTTGGGTATCTCACCAGATGACGAATGCAAGAGCTCACCAGAGTTCCTCTTCTTTTACTTCGTCGACTTCTGCCAAGGATCGACCACTGACTGTTCCAGGACGTCTGCAAAACCGCAACAAAGTAGCGAGAAGACTACCAGCAACATTGTAGCTCCTCATCCTGCCGGCGTTCTCAACTCTTTCCTGGTGGTGCATGGTCTGGGGGTTATCTGCCTTCACTCTGCACTGGAAGCCAAGAAGAAATCTCCTGTGAGTCGACGGAATCTTCCCCCTGCTAACGCAGGCACCAAAAGACTGCATCACCAGTCCTCTGGGTCCCCTCTCATCCTGACGAGTGTGGTCCCTGGAACACAGGAACTCTATCGAGGTGACTCCCACAGTCCAGTGATCCTTCAGTCCAGGTTTGGTGGAGGTAAGTCCTTGCCTCCCCACGCTAGACTGCAAACCTGTGTACTGCGTGATTTGCAGCTGCTCCGGCTTCTGTGCACTTCTCCAAGGATTCCTTTGTGCACAGCCTAGCCTGGGTCCCCAGCACTCCGTCCTGCAGTGCTCAACCCTCTGAGTTGGACTCTGACATCGTGGGACCCTCCTTTGTGACTCTGAGCCAGCTCTGGTTCACAAATATTCTAAGTGCCTGCTCCGGTACTTTTGCGGGTGCTGCCTGCTTCTGTGGGGGCTCTCTGAGCTGCTCAGTGCCCCCTCTGTCTCCTCCTCCAAGGGGAACATCCTGGTCCTTCCTGGTCCCCAGCAGCACCCAAAAACCTCTACTGTGACCCTTGCAGCTAGCAAGACTTGTTTGCGGTATTTCTGTGTGGAAGCACTTTTGCAACCTTCAGCATGCCGCGGGACATCTCCCCTCCAAAAGACAAGTTCCTAGCACTCTTCGTGGCAGGATCCTAGGTTTCTTCCATCTGGAGGAAACCTTCTTGTACCTTCATCTGGGGTTTCCTGGCTCCTGCCCCCCCTGCACACTATTGCGACTCTTGGACTTGGTCCCCTTGCCTTGCAGGTCCTCAGATCCAGTAATCCATCTTCAGTGCTTTGCTGGTGTTTGTGGTTCTTGCAGAATCCCCCCTATCACAACTATTGTGTCCTATTGGGGTAGTAGTTATACTTTACTCCTACTTTTCAGGGTCTTGGGGCGGGGTATCTTGGACACACTGACTGTTTTCTTATAGTCCCAGCGACCCTCTACAAGCTCCCAGAGGTCTGGGGTCCATTCGTGATTTGCATTCCACTTTTGGAATATATGGTTTGTATTGCCCCCAGACCTATGTTCACCTATTGCATCCTATTGTAATCCTACACTGTTTGGATTACTTTTCTTATTATTTCTACCTGTTTTGGGTTTGTATACATATAACTTGTGTATATTACTTACCTTCTTACTGAGGGTACTCGCTGAGATACTTGTGGCATATTGTCATAAAAATAAAGTCCCTTTATTTTTCGCAACTCTGAGTATTGTGTTTTCTTATAATTTTGTGCATATGATATAAGTGGTATAGTAGGAGCTTTGCATGTCTCATAGTTCAGCCTAAGCTGCTTTGCCATAGCTACCTTCTATCAGCCTAAGCTGCTAGAAACACCTCTATTCTACTAATAAGGGATAACTGGACCTGGCACAGGGTATAAGTACCACAAGGTACCCACTATAAGTCAGGGCAGCCTCCTACAGCGTTCCCGTGCAAAAAATGACTCTATGGCCTTAATGACATATTTAGGGGCATATTTATACTCTGCGGCCTATTTATACTCTGTTTGCAACGAATTAGCGTAATTATTTTTACTCTAATTTGGTGCAAAACTAATTCCATATTTATACTTTAGTGCTAGACCCGTCTAGCACCAAGGCCCTGATTTATACTTTTTTGTGCCGCATCAATGTCATTTTTTGAGGCAAAAGTGGCGCAAACTTACAAAATATTGGCCGTTATTTATACTTTTTGCTGCTAAAGTGCACTAACTCAGTTTTGCACCAAAAAGTTTAGTACCAGCTTGCACCATTTCTGTGCACCAGCCGGGCACCATATTTATGGAATGGTGCAAGCCGGTGCAAAGGGTAGGCTACAGTAAAAAAAATGACTTTAGTCAGGTCGGGCTGGCAGTATAGAAGAAGAGGGTTTAGCACCAAAAAATGACTTTAGGCAGGTTAGACTAAAACAAAATGCCTCTAACCAGATTAGCGTCATTTTATGGTGCTAAACCTACCATGCCACATGACTACTGCCTTAGAAAAGGCAGGAGTCATGCCCACCACCCCAATGGCCAGCACCGAGGACAAGGGTCCCCTGGGCATGGCCATTGCACCCTGTGCATTGTATAAGGGCCCATTTCAGGGCCCCCTATGGCACTTTCAAAAATAAAATGCAATCTTACCTGTACTTACCTGGGATGGGGTCCCCATCCTCTGTAGTCCCTCTGGTGTGGGTGCCCCTGGGGCCTGGGGAGGGCACCTGTGGGCTTATTCCATGGTGTTCCACTATGGAAATAGGCACACAGGTCCCCTAACACCTGCTCCTGTTTAGGAGCTTTTAAAGGTTGTTCCCAACCCTCCTTCACAAGAGTAAGTGGACCTCTTACAGGGTGCCCAAAGAGGAGTTCAAAGGGGCTGAAGCCCACTCTTTTCTGTGGTACCTCCCTGTAGGCAAAAAGGAGGCAAGGTAACAGGACATCCCATCTCCTTCTGAGGTTTTCAGGGAGTCCCATTATCATACCTTTGAGAGTTTTATTAAACCTCTCAACCAGACTATTTGTTTGTGGATGGCAAGGGGTGGTGAACTTGTAGGTAACACCACACTCCTTCCACATAGCTTTTAGGTAAGCAAACATGAAGTTGGTACCTCTGTCTGACACCACCTCTTTAGGAAAAAACACCCTGGAAAAGATTCCCAGGAGGGCCTTTGCCACTGCAGGAGCTGTAGTGGTCTTTAAAGGTATGGCTTCAGGATATCTTGTGGCATTGTCCACTATCACCAAGATAAATCTATTGCCTGAAGCAGTAGGAGGGTCAAGGGGGCCAACTATGTCAACCCCTACCCTTTCAAAGGGCACCCCAACCACTGGAAGTGGAATTAGAGGGGCCTTTGGGGAGCCACCTGTTTAGCCACTGGCTTGGCAGGTCACACATGACTTACAAAAGTATTTTGTGTCCTCTGACATATGAGGCCAGTGAAACAAGGAGACAAGTCTTTCCCAAGTTTTCGTTTGGCCCAAATGCCCAGCCAAAGGAATTTAATGTTCTAGGGTGAGAAGAAACTCTCTGTACTGCAGGGGAATGACCAATCTCCTGGCAGCTCCAGGTTTTGGGTCCCTTGACTCTATGTACAAGAGGTTGTCTTCCCAGTACACCCTATGACTGTCACTGACATCCCTATTTTGCTGCTTGACAGCTTCCTGTCTAGGACCCTCTAACGTGGGACAGGTTTGCTGTGCCACACTCAGCTCTTCCCTGGCAGGCCCCCCTCCACCTAAAAGCTCAGCAGTGTCTGCTGCCAGCTCCTCTGGTGTAGGTTCTGCACAGGGAGGAAATTCCTCTTCCTCAGAAGGGGAATCATCTGTAGAGGAAAGGATAGTGGGTAGGGATTTACGCTTCTTACCTCTAGCTTTAGGGAACACTTGGTCAATTTTCCACGATCCAAGTCACCCTGTGGTTTTTGCTTTTTTGGCCTGAGCCCTTGTCAAAGCAAAAATATGCACAGGAATGCCCAGCATTGCTGCATGGGCCTCCAACTCCACTTCTGCCCAAGCTGATGTCTCCAAATCATTTCCTAGTAGACAGTCTACAGGTAAATCTGTGGCTACCACAACTTTCTTTGGACCAGTAACCCACCCCCCCAGTTGAGATTCACAACAGCCATGGGGTGGCTAAGAGTGTTGTTATGAGCATCTGTCACTTGGTACTGCTGACCAAGTAGGTGTTGCTCAGGGTGGACCAGTTTTTCTATCACCATAGTTACACTGGCTCCTGTTTCCCTGTAGGGAACGTACAAGTTTACTACCCCTTATCATTCACAAACAAATGGTCTGGTTGAGAGGTTTAATAAAACTCTCAAAGGTATGATAATGGGACTCCCTCAAAACCTCTGAAGGAGATGGGATGTCCTGTTACCTTGCCTCCTTTTTGCTTACAGGGAGGTACCCCAATAAGGAGTGGGCTTTAGCCCCTTTTAACTCCTCTTTGGGCACTCTGTGAGAGGTCCCCTTGCTCTTGTGAAGGAGGGTTGGGAACAACCTTTAAAAGCTCCTAAACAGGGCATTGTGGATTACGTACTTATTATTATGTACTAATATGATATAGCTGTCTTTATCTCCACCTGGGATGATCACCTGGTCCACCTGTGCAAAGTTTTAGAGGCCCCGCAAAAGGCAGGCCTCACTATCAAGGCCTCAAAGAGCCAAATAAGGCAGGGGAAAGTGGTTTATCTGGGCCACCTGGTATGTGGGGAACAGATTGCACCACTGCAGGGGAAGATCCAGACCATTATGGAATGGGCTCCCCCTACAACTCAGACCCAGGTAAGACTCTTTTTAGGCCTCACAGGGTACTATAGGAGGTTTATTAAAAATTATAGCTCCATTGCAGCTCCTTTTAATGACCTCACTAGTACAAAGATGCCTAAAAAGGTATTGTGGACAGCTAGCTGTCAAAAAGCTTTTGATGAGCTAAAACAGGCCATGTGCTCTGCACCTGTCCTAAAAAGCCCTTGCTACTCCAAAAAGTTCCTAGTCCAGACTGATGCTTCTGAATTGGGGGTTGGGGCAGTGCTATCACAGCTTAATACTGAGGGCCAGGATCAACTTGTTGCTTTTATCAGCAGGAGGTTGACCCCTAGAGAAAAGCATTGGTCTGCCATAGAGAGGGAGGCATTTGCTGTGGTCTGGGCACTCAAAAAGTTGAGACCATACCTGTTTGGTACTCACTTTTTTGTTCAGACCGACCACAAACCTCTACTTTGGCTAAAACGATGAAAGTTGAAAACCCTAAATTGTTGAGGTGGTCCATATCCCTACAGGGAATGGACTATACAGTGGAACATAGACCTGGGAGGACCCACTCCAATGCAGATAGACTCTCCAGATATTTCCACTTAGACAATGAAAACTCATCTGGGCAAGGTTAGCCTCATTGTTCCTTGTTTAATAAAGGTTTAATAAAACTCTCAAAGGTATGATAATGGGACTCCCTCAAAACCTCTGAAGGAGATGGGATGTCCTGTTACCTTGCCTCCATTTTGCTTACAGGGAGGTACCCCAAAAAGGAGTGGGCTTTAGCCCCTTTGAACTCCTCTTTGGGCACCCTGTGAGAGGTCCCCTTGCTCTTGTGAAGGAGGGTTGGGAACAACCTTTAAAAGCTCCTAAACAGGACATTGTGGATTATGTACTTGGCCTAAGATCAAGAATGGCTGAGTACATGAAAAAGGCCAGTAAAAAACACCAGGCCAGCCAGGAGATGCAAAAGCAATGGCATGACCAGAAGGTTGTCCTGACGCAGTACCACCCAGGACAGAAGGTGTGGGTATTGGAGCCTGTGGCCCCAAGAGCACTCCAGGACAAATGGAGTGGACCCTATCTCATTGTTGAAAAAAAGGGTGAGGTTACCTACTTGGTAGACCTTGGCACTGCCAGGAGTCCCCTTAGGGTGCTCCATGTTAACCGCCTGAAACCCTGCTATGACAGGGCTGATCTCACCCTGCTCATGGCAACTGATGAGGGACAGAAAGAAGAGAGTGACACTCTCCCTGATCTCTTCTCCACCACTGAAGCTGATGGCTTAGTGGAGGGAGTAGGACTGGCAGATTGTCTTACTACTGAGCAGAAAGATAACTGTATAAATCTTCTAAGTCAGTTTTCTGAACTATTCTCACTGATACAAGGTACCACTACTTGGTGTGTGCATCCATTCGACACTGGAGACAGTTTACCTGTCAAAAGTAAGATTTATAGGCAGCCTGACCATGTCAGGGACTGCATTAAATAAGAGGTTCAGACTTAGGAGTGATTGAACCTTCAGAAAGCCCATGGGCTACCAAGTGGTGCTTGTTCCTGAACCTCACAGTAAGGATCGTGAGTGAGAGATGAGGTTTTGTGTTGACTATAGAGGGCTCAACCAAGTAGCCAAGACAGATGCTCAACCTATACCCAGGGCAGATGAGCTGATTGATACACTGGCTTCTGCCAAGTATCTGAGCACTTTTAACTTAACTGCAGAGTATTGGCAGATTAAGTTATCAGAAGATGCAAAACCTAAAACTGCATTCTCAACCATTGGAGGGCACTATCAGTTCACTGTGATGCCCTTTGGTTTGAAGAATGCACCTGCCACTTTTCAAAGGTTGGTGAACACAGTCTTGCAAGGGTTGGAAGCATTTAGTGCAGCATATTTGGATGATACAGCTGTCTTTATCTCCACCTGGGATGATCACCTGGTCCACCTATGCAAAGTTTTAGAGGCCCTGCAAAAGGCAGGCCTCACTATCAAGGCCTCAAAGAGCCAAATAAGGCAGGGGAAATTGTTTTAAGTGGGCCACCTGGTAGGTGGGGAACAGATTGCACCACTGCAGGGGAAGATCCAGACCTTTCTCGAATAGGCTCCCCATTCAACTCAGACCCAGGTGAGAGTCTTTTTAGGCCTCACAGGGTACTATAGGAGGTTTATTAAGAATTATAGCTCCATTGCAGCTCCTTTTAATGACCTCACTAGTACAAAGATGCCTAAAAAGGTATTGTGGACAGCTAGCTGTCAAAAAGCTTCTGATGAGCTAAAAACAGACTATGGGCCTGATTCTAACTTTGGAGGACGGTGTTAAACCGTCCCAAAAGTGGCGGATATACCACTTACCGTATTACGAGTCCATTATATCCTATGGAACTCGTAATACGGTAGGTGGTATATCCGCCACTTTTGGGACGGTTTAACACCGTCCTCCAAAGTTAGAATCAGGCCCTTAGTGCTCTGCACCTGTCCTAAAAAACCCTTGCTACTCCAAAAAGTTCATAGTCCAGACTGATGCTTCTGAATTGGGGGTTGGGGCAGTGCTATCACAGCTCAATACTGAGGGCCAGGATCAACCTTTTGCTTGTATCAGCAGGAGGTTGACCCCTAGAGAAAAGCATTGGTCTGCCATAGAGAGGGAGGCCTTTGCTGTGGTCTGGGCACTGAAACTGTTGAGACCATACCTGTTTGGTACTCACTTTATTGTTCAGACAGACCACAAACCTATACTTTGGCTAAAGCAAATGAAAGGTGAAAACCCTAAATTGTTGAGGTGGAAATGGACTATTCAGTGGAACATAGACCTGGGAGTACCCACTCCAATGCAGATGGATTCTCCAGATATTTCCACTTAGACAATGAAGACTCATATGGGCAAGGTTAGCCTTATTGTCCCTTGTTTGTGGGGGTTGTGTAGGAAAGTACCATCTTGCCTGGCATGTTACCCCCATCTTTACTGTATGTATGTTTGTTTTTGCCTATGTGTCACTGGGATCCTGCCAGCCAGGACCTCAGTGCTCATAAAAGTGTGCCCTGTATGTGTTCCCTATGTGGTGCCTAACTGTATCACTGAGGCTCTTCTAAAGAGAACCTCAGTGTTTATGCTCCCTCTGCTTTTAAAATTGTCACTGCAGGCTAGTGACTAATTTTACCAATTCTGATTGGCACACTGGAACAACCATATAATCCCGTAGTATATGGTACTGAGGTACCCAGGGTATTGGGGTTCCAGGAGATCCCTATGGGCTGCAGCATTTCTTTTGCTGCCCATATGGAGCTCAGACAATTCTCACACAGGAATGCCACTACAGCCTGAGTGAAATAACGTCCACGTTATTTCACAGCCATTTTACACTGCACTTAAGTTACTTATAAGACACCCTTATGTCTAACCCTCACTTGGTGAAGATTAGCTGCAAAGTTACTTAGAGGGAGGGCACCCTGGCACTAGCCAAGGTGCCCCCACATCGTTCAGGGCAATTTCCCCAGACTTTGTGAGTGTGGGGACACCATTACACGCATGCACTACATATAGGTCAATACCTATATGTAGCGTCACAATGGTAGCTCCGAGCATGGCCATGTAACAAATCTATGATCATGGAATTGTCACCCCAATACCATTCTGGTACTGGGGGGACAATTCCATGCATACCTGGTTCTCCAGCAGAGAGCCCGGGTACTGCCAAACTAACTTTCCGGGGTCTCCACTACAGCTACTGCTGCTGCCAACCCCTCAGACAGGTTTCTGCCCCCTGGGGCCTGGGCAGCCTGGTCCCAGGAAGGCAGAACAAAGGATTTCCTCTGAGAGAGGGTGTTACACCCTCTCCCTTTGGAAATAGGTGTGAAGGGCCTGGGAGGAGTAGCCGCTTCTGGCCTCTGGAAATGCATTGAAGGGCACAGATGATGCTCTCCTTGCATAAGCCAGTCTACACTGGTTCAGGGATCCCACCAGCCCTGCTCTGGCACGAAACTGGACAAAGGAAAGGGGAGTGACCTCTCCTCTGACCAGCACCTCCCAGGGGAGGTGCCCAGAGCTCCTCCAGTGTGTCCCAGACCTCTGCCATCTTGGATGCAGAGGTGTGAGGGCACAATGGACAGCTTTGAGTGGCCAGTGCCAGCAGGTCTGTACCTATACTTACCTTTCTCTGTAGCCAATCCTCCTCTGTGGGCTATTTAGAGTCTCTCCTGTGGGTATCTCAGCAGATAACAAATGCAAGAGCTCAGCAGAGTTCCTCTGCACTTCCCTCTTCGACTTCTGCCAAGGATCAACCGCTGACTGCTCCAGGACGCCTGCATAACTGCAACGAAGTAGCAAGAAGACTACCAGCAACTATGTAGCTCCTCATCCTGCCGGCTTTCTCGACTCTTTCCTGGTGGTGCATGCTCTGGGGGCTGTCTGCCTTCATCCTGCACTGGAAGCCAAGAAGAAATCTCCTGTGGGACAATGGAATCTTCCCCCTGCTAACGCAGGCACCAAACTTCTACATCACTGGTCCTTTGGGTCCCTTCTCATCCTGATGAGCATGGTCCCTGGAACACAGGAGCTGGGTCCAAGTGTCTTCGACAGTCCAGTGGCCCTTCCATCCAAATTTGGTGGAGGTAAGTCCTTGCCTCCCCACACCAGACAGTAATCCTGTGTACTATGTGAACTGCAGCTGTTCGGGCTTCTGTACACTTTTGCAAGACTTCCTTTGTGCACAGCCTAGCCCAGGTCCCCAGCACTCCGTCCTGCATTGCCCAACTCTCTGAGTTGTACTCCGACGTCGTGGGTCCCTCTTTTGTGGCTCTGAGTCGACCGTTGTCCTCAGATCTTCTAAGTGCCTGTTTAGGTGCTTCTGTGGGAGCTGCCTGCTTCTGCGTGGGCTCTCTGTGTTGCTGGGTGCCCCCTCTGTCTCCTCCTCCAAAGGGCGACCTCATGGTCCTTCCTTGGCCCTAGCAGCCCGAAAATCCTCAACTGTGACTCTTACAGCTAGTAAGGCTTGTTTGCGGTCTTTCTGTGTGGAAACAACTGTGCATCCTCCAGCACACCGTGGGACATCTTCTGACCAAAGGAGAAGTTCCTGGCACCTTCCATTGTTGCAGAATCATTGGCTTCTTCCACCCGGAGGCAGCCCTTTTGCACCTTCATCCGAGTTTTAGTGTGCTCCTGCACCCCCCTGGACACTTGCATGACTCTAGGACTTGGTCCCCTTCCTTTACAGGTCCTCAGGTCTAGGAATCCGTCTTCAGTGTTTTGCAGTCAGTTGTTGTCCTTGCAGAATCCCCTGTCTCGACTTTACTGTCTTTGTGGGGTAGTAGGGTAACTTTACTCCTACTTTTCAGGGTCTTGGGGTGGGGTATCTTGGACACCCTTAGTGTTTTCTTACACTCCTAGCGACCCCCTACACACTACATTAGCCTGGGGATCATTTGTGGTTCGCATTCCACTTTTGGAGTATATGGTTTGTGTTGCACCTAGGCCTATTTCTTCCTAATGCATTCTATTGTGTTCTACATTGTTTGCACTACTTTTCTGTTACTTACCTGATTTTGGTTTGTGTCTACATATTTGGTGTATATTACTTACCTCTTCAGGGAGTATATCATTTGAGATACTTTTGGCATATTGTCACTAAAATAAAGTACCTTTATTTTTAGTAACTATGAGTATTGTGTTTTCTTATGATATAGTGCTATATGATATAAGTGGTGTATCAGGAGCTTTGCATGTCTCCTAGTTCGGCCTAAGCTGCTCTGCTATAGCTACCTCCATCAGCCTAAGCTGCTAGAACACCTCTCTAACCTACTAATAAGGGATAACTGGACCTGGCACAAGGTGTAAGAACCACAAGGTAACCACTGTAAGCCAGGCCAGCCTCCTACAATTGTGTTTTCTTACGATATAGTGCTAAGTGATATAAGTGGTATGGTAGGAGCTTTGCATGTTTCCTAGTTCAGCCTAAGCTGCTCTGCCATGGCTACCTCTATCAGCACAAAAACAGATTGGTAGAATGAAGATCCAGAAAAATGTCAGATTACATCTTCAATATTTTGAAGGTTGAACAAGCTTATATATAGCAGATGTCCAGGCTGCAGGGACTACTCCAGCTCTAACATTCAGGATGAACTCTTCTATAAATGGTGATAGACAAGTCAGACCATCTAGGATGGCTTATATGCCAAAAGTTTTATCAAAGTAAACTTTGCAGAAGTACATTTATAATGTGGTTGTTTGGTGGTACAAATTATACCATGCTACACAGGTAATGGTGACATTTTACCAAACTCTCCTTCAAAGAAGATCCTCCTATGGTAGAGAAAGTCACAGAAAGGAGTAACATTCACCACCATGACAATCATCTCCAGGAGTGATGGATTTTCCATGGCCACAGTGGAGGAGGAGCTAATATTAACACAAAGGTAGTTTGAAAATATAACAGCTGATCACTAAATTAGACCTACATTTTTTAGCTTTTTGTTTTAAACCTGTGCTCCACAGGAAGCCATTTTTACTCTGCGCTCTCTGTTTTCATTGGATTCAGCATTCACAAAGTTACTAAGTACTAGGCCTGATGGGGCATGGATTGGACACCACTGCAGATTACTGCCTGACGCAGAGGATCTGTCATGCACCAGAACCTTCACCATGTATTCACAGCTCTGAAAAATGAATTGAGGCAACAGACATTCTTCGAACCTGTCGGAACACCACAGGACTATGCTTGTTGCCTAGGGAGCCCAGGGGAACCTTTCCATCATTTATCCCGCGAGGGACAGCTCCTGATGTATTTGCTGCTGCCATCTTATACCGACGTACTTCACCCGACTCCTGCTGTGCACCATGGCTGTGAGGCTTGTCTTTATTATTCAGCATTGTAGGAGGCTGGCCTGGCTTGTAGTGGGTGCCAAAGGTACTTCCACCCTGTGCCAGGTCCAGGTATCCCTTATTAGTAGAATAGAGGTGTTTCTAGCACCTTAGGCTGATAGAAGGTAACTATGGCAAAGCAGCTTAGGCTGAACTAGGAGACATGCAAAGCTCCTACTATAGCACTTATATCATATGCACAGTATCATAAGAACACACAATACTCAGAGTTACTAAAAATAAAGGTACTTTATTTTTATGACAATATGCCACAAGTATCTCAGTGAGTACCCTCAGTAAGAAGGTAAGTAATGTACACAACTTATATGTACACAAACCTAAAACAGGTAAGTAAGAGTCAGAAAAGTAATGCAACCAGTGCAGAATTACAATAGGTTGCAATAGGTGAACATAGGTCTAAGGGCAACACAAACCATATACTCCAAAAGTGGAATGCGAATCACGAATGGACCCCAGACCTATAGGAGCTTGTAGAGGGTCTCTGGGACTGTAAAAAAACAGTCAGGGTGTCCAAGATACCCCAACCCAAGACCCAGAAAAGTAAGAGTAAAGTACACCTACTACCCCAAAAGGACACAATAGTCGTGATAGGGGGATTCTGCAAGAACAACAAACACCAGCAAGGCACTGAAGGTGGATTCCTGGACCTGAGGATCTGCAAGGCAAGGGGACCAAGTCCAAGAGTTGCGATAGTGTCCGGGGGGGGAGGAGCCTAGAAAACCCCGGATGAAGGTGCAAGGAAGCTGCCTCCGGATGGAAGAAGCTTTGATTTCTGCCACAACAAAGAGGACTAGGAACTTTTCCTTTGATGGAAGATGTACAACATCGCGATGAAGGTTGTAGAAGTATTCCCACGCAGAAATACCGCAAACAAGACTTGCTAGCTGTAAGGGTCACAGTAGAGGTTTTTGGGTGCTGCTGGGGAACAGGAAAGACCAGGATGTCGCCCCTTGGAGGAGGAGACAGAGGGGGTACTCAGCAATTCAGAGAGTCCCCACAAAAGCAGGTAGCACCCGCAGAAGTAACTGAATAGGCACTTAGAAGATTTTTGAACCGGAGCTGGCTCAGAGTCACAAAGGAGGGTCCCATGATGCCGGAGGCCAACTCAGAGGGTTGAGCACTGCAGGATGGAGTGCTGGGGACCCAGTCTAGGCTGCGCATGAAGGAAATCCTGGAAGAGTGCACAGGAGCCGGAGCAGCTGCAAATCACACAGTACACAGGTTAGCAGTCTAGCGTGGGGAGGCAAGGACTTACCTCCACCAAACTTGGACTGAAGGATCACTGGACTGTGGGAGTCACTTGGATAGAGTTCCTGTGTTCCAGGGACCACGCTCGTGAGGATGAGAGGGGACCCAGAGGACCGGTGATGCAGTCTTTTGGTGCCTGCGTTAGCAGGGGGAAGATTCTGTCGACCCACAGGAGATTTCTTCTTGGCTTCCAGTGCAGGTGATGGCAGGTAACCCCCAGAGCATGCACCACCAGGAAACAGTTGAGAAAGCCGGCAGGATTAGGCACTACAATGTTGCTGGTAGTCGTCTTGCTACTTTGTTGCGCTTTTGCAGGCATCCTGGAGCAGTCAGCAGTTGATCCTTGGTAGAAGTCAAAGAGGGAGATGCAGAGGAACTCTGGTGAGCTCTTGCATTCGTTATCTGAAGAATTCCCCAGAGGAGAGACCCTAAAATGCCAGAAAAGGAGGTTTGGCTACCAAGAAAGGAGGATGGGCTACCAAGAGAGGTAAGAGCCTATCAGAGGGGGTCTTTGAGGTCACCTGCTGGCACTGGCCACTCAGAGCAGTCCAGTGTGCCCCCAACACCTCTGTTTCCAAGATGGCAGAGGTCTGGGACACACTGGAGGAGCTCTGGGCACCTCCCCTGGGAGGTACTGGTCAGGGGAGTGGTCACTCCCCTTTACTTTGTCCAGTTTCGTGCCATAGCAGGGCTGGGGGATCCCTTAACCGGTGTAGACTGGCTTATGCAGAGATGGGCAACATCTGTGCCCATCAAAGCATTTCCAGAGGCTGAGGGAGGCTACTCCTCCCCAGCCCTTCACACCTATTTCCAAAGGGAGAGGGTGTTACACCCTCTCTCAGAGGAAATCCTTTGTTCTGCCTTCCTGGGCCTGGGCTGCCTGGACCTCAGGAGGGCAGAATCCTGTCTGAGGGGTTGGCAGTAGAAGCAAAAGCAGCTGCAGTGGAAACCCCGGAAAGGCAGTTTGGCAGTACCCGGGTTCTGTGCTAAAGACCCGGGAGATCATGGAATTGTCCCCCAATACCAAAATGGTATTGGGGGGACAATTCCATGATCTTAGACATGTTACATGGCCATGTTCGGAGTTCTCATTGTGACGCTATACATAGGTAGTGACCTATGTATAGTGCAGGCGTGTAATGGTGTCCCCTAACTCACAAAGTCCGGGGAAATTGCCCTGAACGATGTGGGGGCACCTTGGCTAGTGCCAGGGTGCCCACACACTAAGTAACTTGGCACCCAACCTTTATTAAGTGAAGATTAGACATACAGGTGACTTATAAGTTACTTATGTGCAGTGAAAAATGGCTGTGAAATAACGTGGACATTATTTCACTCAGGCTGCAGTGGCAGGCCTGTGTAAGAATTGTCTGAGCTCCCTATAGGTGGCAAAAGAAAAGCTGCAGCCCATAGGGATCTCCTGGAACCCCAATACCCTGGGTATCTCAGTACCATATACTAGGGAATTATAAGGGTGTTCCAGTATGCCAATGTGAATTGGTGAAATTGGTCACTAGCCTGTTAGTGACAATTTAGAAAGCAGAGAGAGCATAAACACTGAGGTTCTGGTTAGCAGAGCCTCAGTGATACAGTTAGGCACCAAACAGGGAAAACATACATGGCACATACTATGAGCACTGGGGTCCTGCCTAGCAGGATCCCAGTGACACAGGGGCTAAAACAGACATACATACAGTGAAAATGGGGGTAACATGCCAGGATTTCCTCTGAGAGAGGGTGTAACCCTTTGGAAATAGGTGTGAAAGGCTGGGGAGGTTGAGCCTCCCCCAGCTTCTGGAAATGCTTTGATGGGCACAGATGGTGCCCATCTCTGCATAAGCCAGTCTACACCGGTTAAGGGATCCCCCAGCCCTGCTCTGGCGCGAAACTGGACAAAGGAAAGGTGAGTGACCACTCTCCTGACCAGTAACTCCCAAGGGTGTTGCCCAGAGCTCCTCCACTGTGTCCCAGACCTCTGCCATCTTGGAAACAGAGGTGTTGGGGGCACACTGGACTGCTCTGAGTGGCTAGTGCCAACAGGTGACATCAGAGACCCCTCTGATAGGCTCTTACTTTTCTTGGGAGCCACACCTCCTTTTCTGGCTATTTAGAGTCTCTCCTCTGGGCTATTCTTCAGATAACGAAAGCAAGAGCTCACCAGAGCTCACCCTCTTCGACTTCTGCCAAGGATCAACCGATGACTGCTCCAGGACGCCTGCAAAACCACAACAAAGTAGCAAGACGAATACCAGCAACATTGTAGCGCCTAATCCTGCCGGCTTTCTCGGCTGCTTCCTGGTGGTGCATGCTCTGAGGGCTGTCTGCCTTCACCCTGCACTGAAAATCCTGAAGAAATCTCCCGTGGGTTGACAGACTCTTCCCCCTGCTAACGCAGGCACCAAACTTCTGCATCACCAGTCCCTGGAACACAGGAGCTATATCCAAGTGACCCCCACAGTCCAGTGCACAGCCTAGACTGGGTCCCCAGCACTCCGCCCTGTAGTGCTCAACTCTCTGAGTTGGACTCCGATGTCGTGGGACCCTCCTTTGTGACTCTGAGCCAGCTCCAGTTCACAAATCTTCTATGTGCCTGATCTGGTACTTTTGTGGGTGCTGCCTGCTTCTGTGGGGGCTCTCTGAGTCGCTGAGCGCCCCCTCTGTTTCGTCCTTCAAGGGGCAACATCCTGGTCCTTCCTGGTCCCCAGCAGCACCCAAAAACCTCTACCGCGACCCTTGCAGCTAACAAGGCTTGTTTGCGGTATTTCTGCATGGAAACACTTCTGATACCTTCAGCAAGCCGTGGGACATCTTCCTTCCAGAGGAGAAGTTCCTAGCTCTCTTTGTTGTTGCAGAATCCTAGGCTTCTTCCATCCGGAGGCAGCCTCCTTGCACCTTCATCCGGGATTTCCCGGGCTCCTGCCCCCCCGGACTCTATCGCGACTCTTGTACTTGTTCCCCTTGCCTTGCAGGTCCTCAGGTGCAGGAATCCGTCTTCAGTGCTTTGCTGGTGTTTGTAGTTCCTGCAGAATCCCCCTATCACGACTACTGTGTCCTATTAGGGTAGTAGGTGTACTTTACTCCTACTTTTCAGGGTCTTGGGGTGGAGTATATTGGACACCCTGACTGTTTTCTTACAGTCCCAGCGACCCTCTAAAAACTCCCATAGGTCTGGGGCCCATTCGTGATTGGCATTCCACTTTTGGAGTATATGGTTTGTGTTGCCCCTAGACCTATGTTCACCTATTGCATCCTATTGTAATTCTTCACTGTTTGCATTACCTTTCTTACTATTACTTACCTGTTTTGGGTTTGTGTACATATAACTTCTGTATATTACTTACCTTCTAACTGAGGGTATTCACTGAGATACTTTTGGCATATTGTCATAAAAATAAAGTACCTTTATTTGTAGTAACTCTGAGTATTGTGTTTTCTTATGATATTGTGCTAAATGATATAAGTGTTATAGTAGGAGCTTTGCATGTCTCCTAGTTCAGCCTAAGCTGCTTTGCCATAGCTACCTTCTATCAGCCTAAACTGCTAGAAACACCTCTATTCTACTAATAAGGGATAACTGGACCTGGCACAGAGTGTAAGTACCACAAGGTACCCACTATAAGCCAGGCCAGCCTCCTACATTGGCCATAACTAAATATGTTTTGCTGAGCTAGTAGCTTCTTCATATGAGCTGTATAACCAAGTATACCCCTAATTCACCCATGCAACTCTCCTCGAGGAGCTTCTTAATGGATAAGCTGGTTACATCCATTGACATGGCACAATCTGTTGCTTCTCGTGCTGCATCCACTTCTACTTCTTCTGTGAAGGCTCAATCTTCATCGTCTACAAATAACAGGCTTAAACATGATCCTCCTTCATCTGAAAAACTATAAATCCCCTATTTCGCTGGAGCTCTAGTTAGAAGAAATCTCTGCACTTTGTCTCTTTGTCGAGGAAACTAACAAATGCATTCAGAATCTTGATGACAAATCATTCCTTATGGATACATGTATGTCTTTGGTGGAACAACAGGTCAGTGATTTCCACTGTGAAACGAATAAGATTGCAACATTGGAGAAAGAGGTCCTTCAACTTAAAAAATACCCAGACGCCTTGGAAAACAGGAATAGACGTAATAACCTGCACAATTATGGCCTTCCTGAAAGAACAGAAGGGGATAATCCTACCTCCTTTTTTGTTTCCTTTCTTCTGCAATTATCAGACTTCCCACCTTCGATCACTCTAAATATACAATGAGCTCATAGACTGGGTGCTAATCTCTTCTCCTCCACACCTTCTACTAAACCAAGTTTAGTACTTCTTACTTTCACCAGTTCACAGACACTTTGAAGGTCCTCAATGTTGCTAAATCCAAAAGGCAAGTCAAATCGTTGGACAAATTTTTTTTATTTCACAGGATTTTTCTAATGCTATGGCCACCAGGAGGAAATAATTTCTTAACCTTCAACCTGTGCTTTGTAATTTGGGTACTCGATACGGTCTTCTTTATCCATGTCTATTCAAGGTGATCTACCAGAATAAAAGTATGTCATATGAAGATCTGACTAAACTCATTAAGTTTATAAACTGCCTACTTCTATGGACGCAGTTGGATGAGCTACATGTTAATTGGTTTTGGAATGTCTTCACTGTTTTCCCCAGATATGTTATTATTATTGTTCTGTCTTTTTCCTACAATAGTCACAGTGTTTTGTTTGGTACATTATTCCCCTAGTCACTTTTTCTTAGATAGAGGGCCTGATTTAGATCTTTGGGGTGTTACCGCCAAGTCATGTGGACTGCAAGCCCAAGAAGACCTTCAAGGTGGCAGTGTTCCGACCCCCATATTTAGATGTTACAGCCCTGCTGTGTGCTGGTGGTGGTTCACTGACAGTGGGAGATGGTTGCGGGTCTCAATGGAATTCATGCAATGGCACTGGCTATGGAAGGGAGGTAAGTGACACACACATACTGCTCCTTAGCCATAGGTGCTCCCCTCACTACACACTACACAACACATACACGCAGTGACCCATTGGAACTACACAGCCAGTATTTCTCAAAAAAACACATTAACATAAATCCATAACACAACATACACACACCATTGACAATGCACCGACACATCACACAACCCCAACAAACAAAACAACTACATACTCAGCTACACAAACACACACACACGCATCTCACCCTGCCAATCACATTGCATACACATATGCACATGCTGACTCACACACGCAACTCACAGCACAACATGACAGGTACAGGTCCCCTGACAATGTGCTTACATGGACACAGTTGACAGGTATGAATGTATCATCACTCTGGTACTAGCATTAATTTGCCAATGAATACTGGTACCTTAATGACAGTTGTGTGCGTGTACAACATGTGTTGTGTACTTGTGTGTCCTCCCTTGTCTGACCCACTTATGTCCCTTACATATGCATGCAACAGTGATTAAAAAATTACTGTGACATGTATATGTCTCTAGTGGTCCCCGCCTCCTATGTAGTGCCCACCCAACGTACCCTGGCAATGTGGCATCCCTACCTTGCAGTCAGTCAACTGGGGGGGTTTGTGTTTTTTCCGTGGGTTGGTGGCAGCAGTAAGGGCAGCTGTTATCTATTTTTGGCCAGTCAAACACATTGGAAAGTGGTAAAAAGGTGTATTTTCACCCACTTATATCCCCAATCTGCCAACTAAGGAGTGGGGGTCGGGACACCACTTTTTCCTTGGTGTTAAGGCTCATCTAAATCTGCACAGTAGGAAAGCTAGCTACAGTCCCGCTGGCAATCCCCTTCTCCCTTTTCCACTGTCAAAGCGGCCGATATTTCTTGGCAGAGATGGCTGTTTGAATGTGGTCTTTCGTCTGTGGGACCACCAACATCTAAATATGGTGGGTGGACCGTTGCGGTGGTGGGTGGATTTACAGTTGAAAAGTCTCTGGCGACACCATTACTGCCAACATCTAAATCAGGCCCAAATTGTTTTTCATGGATATATTACAAATTTGTTAACAATGTTGTTCCTTCATTTCAGTACAGATTTGCAATGTTTGTTTGCCGAGTTCATCCCCTAAGCATTCATCTATGGTTCTGTTGTGGTTGCGATTCTCCCCTTTGTGGGATGTGCCATCGTTGCATGTGTTGTCACCACCCCATAGTTCTTTTTAGTTGAATTTTCAGGTATGTGTTTTCAGTCATCATTCCTGTACTGTCTCCTTTGACAATTGTTTCTTCCTTTCTTTCTCTGTTTTTTCTTGTTTTTTATGTTGGTTCATATCTTCATTGCAGAATTGTTCACTATTGCTAAGTCGTTAAAGTATATTTAATTTGTTTTTACTGTAAAATTCAGAATTGTAACATGGAACATAAAAGGATTCATTAATCCTTTAAAACGACAGAGAGTTTGATCCCATTAGGCCAAATCGGCTCCAGATATAGGGGGTCACTATGAACACAGCGGTAAACACCGCCGTGTTCATGCTGGCGGTCTTTTCATAGACCACCAGCCCCCTTGAGATCCCGCCGGCCGCATTACGAACATCCTGCTGGGCTGGGACATTGCCGACGGGTCCACATGGAGCCGTCGTCCATGCCTCAGTGAGGCGGGTGCAGCAGCACTGGTCGTGCAGATTACTGCCCGTAAATCAGGCAGTGACCTGCGCAAGGGGGCACTTCATGGGGTACCCGGGGGAACCCGCCAGGGAAAGGCTGGGGGAAACAGGGTTCATTGCCGCCCTGTTGGTAATGAAATCCACCATCGTCAGGCTGCCTGCTGGCGTTGGCCTGGCAGTGGTCGAGGGCTGCCACAGGCGGCCCTCCCTGTGTTTGTAATATGGTGGTTCAGACCAACATGCCAGTCGTGGTCTTTTCCGCGACCGCCAGGTTCACAATGAGCCCCTTAGTCTTACTTCAAGAAACACATCTAACCAAATCTAAATCCTTAAATCTCAAACCTTGGTGGTTTGACTCTGTATTTGTGTCTCCTACTTTGAGTAAAAAGAATGGTGTCATTGTTATATGTAAAAAAAATCCTCAGACCTTGCAGTAGTCTCACGACAAAATATGATTTAGGAAGATGGATTATTGTTCAGCTGTTAATCAACAAAATTCCTGTAACTGTTTTCAATATGTATGTCCCAACACAACCTAATTATACCTTTTTGCCCACTATTGCTCAGAAAGGTATATGCAATATAATGGCACATAAGTATCCTGGGAGGTGACTGCAAGCAGATTATGGATCCCTTTTGAACAGCCCATCCCAGGTCCAATACGTCCCTCATAAAATGCATAAACAATTCCTCTTCAATGTCTCTCATGATGCTTTGGTTAATTCTTGGAGGCTCTCTAACCCTACCACCAGAGACTATACATTTCATCCTGCTACACATGGTACACTTATAAGATTAGATCACATTTTTGTCGCTAATCCTTTATCACAACATATAACTCAATCCTCAATCAGTCCCATATTACTCTCAGATCATGCCATGGTTATCACAGATTCATATTTGGTTCCTACTAACCCAATATTTCACACATGGAGATCTAATAATTCATTGTTAAAGGATCCACAATTCTCCATTTCCTTTGTCGCCTTTACTTCTGAATTCTTTCACATTAATGACTCTCCCTCCACCCCTCCTCCTCTATCATTGGACACTTTTAAAGCAGCAGCTGTCATGCGTTTGGTTGATAATCTGCTCGCAGCACTCCATTCTCGTCCCGCGGGGAGGCCCGCTGTCTGAATTCCGGCATGTCGGGCCGTCGTGGGATGCTTGTTTTCCCACAGTGTCCATTTGTTGCCTGGCGGCGAGGTCGGGCAGCCCAGGATCAGGCCGCTGATCTCCCTGCAGTTGCAGTATGCTCTATTCCTGTGTCGCAAGTGGCCTCTGCGACGCACTTATAATACTTATCTGTTTCTTGTTTTTTTTGTCTGTCCGTCCTTGTGAACATGGGGGCCATACTTTCCTTGTTCCAGAATGATTGTCTATCCCAGCATGCACTGTTCTTTCCTTTTAGTAGTCCCTTTCCAAGATGGCATTTTGCCTATTTTGTCCTATGACACTTTTCCAACTTAATAAGGCATTATTCCTTTTTCCTATTTGTTCACTTTCTGTTTCCTGGTATAGAAGGGGATTGAATTTCTTTCTTCTTTGCATTGCAACACTCTTGGTTGGTGGTGGTCCTCACTCCTGCTTGTTCCTTCTGTTAATTGTTCCTGCCTTATTTTTCCTGCAGCTTCCTGTCGTTCCAGTTCTTGAAGTCCTGAGTTCTGCTCTCCCTTCACTGCATTTCTGGAGCACCTTACTGGAGTTTTTTTCCCTGGTGGATTTTCCTCTGGAGCTCCTTCTGGAGTGCACAGGCTGCCTTTGCTTCAACCTTGCCAGCAGCACTGTGGCTATGGGAAGGGGTTGACCCTATCGAGGATGGACCAAGAATGTGCAAGATCCGAAGCCGTACTCCACCTACATCTGACAGAGGGGGTCAGAGAAAGACGAATCGTGACAGCAGCAAGCAGTTTTATAATATATATTATTTATCTATTACGGAGTTAGAGCAAAAGTATTTCTCATCTAAGTCAAAAACTGATCTACAAAATCTCCTTAATGCCAAATGTAATACTTTATCCATGAATTACTCTTCTTCCAGATTCCTGAGAAGTAATGTCCACTACTATGGTGGAATAAATAAGGTTGATAAACTACTGGCTAATTATTTGAAAGTGAAAAATTGAAGATTCCAGATAGATTTGATAGTTAATTCAGAAGGACTTACATTAATTAAACATAAGGATATCCTAAATGTATGTGTCACTTTAATAAAATCTTATATATACCCAAAAGTATTGTACAACATTCTCAGATTAAAGACTATCTACAACAAATACCTAACTCTGTTATTTCTCACTTAGACTTTGCTTCCTTAGAATTGGATCTAAATATTCAGGAAATATCCACTGCTTTGAACTCTTTAAAAAAGAGAAAACCCTGGTCCAGATGGATTTACTGTAGAATTTTTCTTACACTTTTCCAATATCATCCTTCTTCACTTTTCAAGTTTGTTTAACTACTTTATTAGCTGAGACTCTACTTCAGGCACCTTTCACAAAGCTACAATATGTCTCATAGATAAGGACGGTAAGGATCGAACTTAATTTTTATGTGTCAATTTCCTTTGTAAATGGAGATGACAACATTTTTGCAAAACTGTTAGCTTTCTGTTTAGAATCGTTTCTTCTGCATCTCATAGCTAAGGAGCAATCTGATTTCATAAAAGGAATAATTGTGTCAAAAGAAAGCCGATGAGAGGATTAACTGGGATTTTATGTTAAAATCTTTAGCTTGGCATAGTTTTGATCCTAAGATTATTGCCGTGACATCTCTTCTATATCAATCCTCTTGTGCTTCTGTCCTTGTCAGTGTGTACCTTCCTCATGTTTTCCCTTAAAGTGTGGTGTTCAACAGGGTTGTCCTCTTTCTCCACTGTTATTTATCCTGGCTCTAAAACCTTTCTTTTCTCATATTCGCTCCAATACATCGATTGCTGGTTTTCGTTATGGTGATCATCTCCTAAAACAGTGTTTTCTTTCTTTTGTCTCCAGAAACATGATTACCTACCTTACCTAATCAAATAACTCTCTTTTCTGCTGTCTACAGATTAAAAGGGATAAAACTGAAATTCTTTCGCTCAATAAATATACTATTAGACACGCATTTCTACAATCTGTTTTTCGGTAGGCGTCAACTTCCAAAATTAGGGCGCATATTTACCCTCCATTTGCACTTGATTAGCTTCTTTTTTTTAACGTAAATTTGGCACAAAAATAACCTCATATTTATATTTTGATGTTAGACACGTCTAACGTCAAAATATTGGAGTTTCCAACATTTTTTAGATGTGTGAACCTACCTTGCGTCAATGAGATGCAAGGTAGGGGTTCTCATCTAAAAAATGGTACTAACCCCGTAGCCTCATATTTATCCCCCTGTGCTAAAATGATGCACCGGTCGGAGGTGGTTCTAAATAATGGTGCAAAACTTGCTTTGTTAACACATGGGTCAGACCATGCATTAGGGGACCTGTGGACCCATTTCCCTTGTTAAACACCATTAAATGGGTCCACAAGTGCCCTCCTTAAGCCCTAAGAACATCCCCACCCATACAGGAGGGACACAGAAGGATGGGGGACCTCATTCCAGGTAAGCATGATATGTAGAGGTAAGTATTTTCTTTTCAAATTGAAGTGCCATTGGGGGCCCAACTTGGGGCCCCCTGCATGGCACAGGGTGCAATGGCCATTGTCAGAGGACACTGGTCCCCTGTGCATGGCCATTGGGGTGGTGGACATGTCTCTTGTCTTTTCTAAGACAGGAGTCATGTGGTATGGATGGTTTTGTGTAAAAAAATGAAACTAGGCTGATTATAGGCATTTTTTTTTGTCTCTAACCAGTCGAACATCATTTATTAGTGCACATCCCCCTTCTCCCATACCGTCAGCCCCACCTGGCTAACTTAATTTTTTTTTACACCAGCCCACCCTTTGCACTGGCTTATGTCTTCCATAAATATGGCACCCGGCTGTCGCTCAGGAATGGCGCAAGCCGGTGCTAAACTTTTTGATGCAAAACTACGTTAGTGCCCCTAAATATCTAGGTAGTTGTGGCCTGATGTAAGAAAAGTGGCACTGCACCCAGTGCAGTGCCACTTTTCTTGCACACCTTAGCACCCCCCCTAACACCACCATGTGTGTGATGTATCTAAAAATCTTGATGCTAATCCTGCAAAGCCCAATGAGGCCCATTGTAAACAATGGGGTGCTTCCTTTTAACGCCTATTCTGAGCAGGCATAAAAAGTGCAAGACAAAATGATGCAAAGAAATCTCTTAGATTTCTTTGCATCGTTTTTTTGCCCCCCACTTAACGTTGAAACATCCACTTTGCATACATTATGCCTGGTGCAGGCATAATGTAGAACAAAGGGTTACAAAGTGGTGCAAAGCATGCACTGCACAAGTTTGTAAATTTGGAGTGGCAATATTGGCCTTGTTGGGCCATATAACAGAAAACAAGTGACGCTAATGTGGCTCGAGGAGGCGCTAGAGGCTCTTAAATCTGCCCCTTGGTTTGCAAAATCAGTACAGGAATCAATCTCAATCAATTTTAAAGAACTATTTGTGAACACGAATAGACTACTTTTTGCATGGAACCCATTATTTTTGTCTATGTGGGGCCGCCTAGATTCCATTGAAATAATTTTCTCCTCTAATACTATATCTTGTTTCCATGATTCTGGTCTCTATCCCCAAAATTAATTTAAACACCTGAACCTCTAATTTTAGAACAATGCCCCTGTTTCTTTTTGTAAGTTTAAAACTACTTTCCAATGCCCCCAATCTTTCAATAAATGCTTTTCACTACTTATTAATTCTGTTTTAGATGTTCTTTTCTCGCAAGATAAAAACCCCATTTCCATATGACATACTTCAGACTTTACTAAGCTTTTAACAGGCTGCCCTAAAGCAGCTGATATTTATAAATTGATGTCACCATCATCTCTTTCTCGAACCAAATACAAAGCTGAACTCTTTTGGTAAAAATACTTTGGAGTGATCTGGCACACCTCCTTTTGGAAGAAGATCAGGTCATGCATTTATAAAACTTCTAGAACAGTTAGTATGACATACACTTTTTTTTTCTCTATCACAGACTTTACTTTACATCCACTCAATATTCAACATTTTCCCCAAACACTTTGGGGGTCATTATGAACATGGCGGTAATGACCACCATACCGGCGGTCATTACCGCCAACAGCATGGCAGTCCAGACCGCCATATTCTGAACGCAGTTGTAAACTGGCTGCTACCACCCACTGCCAGGCCAGAATCAACCACCGGGCTGACGGTAGGCACATTCGACCCGGCGGTGGAGGCCGGATAGGTGGTGGCATCATGATCCCATTTCCACCAGGGATTTCCTGGCGGGATACCCCGCCAGGTGATCCCTGGCAGAAAGCATACAGGTGACAGGAATACTCATTCCTGTCACCTGTAGGTGACACACCAGGCCCCCCCTTGCCACCACCCCCACCCACCCCCAAAACTCTTAGAACCACTCCCACCCGTACCCTGAAAACTGACCCCCAAAACTTCATGTGGGCCTACCAGCTCCACCCTCACCATCCCCCACCCCCCACCCCTACATACATGTCCCCCCAAACACCAAACACCCACATCCACATTCACCCATACGCCTACATGCACACACGCATACATACACTCTGATACACACCTCCCCTACACAAACACTCATGCATACACCCATGCACACACACACACACACACACCCTGCCCCCCTTCCCTCTCTGGCAGCACTTGCCTGTTCCGTTGCCCTGTTCCAGGAGGGAACGGGCTCCTTGGATGCTGCTCTCCCAGCATCGCCATGCCTCAATACACCGCCATGCCTAGACTGCATCATGATAGGTGTGGTGGTGTCTGGACTGATGTGGGGATGAGGATGAAGCAGCATCCACCCCCACCACTGAGCCCAGCATTGCACCTGGTGGACTTCAATGCCATCAAAGGCAGTGAGGCTCCAGGTGTCATTATTTGGTGGTATGCCGACCGCCGCACCTGGCGGTCTTCCATTGACCGCCGGCACCGTTGGCTGTGGGGCATCTCGCCAAAATCATAATGAGGGCCTTTGTCTCAATGCTGATCTTGTAACTTCCCCAATTGTGACCTGATGCATAGTTTATTTAGCTATGCTAATACACTTTCCTTTTGGCATAAAGTGTGAGCGCAGCTTTAGAAATATTTTGCATACAACATACTTTTGACATTCTCCATCTCTTTTTAGGTACCTTATTTAGTGAGTTTTGTTCCTCCTTCCCTAACTGTAAACTACTTGATATTTTCTTAGCAATTGCTTTTCAACAAATGACTTTTAATTGGAAGTGTTTCTCAAAATTATCATATAAGACTTGGTGGAACTGTATTTGTTCACATCATAAATTGGATATTTTATATATCTCCCAATTATCTCCTTATCACAATGCTCACTTGTTATGGCTACCTTTATCCTCTTTACTCAATAATTCTGTAAATTGTGAAGTACATACCAATTGTACTTTGTCTGAAAATTTCCAACCACAAAGAATGTATTTTCTCTGTCACTTGCTTTTACAATCCTATACTTATTATAGTTGATGTTATTTAATTATTAGAATTTTTCAAAGTATTGTCTTTAGTTTTTCAGTTTGTAAGGACATATTTCTTTTTTACTACAATAAGTAAAATCTCCTCTTCTTTTCCCTCTCCCTTCCCCTCATGCCTAAAACCATAACGACTTTTTCTCTTTAATTAAGTCTCTAATATGATATAATTATTGCTTAACTCATTTATATTCTTACCCATGTTGGTTTATCTGGTTATTTAAATAAAGTCTTTTAAACTGAAGTACTAGGTCCGATGAAACAATGAGGCCTCTGTGGCTTCTCTGCTTGACATCCTTTAGTTGTCTGTTATTCTTTCAAGGCAACAGCGTCAATTGAGCTTAAAGAATACAGGGGGTCATTCTGACCCTGGCGGTCCAAGACCGCCAGGGCCACGGATGACTGAAGCACCGCCAACAGGCTGGCGGTGCTTCATTGCCCATTCCGACCACGGCTGTAAAGCAGCGGTCGGAAAACCGGGTCCGGCGGTTTCCTGACGGATTTCCCCCGGCTGGGCGAATCCTCCATGGCGGCGCTGCTTGATTCTGACCCCCTTCCCGCCAGCCTGTTTCTGGCGGTTTTTACCACCAGGAACAGGCTGGCGGGAACGGGTGTCCTAGGGGCCCCCTAACAGGGCCCCAGTATGCTTTTCACTGTCTGCATAGCAGACAGTGAAAAGCGCGACGGGTGCAACTGCACCCGTCGCACACCTGCAACACCACCGGCTCCATTCGGAGCCGGCTTCAGTGTTGCAGGCCTCTTTCCCGCTGGGCCGGCGGGCGCTATTTTGGCTAGCGCCCGCCGGCCCAGCGGGAAAGTCAGAAGGGCCCCAGCGGTCTTTCGACAGCGGAGCGGCCATATGGCGGTTCCAGCCAGGCGGGCGGCGACCGCCGCCCGCCGCAGTTGGAATGAGGGCCACAATGTTTAAGGATTTGAAAAAAGGGAGATAGAAAATATGTAAGTGTAGAAACAGTTGTATGCAGTGTGAATACAGTGGTGTGCTGATAGAATGTAATGTACAGCCATTATAGAGGTGTGAAGTGTGGCTTATATACTGAAGGGGTGCAACAAGTGCAATGAGGTGAATAGAGGTGCAGTGTGATGGCTGTCAGATGCAGTGTGATTACCATGAAGTGCCATATAAATGTATGATGAAGTGTGATTTTGATGTGAGTAATGTAGGGTCCATTGTATAACCCTGATTATGAGTAAGTCATATGGTGGTGAATTATTTACTGCACCAACTAAATACTGAAACCTCAGGGTGTAGCTTTGGAAAACACCTCAGCTCCCTTTTTGGCTCCACAATCATGGTCCAAAGGCTTGGTTACGTGGGGCTCATAATATGCTGACCCATGCATGAACACCTGTATACGCATGGGGTCAGACTTACACGTTTGAAGTTATCTAATGCATCCGATAATTATCGGATGCATTTGGCTGTATTAACTACCTCAACCTTCCTTAAATTACAGAGGTGGTCATTACAACCCTGGCGGTCGGTGTTAAAGCGGCGGTAAGACCGCCAAAAGGCCGGCGGTAAAAAAAATTGAATTACGACCATGGCGGGAACCGCCAACATAGACAGCCACTTTAACACTCCAACCGCCACGGCGGTACAAACATACACAGCAGCGATCACCGCCAACAGACAGGCGGAGGACAATGTACCGCCCACAGAATTACAACCCACCAATCCGCCACCTTTTCCGGGGCAGATTCACACCGAACAAAAACACGGCGGAAACAGGACTTCGAAGGGAAAACGCTCACCTCTGCACACCCCACGAGGAACCAGGACGCCATGGAGAACCAGAGCTCTAGATTTTTCCAGCCTTTATCTTCCTGCTCCTCTACCAGGAGCACGAACGCCGGCGGCGAAGACCACAGTGAGTACTGCACCTACGACACAGGGGAGGGGGAGGGAAAAAACAGTGACACACACACAACACCCCCACCCCCATCTCACCCACTACAACACACACGCTAATACATCATGATACCTCACAGTTACACCCCCAAACCCCCCTGGAAGAATGCAAGGACAAAAGGAAATGAGTCGAAAAATTGTGATATATTCAATTACATACATCCAAAATATTTACAAATATATACATTTACACTATATACAATTAAATACACCAAGAACACAAGTCCAAGGGAGTCCACCATCATAGTCCGTAGATCACTGGGCCCAAAAGGCATGGGCGAGGCCCACACAAGATCCAGAACAAGACGGAGAGAACACTGCAGGGGCATCAGATAGAAATAAAACAGGCACCTCAGGGGGAAGGGAAAGGGTGGGCACTTCAGCCGGTTGAGTGCACGAAGCCAAATCCACGAGGGGGCCCCATGCCCACTGTTCAATCCTGGGGAGTGCAAAGCCACAGTCTCTCATGTCTCTACAGTGGGTGGTTTGCCCACTGCTATATCCTGGGGAGTGCAAAGCCACAGTCTCTCAAGTCTCTACAGTGGGTGGTTTGCCCACTGCTATATCCTGGGGAGTGCAAAGCCACAGTCTGTCAAGTGGATGTAAATCTCCACTGGTTCTGGAGGGGGCCTTGTGCCCAGAGTGCTTCATCCTGCCAAGGACTGAGGTAGTGGATAACAGTCTCCACTGGTTCTTTAGGGGGCTTTGTGCACAGAGTGCTTCATCCTGCCAAGGACTGAGGGAGTGGATGTCAATCTCCATAGGTTCTGGAGGGGGCTTTGTGCCCAGAGTGCTTCATCCTGCCAAGGACAGAGGTAGTGGATAACAGTCTCCACTGGTTCTTGAGGGGGCTTTGTGCACAGAGTGCTTCATCCTGCCAAGGACTAGGTAGTGGATGTCAATCTCCACTGGTTCTGGAGGGGGCTTTGTGCCCAGAGTGCTTCATCCTGCCAAGGACTGAGGTAGTGGATTTTAATCTCCTATGGTTCTAGAGGGGGCTTTGTGCCCAGAGAGCTTCATCCTGCCAAGGACAGAGGTAGTGGATAACAGTCTCCACTGGTTCTGGAGGGGGCTTTGTGCCCAGAGTGCTTCATCCTGCTCGTGGCAGCCTCAGTAGCGTCAGAGCTTTTGGCGCTCATGGGCCTGCGGTGCTTGTGGCGGCGGTGTCCTTGGCAGCGGTGCTTGTGGCGGCAGTGTCCTTGGCAGCGGTGCTTGTGTCAGCGGTGTCCTTGGCAGCGGTGCTTGTGGCGGCGGTGTCCTTGGCAGCTGTTCAGCTGCTGGCGGTCCTGTCTGGGGCAGTGGGGCTGCTGGCGGTTGCCTCCTGGGCAGCGGGGCTGCTGCTGGCGGTCCTGTTTGGGGCAGTGTGGCTGCTGGCGGTCGCCTCTTAGGCAGTGGGGCTGCTGTTGGCGGTCCTGTCTGGGGCAGTGGGGCTGCTGGCGGTCACCCCCTGGGCAGCGGGGCTGCTGCTGGCGGTCCTGTCTGGAGCAGTGTGGCTGCTGGCGGTTGCCTCCTGGGCAGCGGGGCTGATGGCGGTCTTCTCCACTGTGCTGATCTTCCCAGACTTGCCGGTTTCTTGTGCCCCTTCCCCACCTTGGAAGGTGTCGCAGCTGACTCCACAATCCCAACTGTACCCCTGGGAGCAGCTTTGGTGGTTGGTGTCTTCCCCCTCTCCCGCCGGGCACTGACCAACTTTTGATGCTTGACAGGTGGGGGACTGTCGGTGCTGTGGCTCCTTGCCACACTGCCTGCCCTGCTGCATGGTGTACTCCATAATCCAGTGACTACTGGCACCACTGGTCCCGCCGATGTTGTGGCTGAGATGCTAGGTTGGGACCTGGAGAGTCGGGCCCTAAGAGACTGACGGGGTGGGGAGATGAGAGAAAGAGGTCAAGGGTGGCCAGGAAAAGTTTCTTAGGAACACTGGGACGGGTAGATGAAGGGAGTTTGGGAGTGGAGGAAGAGGTAGTGGTTTTAGGAGGTGTACGTTTGCTGAATTTGGGTGAAGGTGCATGGGCTGGAGGCTGTCGTGAGGTGGATGGCTGTTGGGTGGGTGTGTGGCTGCGTTTGTGGCCTCACCGACACACTGGGAGAGGACACAGGGAATGTGTGAATGTGAGTGGGGGTGGTGACTGCACATGAGCGGGCTGTGGTGGTGGGTGTGCTGGTGATGGACGTAGTGGCTGAAGATGTAGTGCATGCAGGTGTGAGTGGAGATGAGACAGGGAGGGATGAGGGAGACGAGGAGGAGGGGGACACAGTGGAGGCAGTGGATGTTGGTATGTCTGCATGTGTCTGATGCTTGCGTGAGTGCCTGGGTGATGTGTAGTGCTTATGTTTGCCTGAGCTTCCTCTGGTCTGCTGGTCTGATGGTGTGCTTGGGATAGGCTGAGGTACAGGGGTGTGGGTCTGGGTGGAGGAAGTTGGAGGGGGGAGGCTAGAGACAGGGACAATGGCTGCCATCAGTGCTGAAACCAGAGTCTGAAAAGCTCGCTGAAGGGCTGCCTGACCAGAATGAATGCCCTCCAGGAATGCATTGGTTTGTTGCAACTGCCTCTCTACACCCTGGATGGCATTCAAAATGGTAGACTGACCAACAGTGAGGGACCTGAGGAGGTCAATGGCCTCCTCACTGAGGGCAGCAGGGGTGACAGGGGCAGGGGCTGAAGTGCATGGGGCGAAGGTGATGCCCACCCTCCTGGGTGAGAGGGCACGGGGCAAAGGCTGAGGGGCTGCTGGGAGGGCGGTGCTGGAGGGGGGTGGCGGCTGTACCTGTAGATGTGGGGGCACAGATGGGCCTGCCACCGCAAGGGAGCTCCCATCAGAGGAGGAGTCTGTATTGCTGGTGTCAGCTCCTGTCCCTGCCATGGAGCTCCCCTTGCCCTCTCTCCCACTGGTGAATTCGGAGTCTGTAGTCTCGCCCTCCAGGGCCAGGTGGGATGCACCTCCCTCCTGCTCCGGTGCCACTGCTCCTCCACCTGATGATGCCAATGCACACAAGTATAGGGAGACCACAAAAATGGGGGGAGACAGAAGAAAGACATGTTGAGTGCATGCAATACCGCTACCATTGGCAGACCCGACAGACACAGAAGCCCCGATTTCTGCACACATGGATGTCACAGGAGCCTGACTAGGTGTTTTTGGCACTGTACCCAGGTGGGGTGGGGTGCCACAGGGTCTGCCTGAAAGAGGGGACTTAAATAGCAAACTCGCCCTGGCCTAGGGGAACCCACAGCCCACCTCACACACCCAGACACCTACAATGCACGCTGAATCAGCTGAATGAGAGTGTACTCACCCCCTTGCTGCTGCTGTGATGCCCTCAAGCGCCCATCCAACTCCGGGTACGCCACTGCCAGGATCCTGAACATCAGTGGGGTCATGGTGCGATGGGCACCCCTCCCACGTTGAGAGGCCATCCCCACATGGGCCTCAGCCGCCTTCTTGCTCCAGCGGCGAATGTCCTCCCATCTTTTCCGGCAGTGTGCGCTCCGTCTGCGGTAGACCCCCAGGGTCCGGACGTCCTTTGGCGATGGCACGCCAAATATCCATCTTCTGGTGGGCACTGACCTACAGGAATTGTACAAGGGAAAAAGAGAAGTTATTACCAACTGCACCGTCACAGTCATTGGCCCGCATCCCTACCCTTGCCATGTGGCACATGCACTCACCGTCGTTTCATGGATGCCTCATTTCCCCCCCCATCTTTAATCCACACCACTCCACACAGGCACTGCCCATACAGCATGCTCCCAGTGTACTTACCTGCTTGTCTGGAGGACCGTAGAGTAGTGTGTACTGGTGGAGGACCCCATCCATGAGTTTCTCCAACTCCTCCATGCTGAAGGCAGGAGCCCTTTACCCAGATGCAGAAGCCATTGTCTCTTCCTGACTGAGGTCACAGCAGGACTTGCAGTGCAGGTCCTCTCCTGTCGAAGATCAGGTATTGAGTGATTGAACAGATAGAAAATGACTGTCACGTCCGCAGCTGTGCGTACCGTCACCGCTGGCGTACATCGTCATAGGGTCCAATGTTAACCAATGCAGAATTGCGCCGTGCTTTTCGACCGCCTACCGCGACGGTGTACAACGCCAGCGCAGTTACCTCATATCCCATTGCCCCACTTTACAGGTCAGGCAGCCGCCATTTCAGGGGCCCACATGGCTTTATTTTTAACTGCGTCACACATACCTTGGCCTTGGCTCAACACTCATACAGGCAAATTTCGGTTTATGAATAGTTTTCTGAGTAAGCTGTGTTTACGTACCTCAGAGTTGGTTGACTCTGTGCTCGCTGTTCTCTTCCATAGGCACCGTCCGCTGGGGCATGCGAGGAGATGGCGGCATCCTCCGGTGTACAGACCGCTGGTGGACCTGTCGACAATGGGGGAAAGACATGTGATCATCACCTACAGGCTTGATCGTGCCACAATCCTGGAACTGTGTGCCCAGTTTGAGCCAGACCTTATGACTGCTATCCGCCATCCCACAGGAATCCCCCCTCAAGTGCTGGTGCTGTTAGTACTCCATTTCCTTGCAAGTGGGTCATTTCAAACAACAGTGACCATAGCATCAGAGATGTCCCAGCCTATGTTTTTCAACGTGTTGTCCAGAGTGTTGTCTGCCCTGCTGAAACACATGCGGAACTACATCATTTTCCCTCAGGTGGAGGATATGCCTACAGTGAAAGGTGGCTTCTATGCCCTGGGACATATCCCCAACATCATAGGTGCCATTGATGGGACACATGTGGCCTTGGTCCCCCCCGCAGGAGTGAACAGGTGTACAGAAACAGGAAGAGTTACCATTCGATGAATGTGCAGATGGTGTGTTTGGTATACCAGTACATCTCCCATGTTAAAGCCAAATTCCCTTGCTCAGTGCATGACGCTTACATCCTGCGGAACAGCAGCATCCCTTATGTGATGGGCAACTCCAGAGGTACCGTGTGTGGCTATTAGGTGAGCACCTGGAACCAAATCAGTGGGAATAGTTGTCTGGGTCTGGGGATATCCCTAAGAGTTAGTGTGTGTCTAACAGTTGTCCCTCGACATTTGCAGGTGACTCTGGTTACCCCAACCTGTCATGGCTACTGACCCCAGTGAGGAGTCCCAGGACAAGGGCAGAGGAACGCTACAATGAGGCCCATGGGTGAACTAGGAGGATTATAGAGTGGACCTTCGGCCTCCTGAAGGCCAGGTTCCGGTGTCTCCAAATGACAGGTGGTTCCCTATTCTACTCACCAAAGAAGGTGTGCCAGATCATCGTGGCCTGCTGTATGCTTCACTACTTGGCTTTGCGACAACAGGTGCCTTTTCTGCAGAAGAATGGTCCAGATGGAGGTGTTGTGGCAGCTGTGGAGCCTGTGGACAGTGAATACGAGGAAGGAGAAGAAGAGGACATCGACAACAGGAACTCAGTGATCCTGCAATACATCCAGTCAGACACAGGTAAGAAGACAAACCTGCCTACTACATGTACTTTAACACTACTACCTCTCTAATGTCTGCCCTTTTCACCCAGTGTATGGTCACTGAGTTTTCACTTTCCCTTACAATTTCACAGATGTGGGTCCCACTGTGTGACATCTGCTTTGTTTCCTCATGGACTAGAGCTGTGTGACATAGGTATGTTGACATTACATTTGAAAGAGCATTTTGTCAATGTAATTGCAGATACACTAATTCGAAATCACAGACAGACTCCAGATGGTTTTGTGCTTTAAGGGTGTTTATTTAAGTGCTCAATATAGGAGGGGGTTGTAAAATGGTGAGGGGTGATGGTGGAGGAATGTCCATGGCAGAGTCCAAGCTATTAGTCTCACAGGTGCATTGTCCAAAGGGGCATAGAAAGTGTAGCTGGGGCAGTTTGAGGATGAACAGGGTGACAAGGTGGGACAAAAGGATGACAATCAGGGTGGTCCCATTTCTTGGCGGGGGTCTTGGCATCATTCTCTGTCTTTGTCCTGGATCTCAGGGACCGTTTGCGGGGTGGTTCTCCATCTGCAGTGGGAGGGGTGCTGGTGTGGTGGTCCAGTGGCGGTGCCTCCTGTCCACTAGCGCTGGCGGAGGTGGTGGGCAGTTCATCGTCCAGGCTAGTATCAGGGGCCCCTTGTTGTGCCACAGTGTCCCTCCTGGTGTTGAGGACTTCCTTCAGCACCCTTACGATGGTGCCCAGGGTGGAATTGATGGATTTGAGTTCCTCCCTGAAGCCCAAATACTGTCCTCCTGCAGCCGCGGGGTCTCCTGAAACTTGGCCAGTACCGTTGCCATTGTTTCCTGGGAATGATGGTAGGCTCCCATGATGTTGGAGAGGGCCTCATGGAGAGTGGGTTCCCTGGGCCTGTAATCCCCCTGTCGCACAGCAGCCCTCCCAGTTCCCATGTCTCCCTGGGCCTCTGTCCCCTGAACCGTGTGCCCACTGCCCCCAGGTCCCTGTTGTTGTTGGGGTGGTGGGTTAGCCTGGGTTCCCTGTAGTGGTGGACACACTTCTGCTTGACATGTCCTTTGGACAGAGGTATGGGCCCGCTGGGTGGGTGATGTGCTTGTGTTTCCAGAGGGGGGAAGCTCTGTGGTGGCCTGTGCCAGTGTGAGTGGAACCGACTGTCCCGAGGTCCCAGATGGGCCGGGCTGGTCGTCTAGATCCAGTTGGACAGAGCTGCTGTCATCACTGTGGGCCTCTTCTGTTGGTGGTGTAGACATGTCTGGACCCTCCGGTCCAGTGATGTTGGGTACCGGTCCTGCAGGGGTGTAAAAGCATGATTGTTGCATCTGTGTGTGCCATGGTGTGCAATGAGTGGCTGACCGTGTACCCCAGTGCTTGCATTCCTTGGGACCTTGTGTGATGATGGTTTGGGGGGTGTATGGGTTTGTGCAGTGGCCATGCTTTGGTGATGGGTGTCCATGCTTTGTTGCTGCATGCAGGGCTTGGTGTTGGGATGGGTGGTTTGTGATATTGGGACATTTGTGTGGAGTTGGAGTGATGGGGTAAGGGCGAGGGTGGGGGTATGTGATGGTATGCAGGTAGGGTGGGGGATATAGTATTGAAGATTTGACTTACCAGAGTCCATTCCTCCAGCTACTCCTGCAAGGCCTTCAGGATGCAGAATAGCCAAGACTTGCTCCTCCCATGATGTTAGTTGTGGGGGAGGAGTTGGGGGTCCGCAGCCAGTCCTCTGAACCGCAAGGTGGTGTCTTGAGACCATGGAACGCACCTTCCCCCGTAGGTCGTTCCACCTCTTCCTGATGTCATCCCTATTTCTTGGGTGCTGTCCCACTGCGTTGACCCTGTCCACTATTCTTCGCCATAGCTCCATCTTCCTAGCTATGGAGGTGTGCTGCACCTGTGCTCTGAATAGCTGTGGCTCTACCCGGATGATTTCCTCCACCTTGACGCGGAGCTCCTCCTCAGTAAACCTGGGGTGTCTTTGCCGTGCCATGGGGTGGTATGGGTGATGTGTGGGTTGGTGTGTGTTGTAATGTGTGGGGTGATATTTAGTGGTGTGTTGTGTGAGGTGCGTGGATGTTATGTGGGTGATGGTGTTGAGTGCCTGTGGATGCTTGTTTGTAGATTGTGGTGTCTCTCTCTGGCCTTCTTTCAGAATTTTTGGTAGTACGGGTTTGTGGGTGATGGGGGTGTGTGTTTTATATTGTATTGGGTGTGTGGGAGTGGTGTGTGTATGTGTATCAGGTGTGTGTATTTCGAATTGTCCAATGTGGTAGTGTTTTGTAAATGTGAGTGTATTTTGAGCGCGGCGATGTGTACCGCCAATGGAATACCGCGGTTGAAAGACCGCCGCGTGTATTTGTGGGTCGTGATAGTGTGGGCGTATTCCTGTTGGCGTGACGGTGGAGGTTTTGTTTTCGCCAGTTTATCACTGACCTTTGGTGTGGCAGACTTGTGTGAGTGTCTAAATTTTGGTGGATTCCAAGCTGTGGGTCATAATGACCGTGGCGGAATTCTGCGGCCGCGGCGGTGTCTTGGCGGTCTTCTGCACGGTGGTAAGCGGCTTTTACCACCAATGTTGTAATGACCCCCAGAATGTCAATCCTGTTGAAATTTAACAGGGCATAGCGTACTGTATTTATTGCAATATTTTTGTGCAGAAAACACTAAAATCTGCATATTATTCCCCATCAATTCAATCAATCAATCAATCAATCAATCAAACCATTTATAAAGTGCGCTACTCACCCATTAGGGTCTCAAGGAGCTAGGGGGGGGGAGTTGGTTATCGAAAAGCCATGTCTTGAGGCGTTTTCTGAAGGCTGGGAGGTCTTGGGTCTGGCGTAGTTGAAGCAGCAGAGTGTTCCAGGTCTTGGCGGCGAGGTAGGAGAAGGATCTTCCTCCGGTGGTGGAGCGGTGAATACGGGGGAAGGAGGCAAGGGCGAGGCTGGCAGAGCTGGAGGGCCGGGGTGTGGAAGGTGAGTCTATTCATAATAGGTATTATTTATCACACCCGATAAATAACATGCCCTGTGGTATGATTATTTATCCAAGTTGATAAATAACGCATTCACTCATAATTAAGCCCTAATTGTTTTTGTTTACATGTACTGCATTGTAATGCTGTCAAATGCATGGTAAGTTGGGTTAGGATGGCATGCTTAGT